>NW_021604633.1:9542473-9554906 GCF_004785775.1 Grammomys surdaster | reverse complement strand
TATCTATCTATCTATCTATCTATCTATCTATCTATCTATCTATCTATCTATCTATCTGTAGGCACGTACATGCTAGAGCAAACCTATGGAAGTCAGAGGAAATCAGTGTTTTCCTTTTACCCTCTTAGTTCCAGGACTGAACAGAGGTCATCAGGCTTGGTGGCAGGCACCCTTATCTTCTCAGACCCTTATTGGCCAAGTTTTATATATGTTGCTATCTTTTCAAAAGCTTTCTGTTGAGGGTTTGATATTTGCAGCAAAGGTTGGAGCATACATTCTTTTATGATTGAGTTAGGAATTTAGGCATTCAATGGGAATACTTTTTTGGAGTTAATAACATGTAGTACACATAATACAAATAATCAAGTGTCTTTCAGATTAATTTTTGAAAAATGATTTTCAGTAGTTACACTTTAATGATTTGGGTTTTTTGGAACGTGTGATTGTCAAATGAGAAATTCTTGTTCCAACGAAGTCGTGTTCTCATGAAAACTTGATTGAAATTAATAAAAAACAATCTGTTTTATTGTTATGGAAACCTGCCTGCGGGTGATTATTTTTGGCTTGTGAATTAGTGCGTCTATCATCGTAGCTGTTAATTGGCAATAAGAAGGGGACCAGAGGTGTTAAGGAACTGTGTGAAACAAAGCTTAAATACAAATCAAAGTCATTATTTTCGAATTTTTCCTTTTGTGGGTTGTCTATGTCTTGCTTCTTAAAATGTGCAATAGACCTTATTTTATGATTTCAGTTTCCTAAACTTTGCTTTATTTAAAATGTTGTTTTTAGTTACAAATTAGATCAGAAGCAAGCAGGACCTCAGTGACGTAAGTAAACAATTCCCAGGGGAAGATTGTCTTTGGACTTTCTCTTTGTGTAGTTCTTTTTTATATACAAGAATATGTCTCTTGGCTAGGATCCTGTTATTAACAAGAAAAGATAGTAGTGTCTCTCTTTGTCCCCCCCCCCTCTCTCTCTCTCTGTGTGTGTGTGTGAGTGTGTGTGTGTGTGTAGGGGGGAATATTCCCAAAGAGAGTCCTTAAATTTCAGTCTTTCAATTATTTGATTATTCTTGTGGTCAGAAAGATGAAAAGAATAATGAGGAGTTTGCTTCCTGTATGAGCCATGAAAGATAATAGGGGCACACGCAGGATACCCCATTTGAAATTTCTTCTTTTCTCTTCTTTTTTCCTGGGGACACATGGAAACTATTTTAGTGAGTTGTAGGAGTGGCATTGACTTGACAATAGATTTAGTCTAAGTTCTTCTCATATAATTCCTACACTGCCACATTCAGAAGTGCTCTGAGATACCACACAAGAAAACATTCAGTTAATAATATGGAAATCCATATGGAAGAAAAGGTATGCTGTTAAGGAAAGAGGTAATTAAGTAGATAACTTGAACTCTTTTATCTAGATTTATATGTATTGTGACCTTAAAATTTCTAGCATTTATAGCATAGTAGATATAGGTGCTATGTTTCCTGGATATATGCATATAATTATTTATTCACTATTAGATTATCATATGTATGGTATATTTAAAATGCAGGTTGCACTCCTCCTGTTCACTAGGCACACAACTATGTGAATCTCTGATTTGTTTGCACAGAGGCTTTTTATAGAGAATATACCATTAGATGTGCTAAACAGTACAGTGAGTGGATTCCTTTAAGAACTAGTTTCCTTGTAGATGATTTTGACACAGCCTTTTAAATATCTGTAAAGAGTATTCAAAAGTGGATGGAAAGAAAAGCATATGTGTTGTAGGCAAGGTGTAAAGATCGCTGAATCCACTGAGAGTCCAATCCACTAGTCTATTACCATGCCACCCTGAACATGCGAGATCCTGGCTGGCAGGGAGCATGCCTGTTTTTGACTCAGATCTCCACTGCACACTTTACATTGTGATTGACAAAACTTTATTGATCTCCTTCTTACTCAACAGGCTTTTTAATGTCTTTGTTGATGTAGTGGCAGGAGTTCTTTGGGTCAAACCCAGGGCCTTGTACACGCTAGGCATATGTTCTCCTAGTGAGCTGCATTCCCAGATCTTTTGCCTGGTGTCACATATTTTTCTAGTACCAAATCCAAGACTTAGGTCCTTTATGGCCACCACTTAATAGAAGGGAATGCTAAGCTTCAGGACACAGTAGCCTGGGTCACATTCCGGTCAAGGCTGGATTTCAGCTCTAACCGAGCTCTTGTCCTCCAAGTCAGTTCTATTAAACCCATGCCGCTCGCAAAGCACTATTGCTTACTATGCAGTTTTCTCTTTGTTATTGATTCATCTCGTGTGAGATGTAATCTTTTCTCTTCAATCTAAGACTGTCATTGTTACCTGGGCCCAATCTTGGAATACCAAATCTGCCGTGGACTCTCCAGTTCTTTTGAGATGAGGCAGATCAAATTCCTTTGGGTTGAAATGAGTGTAATTGAATACTTATAAAGCAGAGGACTGCGTCTTTACAGGAAGAACAACATGAAATCTTTTCCACACTGTCATTATTGCCCCCTTTTAACTATTATGGATAGCTGTAAACAGTATATGCTGGTATGGTGTACAAAGTGAAGTACTTTAAAATCAAATTGTGTTCCTCAGATGTCTGTTGAGTACCTAATGCAATTGAGCTACTTGGATGCCTTTCCCGCTGTAACTGTAAATATGATGATGTAATTATGGAGCTGATAATATTTATAGTACAGCGGAGAAGGCTTTGATTTATAAAGAGATCACTTGTTTTTACAAACTCAAATTTCATTGAATTGTTTACGATTAATGTGCTCACAAGTTTTAGAAGCGTGATTTTTGTAATGAATTTCAGTTAAGAAGGTTTTGTTTGGAAAAAGGGTAAATTGGCTTGAAATAGATTTTAAATCTGTTTCAAATATAAGCCCCGTTTTACCTCTAGAACTCAAGGGCTTTGGATGTTGGTTGGGGTGCACCATTGGTCTGGTAGCAAATGTAACATGGTTGAGTCACTCATGTTTATTGTGACCAGTCACTGATGGAGAGCTGGTCCAGTAAGGCACTTACTGCTAATACTGAAAAAATTTTCCAAGGATACACGTGGAATATGGACATCCACATGAAATAAAACCGTAATTAAAAGTCACGTCCCTTTTCTGTATGATATGATGCATAGACTATCAATATCAGGGAACTTGGTTTTTGTTGCTTTTTTGTCAGATTCTATATTATGCAGATCAAAGGTAATAAGTCAGTGGTTTTAAACTTAAGGAAGGGTATTTATTTAGAACTGTCTTTTCTTCTCCTTCTAATCTGGGCACAGAGAAGACTCTCATGGAACATATTGACAGTTTTTATTTGTTCGCAATGAAACAATCCCTTTTATTTATAGCCAAGCCCATCATTTTAATACCTAATCCTCCATGACAGTCTGAGGGAGAGAACACTTGGCAACTAGTCATTATTATCCGTTTTAGCATCAGAAGGGCTTTATTTGTAAGAATGCATGGCAGTGACGTCAAGGACAAGAATGAGATACTCCCTGACATTTTTATACATGATGGCACTCCCCTTGGAGTCCTGATGGCAAATATGACCATAATTACTTAAAATGCATTCAAGTAGTTTCCAGCCGCAATGTGTGAAGTCCCCTGGAAGCTTGAAAGCATGTTATTAAAACAGAGGAAGGAAGATGCCTAATAAGAAAAAGGAAAAAAATGTCAGCCTGGCTTTAGTGATTTGGAGATTCATCATCAGCAAACATGTGCGTAGCAACAGTTCATCCATTTTGAAGCCTCTCCCTGGAGCCCCTGTTTGGGGGCAGAGTAGGGAGGGCTTCCTTGTCTTTCTATCTGTAGGAAGAAGCCTGAAACCCATCTTTTTATCAGACTATGGGAACTTGCAGAGTAGTCTTTTGGCTTTGATTGTAAATAAAATATGATTCAAGACTTATTGTAAGCACATGGTTAATTTTTAGGGTTGGCATTAAAAAATGACCTGCACCTTAATTTTTTCTTACATGTATGCGATGGGCCAGTTTTGGCTAATTAAATTCTTCTACATGGTTTCCATCAGTATAAATTCAAGAACACTTTTGGGTTGTTTGGATTGCTAGTAGATTAGCTCTGATGTTTGTTAGAAGCAGAGCAACAGGGACGGTCCAACTTCAAGGATATCTGCAGCCATCTGAACTCTTGTTCCTATACATAAAAAACGATCACCCGCTGCAGAAGACTCAACAGCCTCACACTCCCCTATTTAAATGCTCATAGTATTTTATGGCTACTGTTTGATGTGGTCCATCTCGCAAAGTTACATAGACATTCACTGGTGTCTACTCAGCTCATGCTGAGAACAGTGGAGGCCTTAACCTGAAGAGAACTGGGCATACTGAGTATTCTAGGTCTGCTCCCCAGCACGACTTTCATGTTCACGTGCAAGGCAAGCACTTGCGGATGCTAATATCTTACCATATATAAAAATGTGCAAGTGAGAACTGACTTCCAGAATGACTGAGCTGATAGCAGAGCTACGTAGATGCAGATAATGTTTAAAGCAATAGCATTAAGGGATAAAAGGATAAGAGGACCTGCTCCTATTACAGGGACTCTGGTGGGGTTCCCAGCACCACATGTTGGCATAACCACCTGCAAGTCCAGTTATAAAAAAATCCAGTGCCATCTTCTGACCTCTATAGGTATAAGGAATGCACATGGAATACATACAAGTGTTCAGGCAAAACACTCACACACATAAGATAAATATATCATTAAGAAAAGTGTACTTGTACTCTTAATTTTAAAATGCCATAGCATTGAGATATCAACAAGAAGGCAGGCTTGCCTGGTGACTATTTCTATTATGGAAAGTACACAATGTTGGGAGAGTGAATAATGGGGACAAGAGTGGAAACTGCCTTCTGAGCGAGTGAACATTTAATTAGTAAAGAACAAGGATTGGGAGCTTGAGGGACAGAGGACCACTGTGGTTAGTGAGCAGGGAGAAAATGGTTTGCTGATTCTCTTGGGCGAAGGGACCAAGGTTGTGCATTGATCTCAGTAGGTCATTGCTGTATTTCTTTAGACAGAAGTCCTATAGTAGGTAGAATGGACATGTCTTTGTGGTGTTTTCAGTTTTAGCAGCCTTTCTTGTGGCATTCAAATGTTGTATTGCTTCCAACCTGAGGGTCAAGATTTTGATCAGGTGGTGATAAATAATACCATGATAGAGACTTAAATTAGAAGAAAAACATTTTGTTATCTTTCTTCTCTGTGAATATAATTCACTTCTAGAGTATTGTAATTATTTACTTTATCACAATTTATGATACCTCCTTATAAGTTGTTATAGTTTTTCAATAAAATAAAATTTTAAATTTTATTTTTTCTTGGGATTGGAGTTAGCAGCTTAGGTTCTGTAGACAGAAGCAGGGGCCTGGTCCTATAATACCATGCAGTGGCATTGAGCTACAATATTATTAAGTTACAATAAGCATCTGTAAAATGAGGAACAACCGTGCTTGCCTTCTAGTGTGGGGAAGTAGTTTCTTATTATATCTTTTCTTGCTATATCTTTTCTTGATTATGTCATAATGCAGAGAAGATACATCTTTTCTGTGTCCTTCCCCTAAGAATTCTGAAAATGGCAAAGGAGATGCATGGTTTAAAAACTAGCTTTCCAGGATGTTGTGTTCGATTGGAATCCCTTCCATGCTGCAGTGGAGACGAGCAAAGTGTCACGTGAATGGCTCCCTAACCGAAGGTGGTTTTCATTTATTAATGTAAATGCCCCATGCCTTGGATGTGTGAGTCCTAAAGATATGCTTCTGTGGCTAAAAATAGAGCCCTGGAGTTCTGCGATGTGGCTTAATCAGAAGCAGCTGCAGGCTGTCTAGAAGATGCAAGTTATATGAGCCAGGTGGCTTTTGCCCTTTTTGCTTTAGACAGCATGTAATTTGGATAACTACAGCTACAGTAATACGTTTTGCCAGTCACACTGTTTGATAAACATATTGTTGAGAACAGCCACTTCCAATTAAAAACCCAGTAAAATGTTAATTTATTTTGCTATTATTTCCCTGCAGAGGAATAAAAAAAAAATGTTTTTCCAGGTTCAGAGTCATCTGTGCACAGGCCAGAGTACTGTTCAAAAGTCACTGTGTACCAGTGGCCGAGTTTTTAAATTGTCACTGAAGTAAGGCAGTAGTATATTCCTGCCATTTGCTCCTGAAAACCAAGTTTACACAGGATGCTCTAGGATTTCCATGTTTAAGATTATGTTTGCTTAACTTTGTTTGGTTAATTATTTTTTTATATAGATGGTTACCATAAATAATGAGGATGCTGTCGGATCATTGATTATCCATAGTCCAGCATTGATATGGTACTCCTGGAGTTTTGCATCTATGGCTGTCCTCCTAATGAATAGTCACAGGTAGCCCTGATGCAACAATGGCTGAATCCCTATTGCTGAGGGATGCATACAGACACTGGCTGGCTGAATTTTAATTTCATGCCGCTCGCTCTCACTCTGTTTTGATAAAACAGTACAGCTAAGCATTGCTGCTCTTCACACCAGAAGATCTCAACTCAAACACAGCCCCGTATTTTAAAAGCCATGAAAGCAGCGGGTCTTTCCTTTTCACGGGTAACGCCACTTCTTAAGAAAGCATTTAAGCCCCAGCCTCCTAAGGCAAGCACTGAAGGATTGCACAGTTTATTTCCTGGGACATCTACCAGGCAGTGTGTAACAGATTGCTGAGTACCTCTGAAGGATCTCTTGTGTCATAATTTCTCTGTAATTGCAAGGCTTCCAGCATGGTAAGTTTAGCAAGCGCCCAGCAGTTGTTTTCCTTGCCCAGATGAGAGGGCATTTCATACAGTTAGTGATGTTAGAACCTAAACACCACTGAATTAACAGCTATGGGCTTATTTACTGTTATCATAGGGCCTGGAACTGTGAAAAATTACTTTATTCAGTATTCCTACAACAGAATAACAGCATTCTAAGGGAGATGTTTTTATCTTGTTTTACAGATGAGGACTTAGCTTTGAATGATAATTATTCAACATCATAGGGAAAGCGTCAGCCAGAACTTGAAGCCACTGTTGTATTAGCAGACTGCCTAACTCATGACTCCTTGCTCCAGTTTTTCAGCTATAACCGTTGGCACCTGCCTGAAGCAGAACTGTGTCATTCAGAGGCAAATATGTGGCTCTGTCCAGCCTCATGTGCTTCGCTGAGTTTATGGTGTGACTTCTTAGAATTTATTTTCAGCTCAGGTTGATAGGTGAAACAGTCTGAATGTCTCTCACCCAAATTCCTTAAGCATGTTGGAATGGATGTACTTTGACAGTAAGTCTTGTTAGAAGAGAAAATGTCATTTTTTTTTGTGCATTCCCAGTATGAAATCAAGAATCTAAGAGATGGGTAGAACTTGGAGAAACCGTAGCTTAACTCTTTATTTACAATACAATAAGGTGGATAGTCATGTCTGTTCATGGTGTCATAGGCGGAAGGAAGTCAAGTAGATTCTTCAAGTGAAGGGTATTTTATGATACTGTATTCTCAAAGCAAACTGATTGGTCCTGGAAAAGATTTTACTATTTGTCACTATTTTGGAAGAGTATAGTATTGATATTGTTTTCATGTAAAATGATAGAATGCTATTTTTTGGAAGATTGAAAAGTTTAGATTCACAGATTATAGTTTAGACATGGGCTTAATCTAGTAACAAGTGTTGATATTATTGGTCACTTTTGAAAATTAAAAGAACTGAAAAGACAACATATTTTCTAATATATGGATTCCTTTACTTTGCCCTGATCTACTGTATAATATTTAAATAAGAGCTTAGACTAGTTTTTAGTGATTCACAAACTGCCCCATTTTGATCTATATTTGAAGATTTGAATATGAAATTTAATACCTGTTTTGGTCAATTGAAAAATAAATCTTAATATGAGTTGAGTGAAATTATAAATGCCTTAGAGCCTTAATTTTTTTTAATGTAGAGAGATTTTTATGAGATTAAACCAAAAAGGCCTCTATAATCTGTTTCTTTCTCTGTTTCTGTCTCTAAACACACACACACATACATACACACACACACACACACATGATTTTCTACTAACAGCTAAACTGCATTTAAGAAGAAAATGCTATGTGAAGAGTGATCTGTGGTACCTTTGTCTGCTTTTGCTAATGGAGAAACTGTGTTCCTTGTCGTTTCATGGAGGTTTAGTGCTTTATCATTAGCTTCCTTTAATCAGATGGTATGTGAATGTCGAGCATGTAACAGGAGACCATGTCTTTATCCTCAAAAAACTCTAGGCATGAAGCAACAAATTAGACACTGCTCCTATGGGATTTAAGTTGTGGTTCCAGAACAAGGTAGGTTTTGGAAGTCAGTGATGGCTTGTAGAATGTAATAGATTAAGGAACATCTTTTTATTTTTTATTCCTTGATTCCTTGGAAACTTTCTGGGTTTGGCCTTTTGAAGAAGAGGTGGGCATTGTGCTGAGAACGTCTCTTTATGTGCCCTTGGGCTCCCTGGCACAGTACAAGTTATTTTTGTCAGTCATAGACATACATATTTAGGTGTGTCATGGTAGTATGTCTTACACTGACACCCTTCAGGCCTTCCTTTTTCTGTTTTACACTCAGTACCATAGTTATATAGGATCTGTGTTTGCAGCAAGACATAGGCTGCGGCTATCCCTGCAGGGTTGAGTGGGGTTCATCTGCCATGTGCACACGTGACATGTCAGCTTGGTTGTCAGTTGGAGGCCCCAGTTCTGTACTGGCCACAGGCAGAGGCCTCAGTTCTTTATCTCATAAGGGCTTCACTGCTTCCTTCTTTCAGAGTGAGTAATCCAAGACAAGGAGGCAGAAGTCGAGCGCTGTAAGAACAGCTCTCGGTCCCTGATGCTGTGCCCCACTAGAAATGATGGCACAGGGGCACGAGTACCAGACACTGAGGATTATTGGCTATTCTAGTGCACATACAAAAGCATGGGAAAGGCCCACGTGCAGTGGCTCTAGCTTGTTCTTTTTCCGCTTTCATAACAGCAGCTCCTAAAACTTTCCATGGTATAAAGCAGTGTTCTGAAACACAATGCCTTTTATATGTTTTCCTGGCATGCAGTGTGTGGGCATGGCAATTTACTATGTCAATCTATTAATGTTGTTTTATAATTAGATTGTTTCAAGTACTTGACTATTATAAATTGTGGAATATAGTCCTTTGCCCATAAATTTTTTAGTACTTGTAAGGTTTACCTAAAATAAATTCCTAGAATTGCTGTTGGGTCAAGGTATATAAACATTTTGAGGTTTTATGCACACACTGTCAAAATATTTCCCACAAGGCTATAGCAAATTTATGCACTCCATTGGCCTGACAAGACAGTGCTGTACTTCATGTGTACTGACCAATACTAGGTGTGTACAGTTCTTTTTTAATGTCATGTCAGAGAATACAGCATCTGATTGATGTTAAATAAGATGAATAATTTTACCAGTGTTGGCCCTAAGTCTTCATAGTGTTTATCTTGATTTTTTTAAAGGCATGTATTTGCCCAATTACTTTTACAGGTAGATTCAGTTTGCTTTAAAGAAGAACCTCTTTCACTGGAATCTTCTACACAATAGTAGTGTTTTGTAGTAAAAACATAATTTAAAAACTTAAATACTTCCAAAACAGCAGGCAAATTACTGAGATGATTACTAAGCTGAATTTTCATTACTTATATTTTCTGATTGGACATTTGCAAGAATAATAGGTTAAAAGCGAGAAGATTTTTTTTTAAATACTTCTTGTTGCCAGCCATCTGCCAATATTTGGTGAGTGCTGAAGAATATTTGTCAAGACCAAAAGTGTAATTGTGAGATGTGTTTATGAAGAAAATTACAGACACATCCTTGGGGGTCCCATGTGATAGCATGACCTTAGTGCTCCCATGGGATAGCATGACCTATGCCTGTTTGCTTGTCCCTTCAGTGGCACTTACCCTCAGTGCACCATTTTTGTTTTTGTTTTAGAACAATATTTCCATACAACCAACTCAGAGTCACTCTTATTAAGAAATTTTTCACCTTGAATTTGAGTGGGACTTAAGAGCCTACCACACTGTCTAGTGACCTAGGAATCTCAAGGTCCTTATTTAACAGTAAGTTCTAGCCCCCCGACCCCCATCTCTATCTTTTTCCCTCTCTCCCTCTCTCCCTCTCTCCCTCTCTCCCTCCCTCCTGCCCTCCCTCCCTTCTTCCCTCCTTCTCCCCTCCCTGCCTCCCTCCTCTCTTTCCCCCCTCAAGCCCTGGCTTTTTTATCCATTTTCTTAAAATCGAATTTTAAAATGATTTATTCAGATGCTCCTTAAGCAAAGCTAAAGGGCATGCGAGTTTTGGCAGGAAGACAGAGGAGTTTGTGAAGCACAGCAACGCTCACTGCTCCTTGCAGATAGGGAAGTGAGCTTTCCTTGGAGGACCCCAGTCACCCTGTATGAGAGACACAGAGCCTTGTCATGGATCTGTTCCTCATTCCAGAGGAAGTGGACTCTTTGCTATCCTGGGTGGTGACCTTACACCTCTCATAGAGCTTGCTTTAGTTAAACTGTTAAAAATCACCCAAAATGCAAAAGCCTTAATTTCAAGAGCATTGTATTACTTTTCATTGATGAGAGTGTCTTGTTTTGTTTCCATTACAGTGATCATTAATATTTCATATAATTATAGTTTCTGATAGAAATAAATTAGTATGCCATCTTTAAGATAAGAGGTGACTTTTCCTCTTTTAAAAAATGATGAAGAAAGGTGCAGTGTTACATGATACGGGAGATTCTTAGTTTCTAAAGTTAAAAAAAAGGAAGAAAGAAAACCTGTTCAAAAGTCGAATTAAAACAGTCTCATTCCCATTATTACGATTTCAATAAATGCATTTCCTGAGATGGTTTATAATTTTTGGTTTCAAGTACAAATGGAGATGTTACATGCATGTTAGACCCCGAATTGAGAAACATGCTTGTGAATTCCTTTGTAAATGGCTCTTTTAATTGTAGTTCTTTGCAAAAAGGAAGTTAACACTTAAGTATCTATTAATTCTTGACAAGAACCTTATTTAAAACCAAGCAAAGTGTTTTTGAGAAGGCAGGTAGCTGTTAGCATTAGGTGATCATCTGAAACTAGAAAAGTCATTATTACAAGTTTCTTAATCTTTTTAAAATGAAATCTTTATTATTTTATTTAAATGTGCTTAGATAATGCTGAAAAGTATGTATGGAAAAGTATAAATGTCTTCAAATCCACTCAACCAGATACCCAGTATTATGAATACATACATATAATAAGTATACATCATATGCACATGCGTACATCTGCACACACACACACATTCTATTAAAACTTTTGCTTTGGAAATAAGCCCCCTTTTAATCTAAAATACCATGTAAATGTGGTTCTTTTTACTATGTGGACTATGGACAGGATTTTTTAGAGGTGTTTCACTGGGGGTACTGAGAACTGCTGAGCAGTCACAGGTTTGCCTCCTAGGTTGTTGATTTGTTTTGCTATTTCAATAAAATACCTCTTGTATGTGCTGCATGTGTCTCTCCTTCTCTGTATTGGATTAATACAAATAGAGCTGTGTATTATACATTATACATGTTTATTATACATATGTAAATATGTAATGTTTATACAAAGAATTATTTATACAAATAGAGTTGTTCAGGCAATGCTTATTTTACATCTCCATATGCCTTAAGTATAAACTGTTCTTTAGAAGATTTTTTAATCTTAAAATTTATTTACTTATCATATTACATTAGAAAGGTTTTTTTCATAGATGAGAAAATAGAGCTGGTACGTTTGCATTTACACTCTCTCTCTCTCTACACACACACACACACACACACACACACACACACCTATTCACCCCTCACTCAAACAAACAGGGTCCCACACTCACACAAACATCACACACACATCTAACAACAAAAATGGAAATGCGTTTCTTTGAATTACTGTTGAAAAGAATATCCTATGTTTGTAATTTTTTTCAGGTCAGTTGCCAGATATTTATTATTTTTCCCTTGATTCAACATCATTAAGTATATAATTTAAGATATCTGCTGTACGTATTTACAAACTTTATGTCTCACCTATGGTGTGATTTTTATTGTACAAAATACCCAAAGGCTGATGGTCACATGGTGTTCTTTTTGCTTATGGCTTCCACATTGACTTGTGGAATCAAGGGTCAGATATCGCCAAAACTTTAAGATTATTAATGAAAGCAACAAAATCGCCTTTAATATTTCCACTTTTTTGTTTTAAAAAAAATCTCATAGTCATTAATTGACAGGAAGTTCTCTTGCTTTATCATCATCTTATATACATTAATTTACCTTGCAAGTGTGCGGCGCCTACCACCCCGACCAGCAGGGAAGAAAGACTCGCACA
>NW_021604633.1:9461361-9542463 GCF_004785775.1 Grammomys surdaster | reverse complement strand
AAGGGCAAGCAGGCACCATCTTTAAGGCGTGGCAGCAGCTCTCCACAGTTCCCCCTTTTTTGTTTTTAAGCAGTTTCAAGCTGTGACTGCCCGATCAAGCAAGCTCCATCATGTAGGATCTCACGATCAAGGGCAGACAGGCTCAAACCATGGGACTCACTCTACTGGGTGCAATGGGCAAAGCCCACCAGGTGCAAGAGCTGGGCCCAAGGAAAATGGAATAGACACCCATCCCGTGTGCAATGAAACCTATAGGCTTCCAGGGGTGCAAGGGCTGTCCAGACCTAAAATTTGGGGTAATGAGAGCAACTAATGCTTCAAAGCTACCAGCCATGCTTGTGGAGATACACACACCCCTCAATGGCCTGAAAGGCACGCACTACCAGCGCCCTCTCATGTCTCTGGGCCCTGACCATATGACAGATACAAGACAGGCAGAGAACACAGATGCCCACTAGGGCAACAGCTAGCACTCCTATACCCTGAAAATCTTCATGACGCAATGCTTCCGGGCTCACATGGGCAGGTCAGTACTGTTGTGTCTGGTCTTCCTAGAGGTACCGTCGTCTCTCAGCAGTGCTTTCTGCAAGTTGGACACAGCAACAGTTCTCTCAATGTCTATGACAGTGTACAGCTCTGTGCGCCGGGTGGGGGTTTGTAGGAGGGGAGTGGTTGTCGTTTCTGGAGTCTGATGGTTGTCAGAGTCACTGCCCCTTTCCAAATCCACCTGTATATAACTGAGTTGCCTATGTTCTAAACTGGGGCGCCTGATATCAAGGTTAAAGACTGTCGGTGTACAATCCCTACGCCTTGAATAGTCTATTTTGTGAGCACTTCCCACAAGAGAGTGTCGGCTTGAGGGGCGAGATGAAGTATCTCCAAACGAGGGGTAGCAGGGATGCCCATTGGGTAAGTTCTGAGCACCAAGCCCTGGAGTCGTAGGTGTTCGAGGTGTTCTAGGGACTTCCAATTCTGTCTGATGACTATTCCTTTCTACAACTGGCTCTTCCACCACATTTATACTATTATTTTGCATAATCTCTTGCAACATGTTAAATAATTCTTCTGCACGGGCACACTTAAAAACAAAAATTCCTTGTCCAGTTTGACACAATCGACCACTTTCAAAAGAAAACAGATTTGAGTCGTAGCCGTACCGTCGCAGGCAGAGGTAGTGCCATTTCACCGAGTCTCGCTTCGGGGTGTACAAAATCAGTTCTGTGTCTGTGAGCTCCATGAAACCAGAGTCTAGCTCATTGCCATCATCATCAACGTTAACAACCTTAAACTTGTTCTTATGGTTATCTAGGACAGTGTCTTGATCTGGACAGCTACAACAGCTACCCATGGCTTCGCTTTCTAACCTTTCCGCCGCTTTACCACAGTCCTTAGATTCGTCCCTCTCTTTGAAGTCTGTATTATTTTAGCCTCACTACCCTTGGCCTCTTTGATCTTTGTATACTTATGCCGTGTTCTTTCTCTTCCACACCTTTGTACTTGGCAGGAAATGTTTCCAATTGTTCACCTTCACTCCCTCTCTTCCCTTTCTATGTCCTTCCCCAGTTTATCCCAGGTGGCCAAGGTAAGCTGTCCCGATACCACGAACCAAGGGGCGATGCGGTCCACTTCCTGGACAAACTGCTGTAGAGCCTTCTGTTTAAGGTAGTTAACAGTGGCACTCACGCCCTGGCTGGTGACAATTAAGGCAAAAACACAGCACCAGGGATACTGCAATCGTGATCGCCACTACTAGAATAACTATCCACGGATCCACTCCTCCCGGCACGAACATATCCCGCTGGCCTTTTTACTTTCACTTTTGCTTGCCTCCGTCCGAGGACCTTAAAGATTGAAGCCTCCTTCCGAGGACCTTAAGGATTGAAGCCTCCTTCCGAGGTCTTTAAAGATTGAAGGGCCCCACTTACCGGCCACTTACCGATCGATCGCCCTGACTGCTACTGGTTCTGGAACTCCGGGAATTCTAAGAAATCCCCGTGCAGGCCACCAAATGTGCGGCGCCTACCACCCCGACCAGCAGGGAAGAAAGACTCGCACACCAGTTCCTTCCAGCAGCAGTTTACTCAGGAGTTGCTAGTTACATGAAGCTTGAAGGTGTGCCCCCGAGCCAGCCCAGGAGCGAAGCTTTATACCCTGTGTAGGACTGCCCATGAGCCCATACCACGTCTCGCACTGTGATTGGTCAAGGACCCATGACACAAGATCAGGCCACCAGGAAGTACCGCCCCAAGACCAAACAAGGCTTGTTTACTCCAAGTCTGCAAGGGCAAGCAGGCACCATCTTTAAGGCGTGGCAGCAGCTCTCCACATGCAAGGGCCTCTAAAATTTATAAACAACTCCCTCTTTTTAACACAGTACTCGAGTTACACTTCTCTGGTATCGTACTGCTTGAGTTACACTGATCCAGGACGGCATGAACTGGGTGTTAGAGTACTCTTTTATGCTTTTGAAGGGAAGACTTCCTTATTTTTTTCTTTTAAAATTTTCTAATGATGGTTATTAAAAGCATTTCCTTTCAGAATCAATATCTTAACTTCAGGGTAAAAGTTTTCTCTTCAAAGTACTTTATAATTACACTATTAGTAATAGCACAGTTAGTTTTCCCGTACTAGTGACCTTCATCTGCATGTAATGGTATGCCTCTTTGTCCACATTTTAAATAAATTGTTGTGTTGACTTGTAGATTTTGAACATTTTTTTACATATATTCTTATGTTACATATTCATTGTCCCAATCATTATTTAAATTTTTTATCTTTATAGCAGGTGTACATTAATTATCATTAATATTTAAGAAGAAAACTTCCATATGAATATTTTTCATTCATAATCTTCTTTTGTGCTCTTAGTATTATAAAGCGAAGACTGTTACATGTGGCTCAATGGCCAAAGACAATCATGAATAACTTGTTAGTATCTGAAAGTCTAGTTTTCTTTACACGTGGTTCATGATTATTGGCTGATTGCTTTCTATATATCCATCTCAAATTAAATCTAGAGCCATAATGATTGTTTAGGGACCATACTTTCCAAAACCATGCTTGCAGGCACAAAGAACTCCAGAAATAAACAGAAGGCAACTTTTAAATTGTCAGTGTAGATTGACTTGTATCATGAGCTTGGTTTCCCTCCAGTCTTGGCCTGATGGGGCTTGTGGGAAGGGCTGGCATTCTCTGGGGTTGGAGGAGCAGAGGTGTATATGCAAGGCTCCTTCCTCCTGTTCCTCTCATCACTGTTCTGTCACAGACCACCAAGGGAAGGGAGGCCATTCTGTGCAAAGTGTGATCAAGGTCTGTAGAAATAGAAGTGAGTAGAGAGTCTATTAGAAATTGAATTTCTATGGAAGCAGGAGACAAGATCATAATTATAGTAATGGAAGCCAGCCAGTGGAAGCCAGAAGGAACAGAAAGAATGATGGAGGTTAGATTAATAGGTCAACACAAAGGACATTGCATATAAAAAAAAAAACACATCAGACTGCACAGGAAATTGAAAGGTGGTAAAATTCACTGATACAGAAGTCCTTGGCTAACAAAACAACAACAACAACAAAAACAAACCTCCTGATTCTTTTTGAGCCACTCTGTATCTATGGAAAGTTGTTGACTTGCCTTCAGCAGGCCACTTCAGTTGTGTGTTTGGAAAGTTTCCTCATAGAACAGTAGGCTACTTCACTACCTGACTGAAAGTGAATAACAGAACTAGAGAGTTTCTGCTTTGTGCATTTCTGAAGCTTTCGTTTGTCCTTATATAGGGCAGAGAGAAGTCGCACCCTGACCTCCAAAGTGACCGCAGGCTGCACACTCGCACTACCCCTTTTTCTGAAGCTAAATTTGGAGCTTGCAAAACCTCTTGTTTAAAAATACCTCCCCAAAGTCTCCCACTTAGTGTTCGTTTGGTTTCTGTCCTGTGAAACTCAGGTCTTCATAATTATCTATGCAGTATTTTTCTTAATATCAAAAATATAAAAGGACACGTTTGATCCATAATCCTTCAACATGCTTTTCACAATAGAATTATTGTTATAGACTGTTATTCCTTACATCTAGAGACAAATCCTCTTAATGAGTTTAACTGTTTCATACACATACATGAATTCTTAAAAACAGTTGAGCCAACAAAAATCAGGTTATGGGCAGGCTTCACTTAGATACAAGAGATAAAGAATATAACAGCAGATTTTCCCAACAGAGGATTTATATTTTTTCTTAAGATTTCAATTATATCCATATTATGAAAGAGTGAACTTATTGCTTGATATGAAATATAAAGTCATTTAAGAGACTGAATTTATCCTTTTAAAATGGTATATTTAAACAGAAAATAATGATTCCATAAAATTTCCTTACAAACATGTGGAATATTGACATGTGCTCTTCTATGCTCATTAAGAAATTTGAATAAAAAAATGAGAATACTGGAAACTCCCCACATGTAGCAATTCCTTAATCAAATAATCCATTTTCTAAGCTGATAGCTTATCTCCATCCAGGTATGTTGACCTAGTGTTTCCGTAGGACGTTGCACTTTATTATATGAACTCAACAGGACATGTTTAAAATAATCCTTCTTTGAACTACTTTCTAAATGTATAATATTTTTCAGTGAACGAATGGATGAGAGAGGTCTGCAAATTTGTGAACTATTAATGTGCTAGATCATTCATGCGCAATTCTTAATGTATTTTAATAACTTACAGTGTCTTATGTATGTCCAAGGTATATTTCAGTGATATCAAGAGTTTCAAATTTACTAAATCATCTTAGTATGTATGGGTTTTTTCAAGTAGCTACAACTTAATTAATGGCAGTAATGAAAAATACCGGATATAATGAAAGTATAGGTTCTCATTATATACTTACTCTTAGTATATTACTCAGTACACATAATTATGAAGAACTGACTATTAGCAGGCTATATTAGACAACCAGACTAACATATATATATTTCAGACTTCTAGAGATTAAAAATTACCATCAAAGTCAGTTTATAACTATATTGATAATTTTGAGAGAATTCTTAGTAAAAATTACTTCATGGTCTTATCTGATCTCTGAATAACCTGAGAATCAGTGAAAAGAGAATGGTGGATGAGCTAGCTAAGCAAAGCAGGGCCTGCAGATGGATCTGCTGATAAAAGAGTCAGATAGCAAGCAGGCCTCTTAACACACTGACCTTTCATTTCTGTGGGTTGCTTATCAGCAGATTCAACTAACACAGGATCAAAAGTAGGCCCATGGTGATTGCATCTGTACAAGTTTCTGTAGACTCCATCTTGTTTCTATGCCTTACAGTGGTTCAGAGTCCTCATAATATAGTGGTCCAGCACTATACTACCCATGATACTCACCAAGTTAAAGTATATGGAAAAATGCTTATGGTTGTACGAAGGTATATCATTTATGTGTAGATGTTGGTATCTGAGAACAATTCATAGTATCCCCATATAGCCAAGAATGACTGCACTTAATCCCTGACTGGAGAGAACTATTCCCCAGTTTCCACACCTGACAAGCCTGGTTTGTTAAAGCATCGTTGTAGGAGAAAGGAAGTATGGAGTGCTTTGGATCTTAGCTTGGCCTCAGGGTTCAATGGAAGTGTTCCTAAAGATGAAGTAGTCAGGAAGGGAGTTATGGCAAGAAGAAAGATTTCTTGCCACACCTACCATGTGTGGTACTCTTAGCAGTTCACTATGGCTGGTTATAGCCTAATTTGTGAGACAGATTGGAGACGAACAGCAACATGAGCAGGGACTTAGTTTAGAGTGGGTTCTGAGTCACAGTCAGGTTGTGAATGCTTGTAGTTAGAAAGACTCCAAGAGTTTCAAGGGTCATTCCATCTGGAGCACGAACGAAAGCTAGGCTCCAGAGACAAAGCCCTGTCAGTGGTGTGCAAGAACCAGGTTGATGGAAAGGGCAGTGTAGAGGACCAGATCAGTTCTGTCCAATTTGCCTTGAAGGGGAAATAAACAGTAACATTAGAGATGTGTGTCTACTTGAAATACTTTTGAGTGAATTTGTATTAAGCCAGGATACCTGTAAGTTTAATTAGATTTCTTATCTTCTCATAGAAGCTCTAAGTACTTGAGGTGTTTGTGTTCTGTTAAATGCAGTTATTTAATAAATGTGCCCTCAGAGTTTTTAAAGAACATAAAATGTTTACTGCTTCTGCTTACTAGGTTATGCTGTTTGTATCACACATGTGCTCTGATCTATGGGAAAATGTTAGACTTTGTGTTGCTGTAACAAGTATCTTAGAGGAACAAATTCAAAGGAAGAGAAATATTCTCATGAACCATGGTTTCCCAGGTTTCAACTCATGCTTGGTCGGCCCTAAAGTTTTTCATACACAGTGAGGCTGATATTACCATGAGAGGAACAGTGGAACAGAGGTTCATATGTACAGTGGCTAAGAGAGGAGGCATTAGAGAGACAGAATGAGCAAGCTGAGGAAGACAAGGTAGATTTTTGTCAGGCACAGCCTAGTAATCTACTTCCTCCAACTAGACCCCACCTCCCAATAATGCCATTATATAAATCCCAAGATTGGAGCCCTCAACATCCAGCCAGCTATGGAAGGTCTTCTTAGCTGTGTGTCAAGCCTTCAGTACACAGCCTCTAGGGATTATTCTAGACTGAAATAAGAACAAGAACAATAGGAAGTTCAGGTTTATTTTTCGGATGACAACTTCCCATTGAAAAGCAACTGGTTGCTGCAGGGTAATCACATTGGAACACATGTTCTAGCCAACCCTCCCCATCTAAACCATCTAAAGGTCGAACTATTTGAGATGATAATTTGTTAACAACATTCCAAGGTGCAAATAAGGAGCTTGGGACCACACCTCACAAAACCCTTCCTAGCTGAGATGAGAAAACTTTCTGTAAATATAATCTCTTGCTGCCGAGCTGAAGGTCCTAAAATCAGCTAGCAGCGTAGCTTGTAAGAAATATTATCATTCTATATTATGCCACAATGTAATGTTATAATGTTTAAAGGATCTCTCCTAATATTTTGAGAACTTCTGCCTGTATTCTTGATTTGTAACCTGCCAATGCTTGCCAGATGAATTATATGTATAGGACATCTCCTCTTGCTAGCCACTGTTCTAATACTTCATTTCCCCCTGTGTTGAAATAGTTATATTTAAACCTAGTGACAATCTTCTAGAGTCTATATGTGCTCAATAGATTTATTTGCACTTCTATTCAGAAGAAATCAAAGTACATGTTTCTGGAAATTGTTTCAGAGGGATTTGGTTTCTTTAGTTTGAAATTCCTAATCATTGTGCTTTCTCTGTCGGAAATATTAATATTTAAGCGGCAAAAGTAATACAAACACTGATTAACACACTTTGTAGTTGAAGGTACTTTAACAGAGAGAAATGATTTCCCACAAACTCCAGGATGTTATTATCTGTCTTCTGGTTTTGTTATTTTTATTACTGCCATGGGATATTTTCAGAATTAAAATGATCTCAGAGGTATATAACTTTATTGTCATGAAAAGCAAATAAACTTATAAAGATGAAGCTAAAGTTTTGTTTATGTGGTAGGATTTCTATGTGACTAGATTTTTTTTTTTGATACCGTATACCGGAATCTTTTTCCTATAAGGCAAGCCTTAGTTTCCTGCCACTAATATAAAGGAAATCTATGATAATATAGGGTAGTCTTAGTAGTTAAAGTTAGGCAAATTATGTTTCCTTCCTTCAAGGCAGATTTTCTAGAAAGTTCATGTGAGATAGACTGTGCAGCAGAGTTCTACTTCTCAATGAACAGCACTTCAGCGAGTGACTTCTTAGCACACACCCTTCTTACGACACTTATAAGCTGATGCTTTCTGTGTGTCCTCATCTGTTTCTGGCTTTAAGCTGGATTAGAAATTAACTTTCCTAAACTTGTTAGAATTAGAAATATGCCTCCGAGCACAGGGTGAGTTCAGTGTAAGAAAATTTGTTAGAGCAGGGTAAGACTTCTGCCTTCTGAGCCAGTCCTGTAATCTTTGTAAATCTGTAGAAAGAGGATGATGTAGAAAGAGGAACTGACATTTTTAACAGCACACAGCAATGCTACCCTGCCACTCTATTTGTTTGTTTGTTTATTTTTTACACTCCAGATTTTATTCCCCCGCCCCATGTCCACCCTCTGTTCCACATCCCATACCTCCAACCCACCCCCTCTGTCTTGATGAGGCTGCCCCCGACACACCCCCCACCCCGTTCCACCTGACCTCTAAACTCTCTGGGGCCTCCAGTCTCTTGAGGGTTAGGTTCATCATCTCTGGTTGAACAGACCGGCAGTCCTCTGCTGTATATATTGGGGCCTCCTATCAGCTGGTGTATGCTGACTTTTTTCATGGTTCAGGGTTTGAGAAATCTCGGGAGTCAAGATGAATTGAGACTGCTGGTCCTCCTACAGGGTCCCCTCCTCCCTGTCACTTTTAATGGGAGTTTGTGTGTGAAGTAAAAAGTACTCAGTTCTGAAAGCTTGGATTCTCACCTGCACAGGATCCATGTTTCTGGACCGTTTGACACTGGTTTGACACTGTGAGGGAGCCTAGTTGAGACAAGAGAACACAAAATACATGAAAAGGTCTTGGAAGGAGCCAGAGCAGGAGCAGTGCTCTGAACTTAAGCTTCCTGGACTTGAAGGTCAACTGTCTCTAGCTTCACATGTAAACTTTAAGTCTGAACTGATGTATCTAGGTATATTTCATGTTTGTGTGTACTCATACAGTACATGTGTGTTTGTACATGTGTGCACACATACAGTGTATATGCATATATAGATCCGTACACCTGTGTGTATACTGGCTTTCACCTTTGACCATGTCTGAGAATAGTCTCTTCTCTGTTGTTTTTCTGACGAATATACAAGACTAGCTGGCCTGCCCACTTCCACTGTTGTTTCTTCTGCCCACCTCCTCTAAGGAGGCACTGGGATTGCAAACAGATGTTAGGGCACTCAACTTTGGCACAGTTTTCGGTATTTAAACTCAGGTTCTCACATTGGCATGGCATGTGTGTTTATCCACTAACCTATATCTACCACCCATGAATCTAGTTAAATTAAAACGGCTTTAAATGTAACACTCTTAGGGAAAGCTTATCTTTGTTTGGAATTCCAATGTTACAGGTAATGTAACAAGTAATGACCCATCATCTCCCTCAACTGCCCGCTTCACTTTATGCTGAAGAAAAGCTGAGATAGCCAGCCTGGTATTCCTTGTGCCTTTTGCCATGAGTAGAAAACTGTAGCAGCTAAGATAGAACAGAGAGGTTTTTGGGTCTTATTACCTTCGAGCAAGCCCCAACTGCAGCCTCAGTGCTGTTTGGATGCTCTTCACGCACACAGAGGATTCATCAATCATGTGAATAACACATGCCAGGTCTATTTTATTTTTTTGAGTGAGTACAGGGAAAATATCTTCCAACTATGTCTGAAACTTGAAAATAAAAGAAGATAAAATAGACTAGGAAAATATGAAGAAGTAATTATAGCTCTAAGGTAAAATTCACATAAAGTGCCACCTGAAAATATTTTTGCTTGTTTGTGAATACCTCTGATGGGTTTGTTTCTTAATATAACACAATTCAGGTGGAAAAAAAATGACAAAAGAGGCGGCTTAATGTGAGCAAGTCAGACTCATACGACTGAGTAACTGATTGAAACCAGAAATATGTTCAAAGATTTCAAAGATAAGAGATCTATATCTCTCCCCAAGCCATCAAAGTAAATATGTATGGGGAGGAGACCCTTTCATCTCCATGCAACTCTCCGAATACTACTGTACTCCTGCTGAATTTGTAAAGTTTGAAAGCAAATATATCATAGACAGTCTGTACTAACCTTGTTGATGATGAGAAAGAGGACTATTAGTAATTTCAAAATAGCTACTACAACGTTTAAACAAGTGTGGGGTCATTTAGAACTTGGGAGTGTGGTGTCCTGCACAGGGTGTACACCCAGACGTATATCCTAAAGGATACCTTTGAATGTTTTATGAAACCTGTTGTTGGAGAATCCTGGTGACTTTGTTACTTCTGGGATGGTGAAGAAAGACTCTCCTGATAAATCCTATATCTCAGCTTCAGAATGAAGTTGATTGTCTTAAATGCTCCAATGCCGTCCTTTGATTACCAAACAAGAGCTGCCAGTTCAGGCTTGGCCTCAAACGAAGTACTTTTCCCAAGTTTGTGTTTTCTGGTGGTTTCTTCGTTGTTCTTGTTTGACTTGGATTTTCTCTACTACGTTAATAGATTTTATTCTTTTGCATTTTAAGCCATCTTAAATCTTGTTTCATAAGCCAAATGCATTCATGAATAAAACTCTTAAGATGCTGATTTTAAAAGCCTATCCTCATCAGCTTTATTTACTGGGTGCAGCCATAGAGCTACTAATGAAACTGAAGCATTCTAACAACACAATTATTTGTTGGCGACTTTAGAGCTCCGGGATGAAACCATCTAAGGAAGCATAAGGAAAGACCCCAGTTAAGCAATAGCATAGTACAGAGATTTCAAGCAAAAAGAAAAATTCTCAATCTTCAGAAAAATCTCATGCAATTAAGGTTAAAGCTGATGATGGTTAGAGCTTAGCTGATACATAGGAAAGGAGACTCCACTGGGAACAAGCTCAGAGAGAGAGAACCTGCTGGCAGACAGCCCTTTGCTGGGTGACGCAGTTCTTAGAAGATGCAACATCTGCTCCTGCATTCCCTGAAGTTTCTAGCATCCCAGAAGAATTAGGAGCCAGTCTGGTTTATGGAGATTGTGGTTTGTGCCTCCCTTCCCAAGTCATCTCAGAGACACAAATTGGATTTTTTTCCCATCAAACCCAGTCAGGCATGGTTCACTGTACAGGGTTATCTACTCTATGTTCATTGGGTGATAGATGAAAGGCAGCTGAGTACTCCTAAACCCCAGT
This sequence comes from Grammomys surdaster, assembly GCF_004785775.1. Classification (NCBI taxonomy): domain Eukaryota; kingdom Metazoa; phylum Chordata; class Mammalia; order Rodentia; family Muridae; genus Grammomys; species Grammomys surdaster. Next base: position 9,531,516 of record NW_021604633.1, on the reverse strand, counting down.
TTCTGGTAACATTTAAGCTAGTGTTTATAACCAATTAAAATCCAGATGGATAAGTTGGTTTGTTAGACTGCAAAGGCATTTGGAAGTTTTTTAAGGTGAAAAAAACCTTGCATTTTATTAATAGGAATAAAAATATTTTCATTTGTAGAGCTCAGAAATACAAAGTATGAGTAAATGGTGAATAAAATACGATAGTAAAAATAGCTCTTATTCCTGGGAGTATAAATAGTCAGAGCCTCTTGTATAAGAGTTAAAGGAAAAGGGTCAAGAGATGTGTATGGAGGAGGAAATGTATACATTGATGTTTTAAGCACTTTAGCTCTGGCAAGGTACCTCTTTCTGAAGATTTGCTAATTCAACTACTATTTGTATATATCCACTGAAGTTCTATTTCTTCTTAGCATAACATATGGTCTTGAATGGAAAATGTGATGCTCCATTGTTAAAAGTTAATAGACTCATAGGAAATCATACATGAACATATGAAGAGACATGTTCTTAAAAAATAGATGAGATTTCTGTAGAAGCAAACAAAAGCCAGTGAGTTTCCACCAAAGGTGAGGTGATTGATAGGCCCCAAAAGTGGAGCGTTTGGTGCTGGAGGCGAAGTCACTGGGACTCAAGGCGAAGTGATCCCGTGCTGTTTGTTGGCGAGAATTATTGGATGTGACATCCAAGCAAATAGGAAATGAGGGTCAGTGTTCACTTCCATGTTTAAATCGCTTGTCATTTCCTAGGTAGAATCTTGCACTTACGTGTCTGTCACCTGTGTTGGAGTGGATTTCTCTTATCTAGCATACGGTGAGTGTTTACTGTGCACTGGTTGTATAGCTTGATAATTCAAATCCCAAAACTCTCAGTGTTCCAATATAGTTAGAAGCTGGGATAGTGAAGCCTTTCTCCATAGTTTGTTTCTCCTCTTATAACTCCAGCTTCTACCTCTTCTCAATAAAGAATTTTTAACGACCGCCCCAAGCTTCTACATCTTACAAAATCCTAGACTTCTTACATCTACCTTGTTGGTGGAGCTGGATGTAACCTGATTGGAGCTGATGATTTTCTCCCTTGTGTTTGCTGGAGCAATTCAAACTTCTCCCTTATCCCAGTTCTTTCCATTCATGCTTGTACTCCCCAGTAGACTATGAGATCCCCAGAGGCATGGCTTCTAATTAATCCTTGTATCTCTCTTCCTCATGTTGTTAGCAGAATACTTTATTTTGTAGAAATGACATATGTCATTGACTCAGTTGACCACAGACCCAAGTTTAGCTACTGTTAGCATTACTATTCTTATTTTTACATAGTGAGGAAATTTAATGCTTACAGAAAAGGCCCTCTCCTATCCCCTGTACCTACAAACATAATTCCTAGAAGCGTATTTCTCATAATAGTTATGTATTCTAAATTCTTCTTTTAGATACATATGAAATAAAGTAAAGTAATATGCCATCTTGGAAGTATGCATTTTGAAAGCTTGATTTTCTAAAGCCTTTTATTTTAAGAGGAGTGTCTCAGGAGGCTTCTTAAAGTATCTTAAGAAAGCACGTACTTTCAAACATGTCTAATGGTTGTGTCATAAATGGGGCCCATGGACAGCGAGGGATCAGCCAGATTGAGCTTTCCGTCCAACAAGACAACGGTGTTTCATAATTTGAAATGAACTTCTAATTATTTTAATGGGATTATTCTGCTCTTTGGCATATCAAGCAATTTGTTTTACACCTTTTCTCATTATTTTTCATTTTTGAAGACTTAAATAGAAGAGACATGACAGAATAGGAGCTCTGTTTCATCTCTTGGACCATTAATTATGCCATGGGAATCTCTGTACTGATGAGACCCCAAGAGAAATGAATCTTGTCAGGTCGGACTTCATTTAACGGATTTCATTCTTTATCCTTCAAACAAGTTTTCTTAGAAAGCCATTCATCACTAAAGTATGGATTAAAATGGTGACAATAATGGAAATATAACCAACAACAAATTGTTCATGGTTGGCTTCTTCAAGGACCTGACAGCTAATTTATAAAACAAGTTATTTTTATGCAGAAGGACTTTTCTGATTACAGTAAAATTGTTGAAGCAAAATGCTCAGCACCATTCCATGATCTGTGGAAGAATGCTCCAACACACACAGTCTTCTGTCCTTTCAGAGTCCTGTTCCTTGCCACATTTTGCCAGATTTCATTGAATTCTTGTCCCAAGTTATTGCCAGAATGTACTCTTCAGATAATTACTAAGTTAGCTCATATAAAAGGTTATATGAAAAATGTATTTTCTCTACTCAGAATCCATGTTGGAAAGCTCTCAGGTTGTACTGAAAGAGAAAAAAAAACTAAAAATTGGGCAAAACATTGGTTTTCATTTCATATAATGATGGACCTCAACTTCATTCATAGATCTATATCCCAAACATTGACATTAATGCATATGGATTTCTTTTATAATTTATAATCATCGATCTTTACCAGTTCTCCAGCCTTTCTAGCTAGGTGATCTGTGTCAGAATTTTACTGTTGAAAAAAAAAAAAAAAAGCAAGAGCTTGGTCTCTTTCAGACACCCGTTATGTCAATGAGGCAATGTGCAGGCATTGTAGGCTATGCCTAGGTAAGCCTGTGCGGGGGACAGTAGGGCCAAACAAAGAAGATATTAGTTTATATTTGGTTGATGTGGAGAAGACACCATAACCAAGGCAACTTACAGGGTAGTGTGTTTGTCTTATGGCTCCAGAAGAGCAATTTACAAATAATATGAGCAGGAAGCTACAGACATCTCTAAACCCAAATACAAAGCAGAGGGAGACAACAGGAAATGGGGTGAATGTTTAAGCTCTCAAGTCTGGCCCCATTGACATATGTATGTCACAAGGCCAAATCTCCTTTTCTGGCCAAAAGCACTGCCAGTTAGGGCTCACATATTTAAATACTGGAGCCTATGGGAGACATGTTCATTTAAACCACCACAGATATCTAAAAGTCTTCTTCACTCATTATTTTATCCACTCATAGCTTTGCAACTTCATTAATTAATCCAGCCAATATGTGGCTGCTTAGGCACTTAGCATTATACCCAATGCTTCTTATGTTATTACGTGTCCATGGAGACCAGAAGAGGTCATCAGATCCCGTGGAGCTGGAATTACAGGTCTTTGGCATGGGTGCTGGAAACTAATCTCTGCCCCTCTGCAAGAGTAGTGTATGCTCTTAACCATTAAGCCATCTCTCCAGCCCCCTGTATCTAGATTATTTTTAAATGTATGTTGTTATTTGACAGATTAGAAAAATGAGCTATAGAGTTTGACTAAGACTGGCATAGAAAACTGTCCTGTGAGAAAAACTCCAAAGGGCAGTTCTAAGACATCCCATTGCATTTGTTGTAGATTAATACTTGACGCTTATCAAGTGGTAGGTTCTGATAGAGGGTCAGGGCACAGAAGTTGTAACACATAGTCTCTGCTTGGCAAAAGTATGATATGGAGTTTAAATTTAATCTTTTGCTACTCACATGACCGTGGCATACCTATCCCTCCAGGGATTTGAAAAAAAAAAAAAACAAATAAGAACCACTTCTTCCTATTTTGTCAAGAATTGTTCAGTCTTTGGAGCAGAATCCTGAAATTTACATTTTCTACAAGTATCCTTGATTCTTTCCTGTTTTGAAGGGGTGGGAGGGAAAAAGTCTGAAACTTTATTAAGATTGGGAGACAGTGTTATGAGGGAAGAGAGTGTGAACAAAAGCCTCTGGATCCATTTTTGGTAGAAAACCACTAGCACAGGAAAAGGTCCATGCATGGTAAACACCATTTCCAGAGTATTTTGATGTGTGTTGTTTAAGTAGCAAGATTCCTGTGGAGTGTAAATGGAAAGAGAGAACTATTTATCATGCTGTCCGATATCGACAGCAGGCCAAGCTTGTGTAGTCAGCAATAGTATGATCGTTCCTGTTTGAACAACTAGTTCTCTGAAAAATGAACAAATAGTGTGGGGGTTTTAACACCTTTACCTTGTTCAGTTTGAGCCGACTTAAGATCCCTGTGCACGTGGTTTGCAAGGGATGCACTCAGTCATTCCAGTCAGCCTTGTGTGTATTTATGAATGTTTACAGTGAGTGGCTGCCAGCAGTGACAGACTCAGTGTTCATTCTAAAAAAAAAATACACATACCCAGAACTTGTGAGCTTCCAGCTACCTAGGCAAATGGAAGATGTACATGCCATATCAAGTCTTTTGCTTAAAAGTTTAACATTGCATTGCATTTGAGTCCTTCAGATATTCTGTAAGTTTCTAGGCCAGTAAAGAAAATATCAGCCTCTTGCCATAGGTGAGACGGCCAAGATCTGATACATTCAAAGGCCTTCTTCTCTCAGGCTATATGGTTTTTAAGAGACAAAAAAACCCGACTGTTTTTCTTTTATGTATGTTAAAGTATTTTTCTTTTCTCAGTCTACACTTGATCATTGCTGTTTAACTAGCTACAATTTGTAACCAGTAAAAGCTGAATGTGCAGTGTTGAGCTAGCATGGCATGTGCGAGAATGCTGATACATTAGTTGAGGCACTTTGACAAGGTCCTATATCCTTGTGCTGTATACTGTATGACTGTGAGTTGAAACAGCTAGGCCTTCATTACACTTTTATTTGGGGCCATTTGTTTTTTTTTTTTTTTTTTTTTGGCCTGATGGAGAATTGACAGCTCCATGGAGATAATTCAGAGACTAGAAGAAAGCTTCAGAAAGGTCTAAAATCACCTAGAAGAGTCCAGTATGTGGACCAGTGTCTCTCAGAGACTGGCAACTTCATCGTGTCTTGAGAAATGTTATAAATGCAAATTTGTGAGTGCTCTCACACTCGACATAGCAGAGCCTGTGGATGTTGTGAATGATCAAACATTACAGGCCAATCTGTCCCCCAAGGTGTCTCCCCTGCCTACAAACCATAAGAAGATGATGGGACCTTAAGACTTGCCTGTCTCATTCTAAGGTGATAGATTTTAAATCAGAAATAACTGAGTAGTCACTAATTTGATTGCACTTATTTGAAGAGTCCCAATTAGGTTGTCTGATATTAATTGGGGGTTTATGGTAGAAATTAAACTCAGCTAAAGGAAATTAAGATCATTATACTCCATACACACCTGGCTTTGTGGCTTCCAAAACAGAATTTTACAAAGGATTTTCTTCTTGGAGTTTCTCTTTTGCTCTTCCTTCATCTTTCTCCTTCTCCTCCTTCTTCTCCTTCTTCTCCTTCTTCTCCTCTCCTTCTTCTTCTTCCTCTTCTTCCTCTTCTTCCTCTTCTTCCCCTTCTCCTCCTTCTCCTCCTTCTCCTCCTCCTCCTTCTCTCCTTCTCCTTCTCCTTCTCCTTCTCCTTCTCCTTCTCCTTCTCCTTCTCCTTCTCCTTTCCTTCTCCTTCTCCTTCTCCTTCTTCTCCTTCTTCTTCCAGGGTCTCTAAAGCCCAGTCTGTCCCCAACCTCACTATGTAGCTGATGCTGACCTTGAACTCCCAATTCTCTTGCCTTGTCTCCTATGTTGGGATGATAGGTCTGAATCACATTGCAATGCCCAGTTTATATGGAGATGGGCATCCATCCCAGAATTTTATGCTTGCCAAGAAAGCACTCTACAACTGAGTAACATCTCTGGCTCAAAACTAGAAGGTTCTATTTAGATATTTAAATGCTCTTGGAATTTGGTTTTGGAATGCAGCAAATAGATGGACAGAAGGCCTTAATATCTCATGTACTATGGTGGCAACTGGAACACCTGACTGAATTAAGCTTTATTATGTGTGTCTTTCAAGTCAGGGAGGCAAAGCCATTGGAGGCAAAGTATTGGGACACAATACATTCCATGTAGATTTTCCTTGGGTTTGCCACAATGGTTCCATGCCCCATGGGTGTTCCCTTTTTTTTTTTTTTGCCTTGATTGTACTTCTTCAACTTGCCATAGCACATCATAGTCTTTAGCTAATGTGACCAAGTCATTCTAGCTTGCATAGGATTGTTCCCTTCTTTACACTAAAAAGCTCACGTCCCACAAACTTAGTCACTCTATTCTTAATTTACCTAACAATTGACACTTATTGGGCATCATCTGTGTGTCCTGGGCCAGTTTTAGGTTGGTCCCACATTTTCTGCCTGCATTGGGAAAGTACAGAGTTGTTTGGAATCATTCTCCATTGCCCCATGTATGTATAAGTAATATTTGTAGGAAGCATGATTAAAAACTATTTTTGGCTGTCTTAAGGATCTCTTACTGATTTAAAAATATCAGTTACATATTACTGTCACTGCCAGATTACTAAGTGCAATTTATTAATGCTTGGAAACATCTCACTGTGGATTGACTTAAATTACAGAAAACCATTTAGTGCAGAATTGAAAATCTTGGCATAGTCCCTAGGTATTGATTATTTGGAGTAATTGAGTGATGCCATAAGAAAATTAATGTTGCCACATGTGGAACTGAATAGAGACTTTGTAAGGTGAAGAGGTCCCAGTAGAAACACTGGCTAATCTCATACTGAGATGATAAAGGGACACAAAGACATGATTGGTTAGAGTAAAAAGAAAGAAAATAATTATTATAAGAAGTCTTAAAGGAAGAGAAAATAAAGCACCAATTGGGGAAATTAAGACTATATTACTGATGAAGAATAGATATGTCTAAATTTTGACAATGGAAATAAACTTAACTTTAGAACTGGTCAGAGGAACTCAGATGAGTCAAGCAGCTTGATAACTGGGTTAAAGTCCAAGAGTTACTTGTGGCTGCATATAAATGTCCACTATTTTTTCCCACAAAGATGGTAGTTGAAACCTTGGAGTTGACTTAGTGTCCTTGCATCAATATGGCAAGTCATATTAACAGCAGGTGGCTGAGTTGAGTAATGTCATTGGACAGATAAGCTTTGATTCTTTCTCAAAACATTTTGGGTTATGTGATATGTATTTATTTTTATTTTTTATTGTTCAGATTTGTTTTATGTGTACAGGTGTTTTACTTTATGTCTGAACCGCATTCATTTGTAGTACCTTTAGGGGCCAGAAGAGGGAATTGGAACCCTTGGAACTGGAATTACAGTCAGTTATGAGCTAACATGTGGGTGCTGGGAATTGAACCTAGGCTGTCTGGAAGAGAAATTAGTGCTCTTAACTGCTGAGCCATCTCTTTATTCCTTGAAATTATCATGTCCTCTGGAATTTCTGTGATTCTGCTGTAGCAGTGAAATTTCAGAAATTAAGACCAACAAACTTGATCATATATGCTGATGGTTTAATTTATTTTCTTTAATGTTTTAAGTTTACAGTTGTATCAGTCTATTTTAATCTTATGCAACAAAACGCCTAGGGTAGATCCTTATTTTTTTAAAAAAAATGGTTTAGTTCAGATTTTGAGTCTGTAAAATCAAGTTTGGGTTGCTTCATAATCTGTCTCTGATAAAGGGTCTATTATTGAAATTGATGAAATCTCAAATCACTAGAAAGATGAGCTTCTGGGCATGAATATGTGTATGTGAGAAGTTGACTACATTAACTGAGGTCCGAAGACCTCAGAGACATATTCCCTGGGTGGGATTCTAGGATGTGTAAACAGAGAAAGGACTTAACTGCTGTACATGTGTTCAGTGATCTCTTCTCTTGAATGTTTGTTGTATCTTCAACCATGAGCTAAAGATAAACCTTTTCTGTCTGAAATTACCTTCCTCGCCTTAAAGAACATTAAGACAGGGATCTAGCCTGGTTTTAGCAAGATGGAGAAGTAGAAAGTGGCTTTCTACAGAAAGAGTCAATCATAGGTGTTGTCTGTTCTTCATTGTAACCCGCTCAAAGAAATCTGCATTAATGTCTTCCAAGGGAATGCCTTGATGAACCATTTACCTTGCTGTAGTTCCAAGCTCTTCAGGTTTGTACTACCTTCACATCACCATTCTAGAGACAACACTTTCAGTGAGGACACACCATATGGAAACCATAAAAACAACAATAGGGGTTGAAGCTACCAATAATAGTTTAGTTCCTATAAATTTGTTTCCAGAGTAGTGTATCATCTACTGTTTCAATGATCTCTGATCAAAATCCTTCAAGGTAAATGAATTAGTAGGTATTATTAATAAACTGAGTGTCTGCATATTTGCAAAGACATTATGGTAAAAAAAATGAATGGTAATAAAATCTAGTCTGTTAGTCCCTTTCATGATAACCTTCTCTCAAACTTTCATATCTTAAAGGATATGTGGTGTTACTTCAGTGTTCTAGTATTGATGACTCTAGAAGAATGTGGCCTGCCTTCATTAATCTGAAAGACAGACCTTTCCGTATGGAGGTTTTTAGATGGATAAAGATCGCTGGCACTACAGTGAAAGTTTGGTAGCACAGTTTTCAGAGACATTCTAACTGAGAACCCAGGATGAAGCCAGGCTGATTGAGGGCAGAAGAAGACAGAGCCAATTAAAGAAAAACCCTGGGAAGCCAGGCTTAAGTGGCACAAAGATTCAGATGAGTGAGCTGATGAAATTGCACCCCTAGCTGAAAAGCATCACACTTGAAGTAAAACTGTAGAATGTTCTGCTAACTTTTAGCAGTGGGAGTTACATAATCTAATAATTAATTGTCTGTAGCTTCCAGGCCTATTAGTGAGGTGGGGAACAGGCTCCAGAGGCAAGTCCCTGGCTTCTGCGGAACATTGCCTTAGGTACTCAGCCCAAATTGATAATGTTTACAAGTTGTTTTCCCCGTCAGTTTGGAACCCTAAGCACAATCTCTCTTTTGCTAATGGGCATTTTAAGTGTATTTTAAAGATTTCTTATTGGCTTCCCACTTACAGTTGGAAATCATCTAGAAGATAACAAAGTTTCCAAATATCGCATGTGACAATTTGGTTTTCTCTGAAAGATACTGCTGCGAATACAGAGGCAGCGGGATATCTGTGACAAGCTAGAGGAAGATGCAGATATGTGCACACAGAAGGGCATATTCTTCTGATATTGTTAAGTAAGCTGCCCTAGACCTAGAGGAGGCCCTTTTTTTTTTCTGGTTTGCATTGAGCATACCTCACTCTCACAAAGGGAGAGTCTGAACATTAAGCCTCTTCTTGTCTGACATCCCCACTTGAAAGGGAAGTTACAAGCAAACATGTAGCTCCCAGGGAAGGTAGGGCAGAGGCTTGGAGCAGGAGAGGCTTAGTCTGCAAGGGGCATAGGTTTCCTTGTGATGTCCCTAAAAGCTGGCCGAGGACTCAGTGAAAACATTGAACTGCTTTCCTGACCACCTTAGTTTCTTCCCCTCACCCATAGATCATTGAGGAGCCTGTTCCTTTCAAGTGGTAAAAAGAAGTTAAAAATAGACTTCTATTTTAGATGTACCTTTGATTTTTTTTCTTCCAAAAAAAAAAAAAACCATTTCAGATGATAGGAAAGAAATACAGGGATACATTTCAGCAAAGTCCTGGAAGAGTCTTTCTATAGTTGAATAAAAAATGGGCTCGGTTTCAAATATATTAAGCTGCCGCTGGAGAGTGGAAATGCCTTTTGGGAATGCCTAATGGTTCCTGGAATGTCAGCATCCTGTTGTCATAACACTGGGTAAGAGTTCCAAGGTAAATAAAGACACATCACACTGAAAGGAGCATTGCAGAGAGCCGCATGCTTTGGTGAAGCAATCTTAGTACATACAGTCTGCCTTTCTTATGCTATGTGGTACATGGTTTTCTGGACTATTTGGGCTATATCCAGGCTAGCATATCCCAGTGTTTCTAAAATGCCGTGTGTGTCATTAGCCTGATCTTGAATGTCCCTTATGCTCGGCACTTGTTGGAGATAACAGAACCTGTGAAGGATCTAAATGCAAGTGTTTTAGGAATAATTTATTTTAAAAATGCCTGGCTATTTCCTGGATTTGTAGCTGCAAATCAAATTCAATTAAAATGTTATTTTACTGTGCTATTCCTGGTGATTTGGGCTTAGAGGGTAGGAGACCTTATGGAGATTATGGGCAACTTCATGTGTGTTCCTTTAGTTCTAGCTTATTAATTACCACTGTTCATATTTATACTGAAAATTCTAAGCACTCATCTCTCCTAAGATGGAAAAATGATCTGCTAAGGTTCTCCACCATGCTCCTTCTGGGACATGCCCCATTATCGCCTTGGCTTGGCTCTTTAAATATGTTGGTTTTTATATGTTGGTTAAACATATAGAGGGTGTCTCTCCTTGTACTGTTGGGCTTCCACTTTCTGTGTGTTCTTTCTGCCCTCCCATGTCCCTTGTTCTTCATGTTTGCTTCCAGCTGTGTCTGTTGGGCAAACTAGGACATCTGCATCTGCTTCCTTGCCCTTTAGTTTTAGCTGCTTATTTCCACTGGGTGTAAAAGAGTATGGTAGTGTCACAACTAGACCAGAAACTAAAGAAACAAGAGGTTTTCTAGCTTATCAATGACTAAAGGCACCAATGTCATCATCAGTTAAAAACTTACATCAGCAATAACCTGGTATATTTGTCGACATGCTTTCTCGACAACCATCTGAACCATTACTACATGCCAAATTCCAGTATTTCTTTATGCTGAATCACTGCCATGACTGATAGCCCCAAAACAGTGTTCACATCAACACGCTCTGCTTACAAGACATGGTTCTTGAGCTAAAATTCTGCATGGGTGTTGTAGACTGTGCTGTGATGGGAAGGGGTAAAGGAACAGCATAGGCCTAACTGGAATTTGGACTACTTCTGTTGTAGAACTACTGTAACCTCCAGAGATCTTGAGAACTGGCAGGAAATGAGCTTGCAGCTATGAGGTTTGAACAGTTGGCTACCAATATCTAGGGTGAACCATGGTATCAAGTCCTTGGAAACCTTATTTTATTTCCATAGTCTATAGTGAATCAGGGGTGTCCAGTGGCCATTTTTCAAAGCACAGTACTCTGCCAGTTTTCTGACTTGTAATTTTCTTTTCTGTTTCTCTCCATTTGCTGTAGTTATCTGAGGAGCTTGTTGAGCACACAGCCCTGCTTCTGACTGAGCCCATAGAGGAGGAGTTGGAGTTGTATGACTCAAAGGTGGCATGTTTCTATTACTAATTCTTGTTCTGTTTTGCAGAATTTTATGAGACATTTCAAGCCCAAGGTTACTGGAAGAAGCAAAGAGACCAATCATTTGTTCTAAACGAAGTGACTGGATTTAAAAGTGAAAGATAGAAAATGGAACCGAGTCTCTTGTGATGATCTAATCTGATGATGTATATTTCTACATCTCTGATATTACCTCAGTCAAATTTTCATTTTCATTAGAATGAATTTTAGCACACATTTGTAGTTTTTTATTCTTAAATCTGAGGGGCAATATTAAATCCTTTCTTTCCTCAATCTGAGCTTAATAGTGATTGCAGAATAAAAGTATGCTTATGGTGTGTGCCATTTTGATTTTCCATCCCTTCTTGTGCTTTTTCTGATTATTAACATTCAGATGTTCCTGTGACTACCTTGCATTTTTCCCTCAGCCACTATAATTCTCTTGCTATGAACTTCTTGGTTTGTTATATTCCTTTAGAATTGAAGAAACTGATTTGAAAAATATTTTTATTTGCATCATGTTTATTGATGGACTTTCTTGCTGTATTCTTTAATGTGTGAAGTAGAGAAAGCTGGGAACCATGACACAGAACCTCCTGGCCACTTAGTCAGACGAAATACCATAAAGAAAATATGATGAGCTGCTGTAGGATTTGAGTTCACTGATTGTTCATGGAAGTCTTCTGAAATTCCCCTCTCAGTTTAAGGATGCAGTCTAATGTCTTATCTTTCAGCTTTGGACAAATGGGTTCTGTATTCCTGATAGTGGTGGATGCTTTCCAAAGTGAACAAGAAAGTCTCCTAATTTGCTTATCACCCCATCTGCAGCTTTATGTGACCATGGAGCAGGTCCAACAAGACAGCAATGATTTTTGATATTAGGGCAAGTCTTAGGAGTGGGGCAATGCTATTCCTAAAACCTACTCAAGCACAGGACACCTCTGTCCCTCACTGAGCAGTCTCAACTCAGAAATATAAAAGCAAATCTCACGTAGGTAATACAGTAAATAGAAGGAAGGATACATGGATCTAGGTCAAGATCCCTATCCCCATTGTCACCCATATGTTTTGTGGTTGTTATTGGAATAGAATATGGAACTATTTAAAATTCCCATATAATACAATGGTATCAATCAGATGCAATTTAGTTAAAACATGTTTTTTTGTGTTTTCTATTTGTGATTACATTAAGCTCCGGCGAAAACAGTACATACCAGCCACCCAGCAGGGGAGGATAGATATAGCAAGATTAGCGAGGCAAGATGTTCAGGATTAGAAGGATCCACGTGACTGAGAGTGTGGTAATGATAATGATTATATGGTAATGGTGCCTCTGTACTGTTCTGTGAGGCAGCAATCCAGCTTGCAGAGCAGAGAAACTATGGGCGAAAAGGCCGAGTTTATCCAACGGAGGGAAAGAGATTGTTGCTGAATAGCTCAGCACGACAGTAAAGACATTTTCTTCTTATAAGACAAGGAATTAAAAGTAAGTTTTTAAAATAAACGAGTAACTTACTGAATATGAGCAAGCAGACAGCTGAGCAGGGGTAAAAAGAAAGCAAACTGTGCGGGAGGATGAGGAACTGGTGCCGGGGGCTGGCTTCTTTGTGCGCAACAGAAATTGGAATTCTTATAGTAAGAGCAAAAAAAATTTTAGGACCCAAAACAAAAACAAAAACTCCATTCCTAGGCAAGTTGGCAGCTGAAATGATGTGTGGTATTTTTCTAGAAAACTATTAAACTACTGCAAAATGCAAACAGATTTCCATTCATCTCATTTTAAATCAATCCATTTTTTTTCCCACAAAGTTGCTATGGGGAAGAGACTGCATCAGTTATAACAGAAGTTACAGGCAGCTGACATACTGCTTTTTTTTTTTTAACTTCTGTGAGTTGACAGATCAGAATTGCTGCTTACTTAATAACGTGTTAAAAGGGCTGAAATATCTTCTGTGGTCTGGATTGAATTGAAAGTAACTTTGTCTTGGGGGAATCCCTTCTTTCTACACACACACACACACACACACACACACAAACACAAACACACACATGCATGTGCACCACACACACTGAATATATACATGTATATAAAAGACATACACATATCATGTGTGTGTGTTGAATATATTTGTGTACCCAACAAACACACATGCACAAGCATATGTATGTATTTCCCATCCCCAACACACACAGCTTACTCAGTTCTCGAAGATGGAGGGTGTTCCCAGCTCATCCTGAATCTTTGGGGCATTGGATTGGGATAGCTGGCCCTACTCTAGGACAGCTGGGATCATTTTGCTTCATCTTCCAAAGCTTTAATGTTTAGCACCAATTCTTTCTTCCTCACAGGTTGCCAACAGGCCAACCCTTGTGATAATGTCTCTTAAGAGTATGCATTAGCCAATGGCCTCTTGCATCTTACACACTGTAGTTGCATACGGTATCTTTTTGATGTATCTGAAAACCATTAGAATGCCCTTGGCCTCACTCCACGGGTCGATTTTCAATGGAAACTTCCTTGACTCCTCCACTGTCAAGCTCAGGCTCAAGCCGAGCACATCATTGGTATTGAGTTTCCAAAGTTTCGTTTAAGGTCTGTCTGGAAGGAAGCCCACATGACAAGGGCTTTCTCTCATTCCAAAGCACACTATGGCCGCCTTCAATGTTAGCTTTTGGGGAATGGGAGAATGAGAAAAGCAGCTATCACTCTTCAGTCATAAGGATTTTTTTTTAGGAAAAAAGACTGTCTTCAATTCTATGTAACTTATCTGGCCACCCGGAATTCTCCAGGAAGTTCCTGTTGTGCTTGGAAAAAAGAGTGAATGTTGTGGAATATTATTTTGCTTGTTTCAGCATCTATCAAGTAATAAATTGCTTCGCTCCAATATACAATGTAGGTATTTTTAACATGTTAATTATTATACATATACATCAATGCTATATGTAAATGTGGCTGAATGAAGCTAGTAAATATTTTCCAAAAGGTAACTCAATAATGACTAGATCAGTCATTATTGATGTCTAGTTGGCCACTCTGAAGGAAATTCTTTCTCCTAGCATAATATATAGCACTGGTTCTTACCCGTCCTAATGCTGTGACCCTTTAACGCAGTTCCTCATGCCGTGGTGACCCCCAAGCATAAGATTATTTCATTGCTGCACCATAACCATAAATTTTGCTACTGTTGTGAATTGTAATGTAAGTATCTGATATGTAGAATATTTGATATGTGGTCCTCAAAGTGGTTGAGGCCTACAGATTGAGAACCGCTGATATACAAGTTCTGTAGACACCCAGCCCGCCCTCCTGGATATGTGGGACACAGTGACAAAAGCCCTTCTTCTAATGAAGATTTCTTTCAGTTTAGCAAAGGAGACAATCAACTACATTGATGAATTATATTAGAAAATTAATAGTCTAGAAAAAAATAAAAGGATTGAGTAGGAAAAGGGAGATACACAATGGGAATACTTTGATCGTAGGAATGTATCATGAAATGTGTTGATTTGTAGTGATAATTTCTTGAATGAAGACATGGAGGAAGGAAGTAGTCAAATGAATAATTTGAGGACAAAATCTCTCTGGGAAGAGCAGACAGTGAAAGTAATAGTTGGTATATTCATGGCACTTTTTTATTCTTAAAATGGTCACAACATAAAATTCATTATACACCCAATTCCAAGTATATGGTTGGTGGACATTTTATGCATTTGTTGCTTTAAATCATATTGCTATCTGGTTTCACAAGGTTTTAATGCCCCCCAAGGTGATCCATATTAATTGAGTAATTATCACCTCCTTATCCTGTCCAACAGGCTCTGGTAGCCACTTGCATACTCTCTGCTTATCAATATGTGCTAGGCATTGTGAGGTTCACAAGAGAGGACGTGAGATGCTACGTAGCACACAACTAGTACATATTGGAGAAAGTCAGAATTATCAAAGAGGGGATGACAAACAGAATATCAGTATAATCTGGGCTTGAAGCCATATAGCTCAGAAAAATGTCACAGAGGGAGAATTGTTTTGATGAAGCTGGATGCTGACACTGTTGTGTGGTTGGAGGCAATTATGTTTGCTGATAGTTGACACTTACAGAGACATGAGAGAAAATAAGGATGGTGGTACCATGATTCTGACGTAAGGATAACATTAGCATCAACTAAAAAACTTAGGAAGAATACCGTATTAGGAATGCACTTTGAAGCAGGTTGAGTTTAAAAAGTATACTCATCCAAATGAAGAGAGTGAGCTGATAATTTGATACATTTGTCTAGAGTTCTGAGAGAGATCCAAACAAACACATGGTGCTTAGTCTTGAGGATGATGGGGTCACCAAGGGATTGAGGCTGAAGAGGCTCATGGAGTGTTAGAGCTGAAGATGGGCATAGCCTCTTCCAAAGATAAAGGGTATGTATAGATGACACCAGAAATGAGAAAACTGAGGAGGAAAACTGTAAGTCTGTAGAGTTCAAAAAGCCAAGAAAACCAAGTAGATATCAGGGCGAAATGTTGCCGAGTTGAAGAGGGTAAAACTAGGCTGGAATGAAGCATGAGAAAATTCTCAGTTTTCATAAGAAGTCTGTGGAATCAAAGTAGAGGAAACTGCAGGGGATTGGAAACAGTGGCTGGAGGTGCAGTAGAAACTTCCAGTGGAGGGCAAAAGTCAGGGAGTGGCCCTCTTGCTTGGCTCCTGCTTGGCTCCTCACCAGTGCTTTAGGAGACATTACCCCTTTACATTTAGAACACACGATCGTAGAGTTAATTCTCGTAAGTCATATCTTTATCTCTGCAAAAATATTGCTTCATGTTCCTCCCCTCAAATTCTCAAGATACATAGTGCCACTTAAAAATAAAGGTTTGTGAACATGTCAGTAAGGGGTCATGCCAGAATCGGATCTGGGAGGAGCTTCTCTTTCCGAATCATTCATAATGCATTCAGTGTTATAAAATTGACAAAAGGCTTCAAACCCATCCTGTACTGATTCTGCAAAAGCTTAAAAAATTTGGATTATTTGAATTTTGGAAAATTTTGAAATCAGAAGAAGAATATTTGAATAGCTTTTCCTCTCAATTTCTTGGAAAAACAGAAAATTATATGCGATGCTTATTTTAAAGCCTTTACAATGTTTAATTTATTTAGAAACATAAAAATGTATTATGTATAGCTTAGCTAATAAAGTTGTGTCTGGAATAATTAAAATTTAAAAATATCGGAGATTAAGAAACTCATTGCACATTTACTAATTAAATGTACTAGTTGATGATTTTAATTTTTAAATCACAAATGAGATTCTAAAGTTGCTGAGGTGAAATACATTTAACATTTTTCTGTTACCGTACTTAGGAAGTAGTAAACAGCTAGTAACCATTGCTACGAGTTTTCTAGATAGATCCTGTTCTAACTGTTTTGTACTCTTAGAATGTTGAAGTGTGAGAGGGAGGGATATGAAAGCAAAATCAAAACAAAATAAAACAGAGCAAAACAAAACTGTGTAATGGAATGCCCTTGCATTCAATAAGCATTGTATTTTCTTTTCTTTCTTTTTTTTTAAATATGTGATTTTATTTTATTTTTCTCCCATTTAATAAAAGTAGATTTTTTTTCTCATACAACATATAATGATTACAGTTTTCCCTCCTCTTACCAATCCCAATTCCTTCCCACCTCCCCTCCCATCTGGATCCACTCCCTTTCTGTCTCTTAGTAGTTAAGAGCAGGCTTCTAAGAGCTATGAGCAAAACATAAGAAAATGAAATATAATAATAAAAAAGCCATCACATCAAAGTTGGATAAGGCAAACCAACAGAAGGAGAAGAGCCCCAAGAGGAGACACAAAAATCAGAGACTGACTTATTCACACACTCGACAGTTCCATTAAAATACCAAGTGAAAAGGTATACTCAGAGGACCTGATGCAGACCAGAGTTAGCCCTGTGCTTGCTCCTTCTGTCTCTGTGAGTTTATATGAACCTTACTCAGTTGATTTAGAGGGGCTCTTCTTCAGCTGTCTTCCTTCCCCTCTGGCTCTTCCAGTCTTCCCACCTCCTCTTCTGGTGAAGCCCCCTGAGCTCTGAGTGGAGGGATTTTATAGAGATATTGCACTAAGAGCTATGTGTTCCAAGTTCTATGTATTCACATATCTATCTGACTGTGGGTCTCTATTTGTTCCTATCTGCCGCAAGGAGGAAGCTTCTCTGATGGTGGCTGAATAAGGCTCTAATCTATGAGTATACAGAATATCATTAGGGGTCATTTAATATTTGTAGTGACAATTTTGGAATTTTGGTTTCCTTAAAAATCACGAATGTTTTGTTCCTTTTTCTAAGTGGGACTGAAGCATCCACACTTTAGTCATTCTTCTTCTTGAGCTTCATATGGTCTTTAGGTTGAATCATGGGTTTTCTGAGCTTTTTTCCCTGGTATCCATTTATCAGTGGGTACATAGCATGTGTGTTCTTTTGTGACTGGGTTACCTCGCTCAGGATGATAATTTCTAGTTCCATCCACTTGCCTGTGTATAGGACTTGAGAGGAAGAGAGGAGGGGGAGAGACAGAAGGGATGAATTAGGTGTGGGAGGAGATGGAGGAGTTGTACAGAGGGTCAGGAAATTGAACAGAGGTGTGTAGCAATGGGGTTTAGGGAACCAGTAGTCAACAGTAAGTCCCAGATGCCAGGAAATCAAGAAGCTCTCAGGACCCAACAGAGATGACATTAGCTGAAATACCCAACAAAGGGGAGAGAGAATCTGTAGAGACCATATCCAGTGGATAGGCACGGTCCCTGGTTGAGGTGGGAGAGGCAGAAATACAGTGAAGCAAGCCCCTGATGGGATAAAATTCTGTAAAAGACTGTTCTCCAGACTGTGGGAAGGGAATAGTATTTTACCTGACACATACCAAGCATTCTAGTAGGTTCTGTGATTCACAGATGAGAGTTAGGTTCATTCATTCATTCATTCATTCATTCATTCAATTAAATTCATTCAGACAGTCAACAAGTACAATTGTTTGGTTTACTCAAGGAAATATATAGAGATACTCATTGTCTTGCAGTGACTGAAGTGGAAGTGGTAATGGCTTTGTAGTTTAGTCAAATGAGCTTCTGTGCTTCTGGCAGTAATTTGTTGGTTTAGTGTGTTATGTTCAGGCTACCTGCTCCTAGAACCACAAGGAACCCTTTGGGGTAAGTGCATTTATATTTGTTATTCTAAATTCCATGAGAAAAGTCTCAACTTGTTTTTAGCATTTTAGTTTACTTTTTTCTGTTATAAATTCTTTCTAAACTAGAAAAAATGATTTAGAATAGAATATGGCTTATTTTCATAACAATTTCCTGAAGTGTTTCTTTTCTAAGTAGGTAGTTTTACAGGTAAGAAGTAATTTCATTGAAGTCCCATCAAGTGAGAAGATCGATCAGTATTCACTGTTGTCTGTAGGTATCTAATCCCTCAAATTAATGTTCCTTGTTTGTTCATTTTTTTTTTTAAAAAAAACCTTTCTGAGAAAGGAAATCCATTAATTAATGTGGTAATTAGTGCCTGGGGTATCTAACATAATCTGAAAATACTTGTTAATCTTTGTTGTGCAAAGGGGCTTCAATCATGTCCTTTTCATACATACATGAGCTCTGAGCATCTTTACCTCCTAGGTTATCTTCTTGTCCTCCTTCCTTCCCCTGTTCCAGCTCAGTTTTATGGCCCTCCTGTTTCTCCATAGCTACTACACATGCTAATCATTAAAAACAATGTCATGCCACCTCCACAGGAAGAACAATTAAGATGAGATGTTATAAATATTTTTAAATAAGTAATTAACCCATTATGAATCTTTCTGCTAATTTTAACTACCTAAGGATCTACCTAAGGATCCAGAGGAGTCCAAAGAAAATGAATAGATTTTCATTTCTCAAGTAGTTAATGATCTAATGGAGTCCTAGGGAACTCCTCACCTTATTCCTATGGAAATTGAATTGAGAATCCTCTCTAGAAAAATAGAGTGGAAATGGGGAGAGATCGGACCACATTAAGACACACTATTTAAAAATATGTACTATTTTATTGATTCCCTGAGGCTGTCCAAGAGGTATGTGATGTATTTTAATCACGTCTGTCCCCAATTACCTTCTTCCAGCTACTCTCAGACCTTGCCAACATGACCCTCCTCCAAACTCACACCCTTAGCTATGAGTAGTGCTTCCTGGGCTCCTCCCTCATCCACGTTGAAATGTTGACAAGTTTGATCTTGTGCAAGTAACCACAGGTGCTGTGGGTTCCTGAGGGTAGTAGCTATGTCATGTCCATAGGACAGCATCTTAGAGTCCCTATTCTCTGGCTCTCCCATGCTTTCATCCTTTCTCCAATGTTTCTGAGCTCAAAGCCCAAATCTCGATTGGTTACAGCAGTGAAGCATTATTTCTCTCTATCTCTTTGTCCAGTTTAGGTTAATGCTTCTGATAGTGGGGCAGGCATTGGGGACCTTTTGTTCAACACAGCCGCTCAGAATTTCTGGCTTCTCTCACTGGGTGGTGTTACTAACAAGGAAGTTGCCAGCAGACCCTGTGCATTTGGTCTGTCAACAATGGAGAAACTATGGAGACTGCACGAGATGCTGTATTTTTAGTGGATACTTGTGACACTAGCTTCCACTTTTCACAAACTCTTTTTTTTTTCACATAAATGAGTAATGTTATAGGAGCCATGAAAATGTAATTTAGCCCTTTGCTCTGGAAAGGAAAATCTTTGGAAACACTGTCTTTTCCGCAGTGTTCAGACATGGTAAATTGGCTTAAAATATTATGGATTTACATATATTCTGGAAGTTTTCAAGGTAACTCAATGTTCATGTATGAAATAAATAGTAATGCATACATGAAAAGGAGGAGTATCTGTCAGGTCAGGTGGCAAGCCTGGAAGAAGCTGTTTTTAAAGATTTTACTCACCAAGAACAGTATAAATGGAAAGACTGAGATCACATGTGTTTAACTATCTGAATGTTGCTATTAACTAGCCATATTTTCTTGAGCCTTTTCTCTATTTTCTCTATGATTTGACTGTGGCCTATAAAAATGGAAACAATACTAATATTGGCATTCATCTTTGCCATGATGCTAACAAATTGTGGGAGGGTGATAAATTATTAATTGCTAAAGTAATTTTGTTTCAGGCTGACTACATTAAGAAAAGCCTAGCTCTGAGGCTACTCTTGTCACTCACCTGTGACTCATGAGTTTTCACTTGGCAAAGAGTAGCAGAGAAAAAATTTCAAATATTGTAAAATCAAGGTTTATCTGAGGTAACCTTTGCTGCTTGTTGGAAGTATGTGGTTGAGTAATAGTTCAAAAATAGCAGGTTATTTTGAGGAAGAACATATGTTCTTTAACAAATAAAATACGTGTTCTAAGGAGAAATTTTATAGCATATTTAATTGCACATTCAGCCTAATTTGAATCCTGCAGCTTGGATCACTTCTCACTTCTGTATAAATTTAAGTACTTTATTAGTACTTTACAGTAGTGTAAGTCGGGTACTATTATGTGGAGTTTACAGGCTATGAATAACTCTTACCGATGTCTATGAAGGAACGTCATACTGTGAGTAGTGAAACTGAAGCATTAACTACACATCTTACGCACAATTATGAATATATGCTTTCTTTTTGTGTATGTGCACACACATAGACAGTGGTGTGATTCAAAACATCTTGCTTCTTAGGACAAACAAACAAACAAACAAACACTCCTCTATTTGTCTCATCATAAAGTTTTGGTGAATGTCTACAAGGGTTGATAATGCCTCCGTTCTTAGAGAAGGGGTAGGCTTTATCAGTGTGACATTTGTGAGTAGTACCACAGGCAGGGACCATGGTATGACAAAGAAGCCTTCACCCTTGTTTAAAGAATTAGACAAGCAAAAAAAAAATAGTGAGAAAGTATTCAGTGTAGAACACTTATTGCTGACAGACATCTTTCTGGACACTTTTGATGAAAGGATTATGTGTTTTCAGAATGCATTGTCATTCCCAGAAAACTTTAAAAGCTCATTAAGAAATCTGAGTGAGTGACAGCATGACTATTATCAATGCCCCAGAAATGTTCCTACCCACCATGTGCAGAACTTATCTTTCCCAATAGCACAATAGCTAATTTAGCTTTCCCTAGAAGCTTGGGCTGTTTCTTGGAGCTGTATTTGGCGTTTGTGATTATTATATAGTACCACATATTGTAGATTACTGTACAAAGATGGAGCTTAGATAATGATGATGAAGTAGTATTGCTTCTGCCTGTGTGGAATGGGTGAAGGACACAGAAAAATATCATAATAGCACTGCATAGCATTTGAGAAGTACCAACTGTGTAGCATAGAGAATAAGCTTAGTAGCTTGGAGTTGTAATTGGATTTCAGGGAAGCTGATAGAAAAACACTGGAATGACTTATCTTGGAGGTTAACTTGGCACATGTCAATGGGAAATAGGACCCTCAGCTGAAGGACTGCCTGTATCAGATTTCATATCTGTGGAGCATTTTCTTGAGTATTGATTGATGTGGGAGAGTTGAGTCTACTGAGAGTGGTGGCATTCTTAGGCAGGTGGGTCTGGGCTGTATAAAAAGTCTAAGGCAAGCCAGAAAGTATAATTTTTCCCTATTGGTTTCTACTTCAAGCCCCTGCTTGAAGCCATTGCTTTCATTCTACTGGATGGTCTGTAACTTGTAGGTGAAATGAGCCCTTCCCTCCTTAAGTTGCTTTGGTCAGAGTGTTTTATCACAGCAACAGAACAAACCAGAACAGCCCCACCCACAATAAACAAGATGGTGGAAGTGAATATATGTAAATAGGACAGCTAAGGTAGAGCCTTTCTGACGATTCCAGCCAGTATTTCCTGGTATTGTTAGGAAACAATTAGTTGGCATCTGTAAGGAATGGCAGTTATGAAATTTTGGAACCCAAATTATTTTTTAAAAAATCATTCTTAGTTAGTAAATTAAAAGTGTGTTGGGATTCTGGATTTTCCAGTCTTCCTGCCCCTCTTCTGTAATTCCCCCTGAACATTAGGTAAGAGTTAGAATTAGTTACTTCACAATGTCATATTCTCCTCGTTTGTGAATCTCTGCAATATCTCTCTATACCAGAAGCCACAGAAGCTTCTTAGATGAAGGGTAGAGCTACATTTACTTGTTGCTATAAAATAAATATTTGTAATACAGTTAGAGACTAAACTGGTTTAGGCAGTAGTAGTACTGATTGACAGTAGTAGGTTCTCCTCTCAAGTCTCTTATCTCTCCAGCCATGGGTAGTAGGCTAGGTTTACGTTATCAGGCATGGATTCCCTCCAATTGAGAGTGTGTTAAATAACAAATAGAAAGCTGTTTGTTTCCTATAAGATAAAGGTGTCACTATTATATTATTGGGGGATATATTGATGGTCTAGCCTTATGGTTTGTAGGCTTCATAGCTTGGTAGGACTGCTGACTGTTCCTCTCCCTTGGCAGCTTATATACTTATATTGTACCTTTAGATATTATGAGAGCTATTCCTTAGGGAGTAGGGTTCAGGTCAGTTCCAGCCCAATTTCTCCATGTCTTATGTTCTCAGTGTGTGGTACTTTTAGCAATAGGGTCTTACCTTCAAGGTCTGGAAGGAAATCAGGAACCATAGCAATAGCCCTGAAGTGGAGATTTTCCATCCTTGGCACTGAGATTTTTGCTAGATAATACATGGCTCTTCAAAGAAGCTTCGTCACCTCATGTGGCATAACTCAATTTCAAAGTAATATAGATAAGTATTTATATATCACCTTAGTTATCTTTCTATTGCTACAACCAAATACCAAGGCAACTTAAGAAAGACTTTAATTAGGTTTCAGGATATTAGAGTTTACAATGGTGGAGGCATGGCAATATGAACACCGTGATCCACACTGTGTAAGAAGCTCACATCTTGATTCACAAATATAAGGCAGAGAAGCACACCAGGAATGGGAGTCTTTCAAAATCTCAAAGTACACTCCCCCATAACACACCTCCTCCAAGGCCACACTTCTTAATCCTTTAATCGAGTGGGTACCAACTATTCAAACTTATGAGCCAATGGAGTCCATTTTCCTTCAACCCCACTACCACCACCAATACTACCATCCTCTTCCTCACCCATCCCCACACATACATGTTGCCCTGTTGATTTTAAAACATCCTTAATGTATTTGTCTCTCTGTTTTGCCTCTCCCCATGTATTGCCTTCTGTTTCTTAGTTAAAGTATGTATTTTCCACTGTCTACAGATAGCATCTGTCTTCTCCTATTCCCTTCAGTAGAGTGTCTTCTCTTCATTCTCCATGGTCTGGGTCACTTCACTCAACAGTATATTTTCCAGTTTCATCTGTCTGCTTGAATATCTGAATATTCTGTGATTTCATTTTCCATTACAAAAAAATAATTCTGTGTCAAAGAGTATATAAAATGTATAAAAGAATTCTATTATATATATGTACCAAACCTCATTATCCATTCATCTGTTGAAGCACAGTTTGTTTCCAATTTGTAGCTATTGTGAGTAGAATGGCAGTGGCCATGGTGGGGCATGTTTCTGCACAGTAGGATACTGAGTCCATAGGGTGTATGCCAAGGAGTATAGAACAGCTGGGTCATTCAGTGGTTCTACATTTAGCTGTTGGAGAATTCTCCATACTGGTTTTCATCAGACAGAAGTAAAATGCTTACCAACCGTGGTAGGTATATTATTACACTTTGCTTCTTACACAGTGAACAAACCTCTTTATTCCTTCATAATTCAAGTACTGTTTCACTTCAACTGGACTTAAGTCTGTCTAAAATATATAAATAAAAGCACAAATTCCAAAGTATAAAAAAATAAAAACCAGGAGTATGTGGTGATAAGAGAGGAGAAAGTTGGAATAATTAAAGATAAAGTACTGAAGACCAATGCTAAGATGCTGTCACTTTGTATAAATAAGAAAGTCATGGGTTGTAAAGATGGCTCTTCCATTGCAGGCTATGCTCACAACCAAAAAATATAAGAAAGGCATATGTCAAAATCTGAATTTACAATTTACTAGCAGTTACACAAAAGAGGGAAATTGCTTTGATGATGTTTTACAGACACACACACACACACACACACATATATATATACACACACACACACACACACACTGTTATGAAATAGGAAACTAGATTAGAGAAATAATAAAGTAACTATTGAAAATGTGTTTCAAAGTTAGGAAATGAAATCAGGGTCTTCCTTATTCATTATCCAGTTTTGTAAAAAGTGAGGAGAGTAATCCTACAAGCCAGTCAGCTTTCCCCTTCAGTGCCAATGTTTGACTGTAAGAATATTGAACCATATCCCCTAGAGTAAGTGCTGTTTTCCATTGCTATAATCTAGCAAGAATTAAATTTTTACTAAAATAAAGAGAATGTCAAGGATAGCAGTTTTATACCCTATAGTAAAAACAGGATCTTATTAACATAGAAAAACAAATATTCCTGAGTGTTGTAGGCAGCTTGATAGATCGATGTTTTTATCACATAGTTGGTCTTCAGTAAATACTGAGTAAAAGATTTAAATGTTTAATTCTGAGGTCACATTTTGAGCCTTTTTTTTTTTACTGAAATAATCATAATATAGACATAATTATAAAATGTTACCTCCTTTAGTTTTTGCAATATGTTCATTATTTTTACTGGATACATGTTTCATTTCACTAAGTTCTTTGATCCTCCGTGGTACCAGACACAGGATTTCCCTAAGCCAGATTCCTGTGCATTTATCTTATATTTCCTCAGTGTTATAAGCCCCTTTGAAACAGCGTCTTATTTTTTTTTTTGATGCATCAAACTTAAGTAGATGGTCAGTAAATATTCAAGTAGGGAATGAATGCTATCACTATAATAATTGAAAGTCAGTTTTCATCTGTGTCCTGTGAATTTCACCAGGCATTGCTGTCTTTTAAACTTCATCACAACTTGCTAATTGATGCTGTTCTTTGACACAATGTCTCTGGGAGTTTGTAACAATTATATTGAGAAGGCTCGTGTTTGGAATGTATTCAGTGATGTTCAATGGTTTTAGAGTTTTGTCTTTTTTTTTTTTTAAATCATTGTTTCATTTCATCAGCTCCATAATCTCTGGAGCTTTTTTTCTACATTGGAGATAAAGAAACATATTCAAAAAACATTGATTTATGAAAAAGTTGTGGATCTGGCAAATGGTGAAGCTAGGATTTAGCTTTGTTTTTAAAGTGGTGCTCACTGTTCAACAAAAAGACTAAATGATGACCAGCAGGAAATGAATGAGCATATCATTTATTCTCAACATACATGAATATGCACAATGAGTAGAGTTGGACTATTATGGTAATCTTGTACAGGAAGCTGACTGTGGTGGAATAGTCAGGTTATATTTACATCATAGTCACTTGATCATCTATGTACAGAGAAAGCAAGAAGCTGATGGTGTTATACTACCTGAACCAGCCTTAGATGGATATCTGTATTGCTACAACATAATGGACATATTGGCAGCTTTACAGTTGCCTTTGACTTAGCAAACATCTTAATTGGATCCCTTAATCTCTTCTGAAGACAGATCTACAAGACCCTTGCTCCACTTATTCCGGAATAGGTGCTAACAGATCTCAAGGCTTATGTGCCAGCCCACTCCACTGGTCCAGTGTCAACAGTAAGACTACATGGACATGAGGACAATGGGAAGGAGCTTTTCTTCTCACTCCAATATAAGGTCTGTTTTCGGCATTTAAGGTCAATATGGAACACCAGCACAGGAGTCATGGCTTATCAAGAAACAGCGCACAACCTGGGTAGGTCATAGAGCACCCTCTAACTACTTATGCCAAAAAGAGAAATTCCCTTATCTTTCTTTGTTAATTCTTTTAAGAGCTAATGAAACCAAGGGCACACTCCCTCAGGTTTCTATTGTTCTTATTTTTGAAATAAATAAAGACACATTGTATTGTGTTGCATTACTTTTCTTTTAAAATCAATACAATATGACTAAAAATAATATGACTCAGTGCATATTTTCTTTTCATTCATTTTAACATACTAGTTTTTTTAACTAATGATGCATGCACTTATAAACATTAGTGCTAGCCTAACATTTTGGCCCTAGTATGATATCCCTCTCCATTTGTAAACCGATCTGAACTATTTAAACATGAATAGTGCTAATAATCTCTCTAGATTTATTCTTGTAAATTTAAAAACAGAACAAAGCAATTATCTGAAAGGGCTTTGTTAAACCAACTCAAAGGTTTATATTCATATACAGAAGGAGAAAGAAGTGTAGACAGTTAATCAACAGAGAAACATTAAGTCCTCTGATATACATTAAAACCTACATTTAGTAACCCAACCAAATTCTTGTTATATTTAATATTGCTTAATGTTATTAGCTTAAGAACATCAATTTTTGACTTTCTTGGTTCTATTATGCTTGAATTTTCATGTTAAGTTATATTTGTAGATATTTGCAATTTCAATGTTCTTTCTTTCTTTCTCTTGAGAATTAAAATTAGATCCCTGCACTAAGACCTCCTTTAAATCATTTATCATGTGATATATCACTTTCTGTATTTCAAGAATGTGTTTTATTATTCTTCTGAGTGATCACTCTAGCTTTTGTTTCATTTATCTGGGGACATCTGGCTAGATTCTGAGGGACAAATCTATGTCCACTTTAGTTTTCAACTAGAAAGTAAAAGACAACTTTAAAAGGATGTAATAGGGAAAAAATGTAGGAAAGGGAAGGCATCCAACAAAATCTCCCCTGAGTAAGCTCAGACATTGGATTCACTACACAAAGAAGTTGTACCCACGCTTATAAATATGCTACAAACTAAAGGAAATGACTCTAAAAATAATTTAAAGAGGAAAGAATACATCGTATAGTACAGATTAAAACATGCAATTATAAAACAAATATCAACTATGCAATTTAAAAGTCTAATAATTAGAATAAAAAATGTGCCGTGTGATAACAGAGAGTTTTGACTTCAGTAGAAAAAAAACAGTGGACTTTTGCTTACATGGAGATTATTCAGTCTCAGCAGTGGAGAGATAAAGTACTGAAAATCTGAATGGAGCCTGAAGACCCATGGGACATCTTCACAACGCATGGATATAATGGGCTTTTTAAGACGGGAGAAGGAAAAGAAGCAGGAAAAACTTTATCAAGAAAACACCTCAACTTGTATGTTTTATTTTTAGAGAACGATTCTTACAGAAGCAAGGCCAGGCTTTAACTCCTGACCCGACTACCTCCCTCCCTTATTCTGGGATGGAGGGCATGTTCCCTCATGCCTAGCAAAATTCCTCATTTAGGATTATAAACATCATCCTACTTATCTGCAAGGTTTTATTGTCTTCAATTCATACAAATTTAAAGAAAACCTAATTATAAATACTTTATTCAAAGTGATGGAGCATGACAACAACAACACAAACAACAACAACAACAGCAACAACACAAACAACACAAACAACAACAACACAAACAACAACAACAACACACACAACAACAACAACAAAACCAAGAAGCTATTCTTAAAGGCAGCCAGAGATGTAACTTATCTCATGCAAGCCTTCCCAGACAGAATGACAGCTGACTTCCCTTCTGGAAGCACAGATCCCAGAAGGCAGTGGGCCGATACATTTAAAGTGCTGAAAGACTGTCAACCAAAAGTTTCTATTTAGCAAAATACTTCAGAATCAAAGGGAAATTAAGATACTATATGATAAACAAAAATGGAGAGAATTCTTAACTAGTTTATTCTACAAGATGTCCTAAAGGAAATCCATCAGGATTAAATCCGTTTGAAAGGATAAAGAACACCAATAAATTCTAACTTGCAAGTAAATATGCAAGGTAGTATTTTTGTTTGTTCCTAGAGCTTTTTCCATCTAGTTTCACTTAAATATAAATGCATATTGGGAAGATGGTTCAGTGGTTAAAAAACTGGCTGTGCAATCATGAAGACTTGAGTTCTGAGTTCAAGTCTCCAGAATGTATGTGAAACTTTATTTAGAAATGTTTAACTGTAATCAGTGTTCCTGGGGAGACCTGGGAGGTAGAAACAATAACCTGCTGAAGCTCACAGTCCAGCTATCCAGGGGAACACGACAGAAGAAGAGCAAGGAGATGCTGCCACAAATAGGTGGCAACTTGCTCTCTGACCTCAACAGGTCAGATGCTGTGGCATCTACACCCTATCATAGATGAATGTGCACAGACACATACCAGTACATATGTCACACAAACACACACACACACACATACACACACCATGTGAGCATATACACAATGATAATAAGTAATTCTTTTAAAGGGAAGATATTGGGACAATAGATTAGAATGTATCATATTTCTATGTTCAGTGCATAAGACACATACTAGATAAGGAAACACTAATTGTTGAAAAGTAAGGGTATAAGAAGCGTTAGGTAACTACACTTGTGTATGTGTGTTTATGTATATATATTTCATAATGATAATATATTAATCTAAGAAGACCAAACAATTATAAAATATTAATCTAGCAGGAGAGAGTCCTGAGATACGTGAAACAAACAATAACAGAATTTAAAAGAGCAAGAGAAACTTCAGTAGTCTCAGTTGTTGATTCACTATTCCACTGTCAATAATAGACAAAGAAATAGATGATGTAGTCTAAGTAAGCCAGCTAGACCTGGAAGACACATACAGGTCCCTCCATCCAACAGTGACAGAACACATACACTTCAGTACACAAGAGTGAGTGTATTCCAGGTCAGAAAGTAAGTTTCAATAAATTGAATAGGACTGAGATTATATGTAGTATATTATCCAGCCACCAAATAATGAAATTAAAAAATCTGAAACCGAAGGAAATTAAAAAGTAATGGAAATGAAGGACTTAGTTTTGAAAAATATCAATGCATCTTTAGTATAAAAAAACTTGGCAAACATACATATACAGATTAATAAGTTAAAGTCACAGACAAATAAAGGTCTGTAAAATTATACTATTGATTGCATAATGGCAGCATTTTGTTATCATTTTATTATAAAGTTTAGAATATTTTAGTTTATGTATATTCATTATGAAAGGCCATAGAGTCACAGGCTATTGATTCACTTACTGATTTACAGATATTTGTGTTAGAGAAGATTATTGCTGTTAAGAGTCTTGCCTATGTGTACCTGCCATATGACGTGTAATTCTTATGGAGATTGACTTTACTAATTTACTGACATCTCAAAACTCTTGTTCCAAATTTTAGTATCAGACAAAGTTTCAAGTTGTAGGAAAAAGTTATTTGAGTTACTGAATTTACGAATTTAGCTATTTTTGCAAAGAATGAGTCTTCCTCTAGGTGCTATTGTTATGTAAACCAGATTTATTCATGGACTTTTTTTTAACACTGTTGGATAGTTGTTAAGTTGCTCTAAGGATAAAGAACAAAGGACAGCAGGGCTTTTATTTTAAATTACAAACAGCAGATTTAATTTTTGTGTTGGTCTGTGTAAGTTCATTGAAAATTAGACCCTGTAAAACATTAGGAAAAGCTTACTCTGTCTTCAGAGTGAAGATCAACATTGGGTGGCTGAGTGGATACATTATCAGTTACTGTGATTGTTGACAGGAAGACCAAGACTGTATCTTGATATACACAGAAATATTGCTAAAAAGAAATACTTATACCATCAGATTGTGCTTCTTCATTTCAGAATTTTAAGCCTGGAGATTTGTTTAAAAGCATTAAAATAATCATCAAGGAAAGAATATTGTCTGAGCTCATAAGTAGCTTTCTTTTCTGACAGAATACAGAGTAAAAATCAGCAATTAGACTTGGGTTTGGAATAGTCTATACTGCATATTCCTTTATCCTGGCAACTTGATTTTTTTTCATGCCTTTCAAAATATTCCTATGTATGCCATGTTTGTTGTGTGTTTTCTCAAGTTGGTTTCTGTAAAGGAATCTCCTGCCTCAAAGTTGCTACACAGCTGAGGCTGATCTTGAGTTTCTGCATTCTGCCTTCATCAATTGCAGGCATGCATCATCATGCCCAGTGTCTATGGAGTTGAATCTTTCTCAACTTGAGACAAAGCACGCTTTCTAGTGAACTCCAGCCATGGCACTCAAACAGAAACAACATATATATGTTTTTGTAAACACCAGTTATGTGCCATAGAGCTCTTTAAAACATGAATGAGAATAATAGCATTGCTTACATTTTAAAAATTATTTTAATGCTTACTACAAGACAGCTTGATGTTTTCCATTGGCTTCTTCGTTCAATCTATAGAAAAATAGATGGATTAGTGTGTTTTAAGGTCTATCCCAAACAGTTAGGTATACTCGTCAGTATTAAACCCAAATTAAGTGGTAGTTTTCAGAAAGATGACTATGGTGTGCAATTTGACACAGAGTAAATGATTCTTCTCAAAATATTTTATAGTCTTTTATATTAAAACCTATTTATCTCTACAAACTTTGAACATTCCCTGACTATTTGAGAATGCATCGTTGTATCAAAGCTATACAGATTTTCCAAATGCCAATATACCTCATTATGTAACACTTCATATATCTCCTACATTAACTGTAGCATTCATATCATTAGAAGTGTATGAATGTTGTGAAGATATCATGGTGGCCAATGTAATTTTCAAAATTTAAATTTTTTTATACAGCATTTTTATTGGATATTTTAAATTTACATTTCGAATATTATCCTCTTTCCTGGTTCCCCCCGAAAACCCCCTATCCCATACCCCCTGCTTCTATAAGGGTGCTCCCTCACCCTCCCACCCACTCCTGCCTCCACACTCTAGCATTCCCCTAAGCTGGGGCATTGAGCCTTCACAGGACCAAGGGCCTCTCCTCCTATTGATGCCAGACAAGGCCACCCTCTGCTCCATGTGCCACTGGAGCCATGGGTCACTCCATGTGTACTCTTTGGTTGGTGGTTTAGTCCCTGGGAGCTCTGGGGGTGGAGGGTCTGGTTGGTTGATTTTGTTCTTCCTATGGGGTTACAAAGCCCTTCAGCTCCTTCAGTCATTTCTCTTTATATCTTTAATTTTGTCACTAGCAATAAATACTTTTTTTCTTACAGACACAGGTACATTTGGTACATTTTTTCATTATGTCTGCTGAATATTTGTGTTTGATTAATCAATATTTCAAATAAAAAATGTTTTCTGTTTTTCTTAAAACAGATATCAGCCATCCACATGGCTTTGTGTGTAGGGCCCATAGGGCCCAGCTTATCATGTAAAACATTACCCAGTTGTTTTACTAGAATTAATTCACATTGCCATGGACATTACTAAGTAAGCATGTTATAATATTGTTTCTTTTCTTAATTGGATATTTTATTTATTTACATTTCAGATGTCATCCCCTTTCTCCGTTTCCCCACCCTAGAACTCCTTATCCCATCCCCCTCTTCCTTTATGCTTTTATACCATTTTAATTACATGCATGTATTAAGGTCAGTTCTAGGTTGAGTGTCTAGCAATATGATAGATGCAAATAGCCAAGCAATGAGCAAGACAATAAACACAAATAGTCAAAGAACAAGCAAGGCAATAACATTCTGAGGTTAGAATGCAAGGCTTGCTAGTACAGTATGATACTACTGCCTGGGCTCTTGTAAAGCACCAGCAGGTGTGCATAGCCCTGCTTGCACATCTGCAGGGACAGTATTAACACATGAAAGTCATGGTTCACATAACACCTTAATGTTTTAAAAGTAACACAGACCAAGTGTCAATGTGCTAAACTGGCCGACAACTAGAGCTTCACTTAGTAGTATTCATAAACAAGACACCCAGTTGTAGTAAGACAAAAGAATAGAATATGTGGACATTAATGAGATTTTTAAATATTTTCGAGCCACTGATAATTGTATTTAGTTAAAAGAACAGGTTCCCAGGACAGCCTATCATAGACACAAAAGGCTTTAATCTTGGGTAACCATGGAGAACATTTCAGAGAAAGGAAGTCATACTCAGAGTATTGTCTGCCATCCTCAATGATGGAATATGGAACAAACGAGTAAAATAGTCAAAATTATGCACCTACGTTTTATCCTGACTTATATGTTACTGAGCTGTGAAAAGAAAAAGACAACCTGAACAAAAATTACCATTAGCGTCAAGTCTAAAGAGACCAGTCTATATATAGCTAGTGTATTCCAAAGCTTATTTTATATAACCAGGCTCATGTCTAAAACATGACACTATTATAATAGAGCAGTTTAGCAATGATAGATAGTTTATATTAATTTTTATTGAAAACTATATGTTTATTATTTATAGCATATGTGATAAGCTGGGATGGCATATACATTAATTCATATACTATTTTGTGTTGTGAACACTGAAAACTGAGTCTTAGTTTTCAAGAGTTAAGTTGGCTTACCACTTAAAGCTAAGGCTCTATTAAACTTATTCCTAACTAATATGACACCTTGTATTTTTTGACTCTTGTCTTTTCAATCCCTTCTCCACCCTGAGCCCATCATGATCAACATTCTGCTGTTTGTCTTTATGACTTAATCTGCTTTAGATTCCCAAATGTACATGGGATCAGGTGGTGCTTCTCTTTCTGTGTCTGACTTGCTTCTGCAAGGTCATATTCCCCAATGGGTCCATGTGTAGCAAATTATTTTCTTTTTAAGGTTGAGTCATTCGGGTTTGTATGCATATACTACACTTTCTTCACCATTTCATCAATGGAAGGGTACTTTAGGCTGATTCTGTTATTAAGAACAGTGTTGAAGTAGATGTCCCTCTGTGTATTATCTGCTTCCTGTGGGTATGTTGTTAGTTAGGGGACTGGTGGGATTCAACTAGAGACAGCTTATGCTTATGACTTGATCTTTAACATAGCTAGATACATAGCAGTGAAATACTAAATGAATGCATATGCCACATAAGGAGTATTGAAAAACAAAGCAGAAAACCTACCAGGCCTTTCGCATAGTATCTTCATTTTTACTTTCTCTTTGCTTAAGTCTTGGTAGAAGACTGAGTATCTTGCTCAAAGAAATCATTTTGAAATGATGTCATGCTATACTCTAATTACTGGGTTGTTTTAAGATGTGTACTTCCAGATCCATTTCTGTTTTCTTGATAATTCATTTATTTAATAGAAGTAATAAGAACACTAAACCCATTGGGATATTAATAATTTTAAGAGATAGGGTAAAAATATTTTACAAAATTCTTCAAAATTTTCAATTATTTTGGATATAGTTAAGAAGTTTGCAAGAATCTTTGTTACTATAACCCATGTTTTATTGATGAATATAGCTGATATAAAATCTCTTTAGTGGGTTTTTTATATCTATGAATCATTTGTCATATACCTATAACAAATTAGCATATAGAATTTGCCAAATAAAACTCTGTTGGTTAAAATTTAACTGAAGTTTTCTAGAAACTTGAATTCATGAATTTTATCTACATCTTAGGAGAATTTTCAAAAAGAGAACCACTAGAATTGAAGTTTGAAAAATTTTGTGGGTAAAACTTCTGTCTTAGGCTTAAGCTCCTCAATTTTTAAATATAGTTAATTTTAATTAAGGCTTAAAGAGAAAAATAAACCACTAGAAAGATACTGGCACTAAATGATTTGGTTCTGTGGGTTGGGTGGTTGTGGTTTGCTTAATGGTATTCATTATACCGATTAAAAGCAGTGATGCATTTTGCCGTGTTTATTTTCTAAACACATGTTTTTGTCAGTAATGGAGAGGGACAGTTGGCATTTGATGTTTTATATCATGGGGTACATATTGGTGGTGGACTTTAATTCCTCTGAGTAAACTGATAAGGACTTGCAAAAAAGTGATCAAACAAAAGAACAAATTCTTGTCCAGAACTGGACCATTTATTCCTGATTCAGACAGTAAGGAAACAATTGGATTGTTTTTATTGCCTTCAGCTGTGCTGTGGGTCTTTGAACAAAAAGAAGACTAAAGTAATTGTAAGATCTCATTATGTACAGAGCCACAAAAACTGGATGCCTCTGCTGAGAAATACACATTTCTAATTGAAAGAGTCATTATTGAATATGTTTCCAGTACTGTAGTGGGATTGCTGTCCTTTGAGGGCTTGTGGAGGTCTATGAAAA
Source organism: Grammomys surdaster (assembly GCF_004785775.1). Classification (NCBI taxonomy): domain Eukaryota; kingdom Metazoa; phylum Chordata; class Mammalia; order Rodentia; family Muridae; genus Grammomys; species Grammomys surdaster. The sequence goes on along the minus strand of NW_021604633.1, from coordinate 9,497,298 downwards.
AGAATATCTTCTAGAATTTCAGAGAAGTTGCTGCTGTGGGGTTTGTAGCAAGTCCATAACTACATGTCTCAAATATATATACACATATATATATTTAATATACATCGAGTATATATGGTCACATGTGTGCAAATATAAAAACTATCTAAACTTCAAAATTGTATGTTTCCTCATCAATGGATTCCAGAGATTTATATCATTTGACTACTCTTGGTCTTTGAAAATTTGAGAAGTGAAAATTTAAATGTTTAAGAGCCAATTGTCTAGGCAATTGAGCAAGTACTTAAAAATACCTTGTTTGCATTTCCTTCACGGAGGTAACCCTGACACCTACGGCTTCAAAAGAGCATAGAAGAAGTTACATTAGATTCTGAACTGTATGCTCTAGTTTAAGCTTATTGGTTAGTATGTGGCATCAGTGTGTTTGAAATATGAGGGTGGCAACTGGAATTGCCTCCTGTTGTTTGCCCCCTTCTGTTGCCTGGTAACTATGTTAGTTGAACTACAATTGTTGATGTTCTTGTTGTTTTTTTGAACTTATTAAATATTATGATTGAGTTGAGAAGACATTGATTTTGTAGAAAAGGGAGCAGCTGACAAGAGAACTAGACCACGGTTTCTTGGCCTTGGTGTTAAGGTAGTTGAAGTACCAAATTCCTTGTGTGTGGCTTTCGCATGCTCTGTAGATGTTCAGTCATATTCTTCATTTCTATATCTCAGATGTAGACTTCTTATCTATATTGCCACCACAAAAAAAATGTCCTTAAATATTACCATGTGTCTCTGGAAGGCAAGGCAGAGTCCCTCTTTAAATTCACCCTTCCATCATCATTTGTAATTGAAGGGTCCCACATCTGATTTGATCTAGGTAAATACTTCCAAAATGAAAATAGGAATGAGACTTGAGAAAAAAATAGACACTCTCTTAGATATTAAGAAACATCAGCAGAAATAAATGAAGAATGAGACAGAAGCAATGTGTTGCTTATTGCTTTTTTTTTCCTTGATTTTGGGTGGATTGGGAGAACAGGTAGAGAATCATGAGGTTCCACATTGTTTCTCTAAAGGGAACAAAATCTCAGAAAATTTTTAGACTGCTGAAAGATGTAGATATGGCCAAATTTTCATGTTGTACAATTTTCCTTCAAGTATGCCACAATCATGAAACATGTTATTTGTTCAGTACTTTAAATCATATTTTATATAAAAACAAGCTATGAACTTACATAATGATCTGCTTTTAGTCTAAGCCTGTGTATATGCACACATGTATACATACATTACTTTACATAAATAAAATGGAAATGCTGGATTATTCTTTTTGAGAAGCCAAATAAAAGTATTATAAAACCATTTAAATAATTTTATTTCCTTATTTGAAATTGCATTTTTGTTTACTTTAAATTACAAAGGCTAAGCATTTCACAAATTAACAAAGTTTTTGTTAATTCTTTTAATTCTTTAGTAACATTTCTAATTTGTGAAAACAATTACAGCATTAAAACTGGGAGAGAGACAGAAGAAGCAAGAAAAATATACAGATGGGACTAGAAGGTTGTCCATTTGAAGGGTAGAAGGGACTATTTATGTCAAAAATTATAGCATTTCCTTCTGCATTAAACATTTTGCAATCAAAAGAAACATTGCTTTTGAATCTTAGCATTTTGGATGGGCATGACTTTTATCTGGAATGTAGTAAGCTACTTATTTTTTCTAAACATGTTTTCACTTTGTAAATGGAATGAATTATTTCTTGATGAGTATGTTTTTTTAAAATAAAATGTGTTGCATAGTTTAAATAGATTTTAATACCCTCTACAATGATATTGTGTTTCTTTCTCCATAGATTTAAAAAGAAAAAAGATCAGTGTCAGATAAGGGTTACCTCCCTTCTAGGTGTTGGTCAATGAATTCCCCTAGGCAACATAGGCGATTTCAATTCTTTCTTGGTTACCCTACACCCAGAACATTATGGTGAGACTCTACGGCTGAAGACATCTTACAATTGTGTCATAGGTCACAGAGAATTCAAGCTGGTACTAATCTGCGTTCTTCATTCCTCCTGGCTTGTTTTCAAGTGCCGGAAGGTACTACCATACTACTAGGAGAGAAAAGTAATCAACAGTTTTACCCAACTATGAATCTTGCAAGCTACCACATCAACCTACCTGACAATATACACTCATTGGTGCAACAGTGGCACAAATGTTATGGGAGTAACCAACTGCTTGCTGATTAGATTTAAGGCACTTTCCAGAAGACACAACTTATGCCAGAGCCAAGACCCTGTGTAGGTTACAATTCCTAAGAGTGAATCTTCTTCTGTTGTTCTCTTTTATCAACATTATATTAAACTGCCCACTACATCTTTATACCTATAGTAAAGCTGTCCACCCATATCAGAGAAGCTTCTTTTTGAATTATTAATATAGATACTCAGAGCTGATAAAAGTAGAGAGAGTAAGATATTGTAGAATACTCCTAAACGAGACATCTATATTATTACCTCTTCCCCACAGAGCCCAGGGATCATTGATCATAAGGCAGAAATGAAAAGATTGTAAGAGCTAGAGACTATAAGGGACTACTGCTCCAAAACAGCCTTTTCCGGAGATGGCAGGGCCATTGATCACATGAATATAGAATGGCTGTATTTTCCTACATGAGACAAGGATGAAATCAAAACAGTCAAAATTCCAGCATGGATGGGGGAATGGTCTCATTATGTCTTATTCCTATCTAAGGAATTATTGGCAATTGATGACTTCTAGGAAAGGAGGAGTCAGTTATCTTCAGAGATATGGTAACTATTTGGCTACATATGCTCCAGTGGACAGTCATCCCTTCTGTACATACTGGTATGAATTTAGTGCATTAAAAAAAAGTATATTACAGAGAGCCTTACCAACCTAAGACATAAATGCATTGCTTTGGATAATGCATATTCCATTATGGGTAAGGAAGGCATTTTTGTCAGAACAACCTAAGACAAGCTCAGTCTTGTTAATGAAATAAAAAAAGGGGGAGAAGCAGAGAGCCTTTGGGGTTGTTCAGCAAGAATCTGACATGGGCCAAGGACAAGGAAATGGGCTGCTTGGCAGAAATATGACATTGACCAAGAACAAGGAAGTAGGCTTCAGGCAGGAATCTGACATTAGGCTAGAACAAAGAAGTGATTTCAAGTAGGAATCTAAATATTAGGCTAGAACAAAGAATTAGTTTCAGGCAGGAATCTAAATTTTAGGCTAGAACAAGGAAGTAGGCTTCAGAAATGAAAATGACTTTGGGCTAGGACAGGGAAGTCAGCTCAGATATTTTGGTTGTCCTGATAAGCCCTTAGAAACAGTGATCACGGGAGTGTTCATGTAACTGGGTTTAATGCCTTGCTTGTTCTTTGACTATTTGTGTTTGTTGTCTTGCTTGTTCCTTGACTATTTGCATCTATTTTATTGCTAGTTCCTCAACCTAGAACTGATCTGAATACTTGCATGTAATTCGAATGGTATAAAAACAAAAAGGAGGAGGGGGGATGGGATAGGGGGTTCTAGAGAGGGGAAATTGGGAAAGAGGATGACATCTGAAATGTAAATAAATAAAATATCCAATAAAAATAAACTTGGAATGTTCTCATAAAAAAAAGTGCATTAAGGTGGGTGGAGCAGTATGTGGGAGAGGATGAGAGAGGAAGGAATGGGGTGGACCTGATAAAAGCATATTATATACATGTATAAAGAATAAATTTTAAAAGAAAAAGTTCTACATTCTAACAAAATCCTTTCAAGAAAGAGTCAGTGGATTAGGGCTGATTTTATAATACATATAGATAAATATTAGGATAGCTTTAATTATAAGCCTGACTTTAAAAAAAAACAGGTTTATAAAATACTCTTACTATGTTTCATTGTTTTATTCTTGCTGTTGCCCAAAAAAACTGACTTCAGCCAATTTTTCTTCCTCTTTTTTAAATAATTCCTTTTCAAGTGAGTCTTCAAAATTGCAGATAATTCTTGACTGCATTTTCTCACATACTAATTTTAGCACAATTGAAAGTAAAATAAAATAATAGCCAATAGTGTGTTTATTATTACCCATCATTATGGAATTCTATTTCTCATTTAAATATTACAACATTTTATAAAGAGGATTAAGCAGTGTGCCATTCATTTATTCATAATCAATATTCATATAAGGAATGCTAAATGTAAGATGTATAATGAGGTGTATGTGCAAGAAAAAAAGAAGATACATATGTGGAGTTTAAAAAGATCACTAGTAATAGATAAAAAAATGGAAAAAAGTAAGAATTAATTCTATTATAAAAAGTATTCAAGAACAAGCATGTTAGTGAAACAGGAGGGCACTTGATACCTTTCTATGGCTTCTATATGTTACATGTACACACTCGTGCGCACACACATACACACACACACGTGCGAATAAACAAAACAATGAAAACCTTTCAGAAGTACAGAACCAGTTTCCTAGTATTCCTGTCACTGTATAGCTACCTATCTGACTAATACTTCCAAATATCATCTGCTTGGACTTACTTGAAACAGCCTTTTTGTTGGGTTCTCAGATTCTACTCAGAAACACCCTTCACAACAACTGTTCTCAAGCAGAGGCCAAATGGTTCTGTTTTAAAAGTCAGTTGTAATGTTACTGTGATCATAGCCCACAATTGTTCCTCATTTTTCAGCAGTAATAATATCCACAGCCCTGCCATAACTCCCATGGCACTGTGTGCTGTGGCACCTGTACTGTGACCCACGGTTTCCTAGCAACTGTCCCTTTGTTTGGATGGCCGCAGTTCCACTAGCCTCTACAATATTTTATGCCCCTACTTCAGTGCTCCCAGGAGACACTCCACACTTGGCCTTTTCCATTAGCCTGTGGTAGCTCTTACACTGTTGAAGAGAGATTAACTTCCTGCAATTTCTTTTTCTTAGAAGTCAGCTTCTCACTGAACCCAGCCATGGCCACATTTAAAACTAAAGGACCCTATTCCATGTTCCCTTTATATGCAGTACTTTGTATTTTCTAACATGCCTATTATTTTACTCTGGGTATATTCATTATTGTCTGTCTTGTATCCTTCTAGAAACACCCTAGAAATGTTAGGGTATTTGTCAGCTTTGTTCACAGCACGTTTCTTGCACCTTGACGAGTCTAGAATAATCTCACACAAATAAATGTAGAATAAGTAAGTGAATAGCTACGAAATTCTTTATGGTCTTCCATCTATCTTAATCCAGCAATTTAAAGAAAGGCCTTAGGCTGGGAAAGTAGCCACAGTCTCCTGGTGGACACTAAAGGCCACTGAAACCCTGCTGGATATTTACAGTATTTCACATGTATGGTCATGCTTGATTACGTTTTTAAGCTTTATGAAATGAGATCTCCAACTACTGAGAGGCCTGGTCAGGTATGCATGTAGAGCCAGCATCCTGCAGTCAGACCCTGTGATCTGTGAAATAGATATTCAGTTACATTAAAATCATTTTAGGAACTTAGCTTCATGCCCAGAATGTTTGCCTGAATAGTTCAAAGATGAATATTTTTTTCCTTCACAATTAGCTGACATTAAAAAAGTTAGGAGTAGATTGCTCTGTTGAAATCGTGAAGAATTTAGTGGAGGAAGTAGTCCCTGGGAATAGGTTAAATAATACAAATAGCTTACGGTGCAACAAAGTTCTTTATGCTGCTGTTTCCACAGCAGCACCAAGAACTCAAAACGAGGAAATGGCATCTCGTGTGTACACTACAGACATTTCTCTAGAATGTCTGTGTTCTAGAATCTTCAGGGATTGGCATATTTATCTACATGCTTCTCAGTTTAGACGTGTCTCTTATGAAACATGGTAAAAGGGAAGTGTTTAAAATTCTAAAAGGTAGTTATTTCTTCAGCTTCCCTCCCCTAAATTAACTTTAAAATATCAGAAATTTTTCATGCTGAAATAAATGCCCAGGGACATGGTGAATATATACATATAAAAAGATATATAATCTTTTATGCATTTCACATTGACTTTATAAAGTTACTTTGAAAGCTATGAAGAGATGTTTAGTAATTCAAAAAAGAAAGAAAACATTTTTTTTTTCCAATTGGACACTTAATCTCATAGTAGAGCTGGCACTGATGTCAAAGTCGGAACTCTACTCTGAAAACCAGGGTCTGGACAATTAGAAAATGGGGGTATGGATATCTTTTAAAATCCCTCTCTTGTGATTTAAAAGGAATAATATTGAAATATATTGAGCTTGTGTGTTGGCATATACAGGAATTCAATCCAACTTTCCATGAAGCAGAACTATATCTCCATGTAAACACGTCTGCTTTTTATTTATAAATTACTATTCAAATGAACCAAACACTTTTTATTAAATATACTCAATATAAGACCATCAACAGAATCTGTAGATATTTGACTTTACCCCTACATTAGTTACTCTAACTCTCTGCCTGGATTTCAGATCACCAGTTTGACTCTTATTCTTACTAAAGAGTAAATGCCTTGCTTATTGTAGAATCATGGTGAGAGAAATGATTAGGAAAAGTCTTATATTCTGACTTTATCCTAGCGACATTATGATGAGAGTGATACCAATAGTTGGCCAGAATTTATATTTAAATATCCATTGTGTGTGTGTTCATACTTTCCCATTTCACAAGAATTAATATTTTCTAGAGACTCGTTTCACAAGGGCTAACCTATGTACTTTGATAAATTAGCCAAATATTGTTTCGTGAGATTAATCTTAGTGCCTGGTGGTTCTCTAGCTCACATTTCTCCTGTGTGCCCTATTAAGAGGGAATTCTGAGCATTGAAAGGGGAAATCTTAGAGATTGAGGGAAATAATGTAGATACCCCTTAAAAATCATTGATAAGTTAAAACTCAGATGAAAAGGGAAGTGAAAAGGGAGCTGCCCATTCAGCACATATTTTTGAAGGAAGTACCCCTGTCAGTAAACACTTCCTGGCACACAAATAAAACCTTCAAGACAGGGCAGCATTAGGAAACATGTTCAGTGAGCATTTAGAGGAAGATTTGGATAAGAAACAATTGCTGTCATCACTTCTCTTTCCAGTGTTGAGGTGGAGCTCAGGCACAGTTCACTCAAGAGCACACCTCCATTCCTCTTCCACTCGTTGAGATCTTTCCCATTTACTGAAAGTCAGGATTCCCTATTGCAGGCAGTTTTGCGCTGTTCTCATGTCAGCTTCCTTGCTTCTGTGCTTTTGGGCTGGGTGTGCCTAAGGCACAAAGCACTAATCTGAATCTGACCCAGTCAGGAATGACACGTGTTTCCTGAATGGGCTGTGTTTTCTGTGTGACAGATTGGCTTTCTTTGGTGACACTGGTCATCAAAACTTCTTTAACATCTGTTCATAGACTTGCTTAAGAGGGGAGAATTATTACATGGGCTTTGTAGCCAGCAGGGCTTGCAGACTGGGTATGCTCTCTAAGCTTGCTTCTGTAGCTATTCCTTTTTAGAGAGAGAGAGAGATTGACAGTGGATTCCATGACTTCCGAGCTTAGGTTGATCAAACTGAGGACCTGGTGAAGAGTTTCAGGAAACCACTTCTTTAATTGATTCTCTTTTGAAGTAAAACACATTTCAGAGAATAATGGCTAAGATTTGACTCCAAGGCTTCAGTATAGAGGAAGAAGTCTTCTGGCTGAACTGTATAGCCAAGGTTCAATTACCTTAGCTCCCTTTGAACCATATTCTAAACACCTTCCTTTGTAACCATCACCTTGTGCAGAAGTCTATATTTTTAGCCCCTAAGCAGAGCTTAAGCACTGTATTTAGACATCTGACTTGAAGACTAAAATTTGCTCAGTGAGCAGAACAAATGTTCAGAAAATAACATTTCAAGGTTAGTGTTAGTGTCCTGAATAAAAATGCCTTTTCTTCTTTTTCTCCACATTGAATGTAACATAAATAATGTGCCCTGACTGGCTTTCAAGATTAAAAATCAGAGAATAACAGCGAAGTTGGAGAGGAAAGAGGGAATAATTAAAAATTTGAAGGGGCCTCTGTCGAACAGTTGTTTGCCTGAAACTAAATACACGTTTTTATTCCTGATTCAATGGGATTATGGATCTTAGAAGGATTTTAAAAACTGTATAGTAATGCTTGTAAGAAAGTGAGGGGGGGAGAATGAGCTCACAGCTACTATGAAAAATATTTAAAGAAACACAGACATGCTGTTACAGGCAATCACATACACGTGAGCACACAGACACACACACACACACACACACACACACACACACACATCTGAGCACACACACGTGAGTACACGCATGCCTGAACACATGCACACACACATGAATCCCTGGGTATATTTAATAAAAAAAGAGAAACTATTTAAATACTGTTTGATATTAATCATTATAATTGAATTTATTAATGTTTGACCATTAACAATATACTAGTTATAGTACAAGTCTCATTGTGTAACTAATCTTATTTAATGCATATCTCCATAGTAGAGCCACATTTTGTAAATTAAAAAAATTTTAATAATATTCCTGACTCTTTTTAATAATAATAGTTGATAATAGTTTTAATAATAATACTTTTTAATAATAATAGTGATAATAGTTGTGGATCCTTTTAAGGAAGAGCCCTACATGATACTCAAGACACTGTAGTGTTAAGAAATTAAACAATCATAAAAACACCTTGTTCCTAGAAAAATAAGGGAAAGTTACACTGCCTGCTCCAGTTAAACTTCTTGTCACTGTTAAGCAAACTAGCTGATTAGCATGACCTACATTCTCATAAGTACTGCATGAGTGTGACTAAATAGAGAGATATTGAAGGTGGACATGACGGCCTGTGCATAAACACAGTGCTTAAAGGCAGAGGTATGGGGATAGAAGTGTAAGGTCAAACTGAGTTTCAAACCAAGACCTTGTCTTAAAACCAAACAAAACATCACCACTGGCAAACAGCAAAAAGGTAAAGAGAAAGAAAGAAACCAGGGAGGTGGAAAACCTGTCACCAGTGACTTCTGAGGTATTGAGTAACTGGTGAGACAAGTTTACCCTTGTATGGGTTTTTGTATAATTGGATATTATTTCTGCTTATGATTTGTATAATTAAAACTTTCCCTTTAAAGTTGAATAATTATGAAGTATGATAGCTAAAAATAGCATAGAGAATGCTGGCTTAAGCATGGGCTGGTGCATCCACCTAGGAGTTTGCTTTTATTACACACTGACACATAGGGCAAACTCTAAGATTTACTTCATTTCGTGGCTTTGAACCTCTTGTCTTTGACTTTTAGTTCAGAAAACATGGGCTCAGTTAGACTTTGATTTTGTGCTATCCCCGGTTGTTCTCACTAGCTCCAGTTTCATCTCACAGATTCACACCATGGTGCTACAAGACAGAAAGGCTTGCATTGTCCCCACTCTTGTATAAGCTGTACCTCAAAGACCATCATGGATTAACTATCTGGCTTCCAAAAGAAATAGCTTTGTGTAGTGTTAGACACTGACAATGTCATCAGCATGAGTGGTAATCACTTTGGGTCCTCCATTTGTCATTAATGAAATCTTCGTCAAAGACTTAATACTGCAGTGAGTTAGTCTCCTCATCTTTCAAGTACCCTTAAGAAAACTTAGCCCTGATGGTTGTTGTAATAGTTTAATAAGTGAAGATTTTCAAATTTCTCACATTATAAGATCTGTTGTAAACATTTCTACTTCATTTAATTTAAACACAATATTCATTCCTACTATCGTTTGAAGTGAAGTTTTTCTTACTTATTTATAGTATATTGGATGTGATCTTTAGCACCCCATGATTAAATTAATAAGATACATTAGTAACAAGATGAGTAGAAGAGAGTTATTTCCATATTAATATGAGATAGACTTCATCCAATATCTTCTGGATCATCAGACAGGTTTGTTTTTATCCAGGGGAAAAATAGAAACCCACAAAGTGAAACTTAAAATGAGTAAAATTTCAGATGTCAAAGGACATGCCCTTCATATTCCAAGCTGTCTGTTTGTTTGTGTCCTATTAACTATCTGGGGGAAGGAGTTGGAATTTATATGCATGGTGTATGCATGTCTGTACTCTGAGATATGGACAATACTACACATGTACTTTTGTAACCTTTCCCATTGTTACAGTGCACAACAAACACATGCTATCTCATTAGATGATTTTAGTGTGATGAGGTACAGAAGCTGGTGTTCATCACAGAACAGTGACATTATTATTATTGTTTTTAATATCAGCCCTAGACACAACATAGAGATCACTTGTAGATATTGGTGACACTCTGAACTAACAATATGATGACTGATGACATTTATTACTTGCCGCAACCATTATTTCTTTGGATTTTTTTTTTTTTAAAGAAATAACGTCACCTTCAAAGAGTGTCACCTCTCTCTTAGAGATTGAATAGTTCTACAGTTTTACTCCTAGGAGAGGTGTACCATTCACTCCTCCATTAACTACATGTTTCCCAAGTTTGTCATCAGCATCTTCACATCACTTGATAAGTAAAAGTGATAATCTTTCAGAATTTTTATATATGGATTACCATTAAAGTTGAATCTTGCGTGTTGTGTTTCCTGGGGAGTATACATGCACTCAGTGTACATACATGCATATAAATTCACCTACATATACACACAGTAAACTAGTGATATTTTATTTCGATGGCCAGTTTTGAAGAATACATGTGAGTAAGCACACTCTTGACTCGGTATAATCACCTCAATATATATGTTCAGTCAAATGTCTAAACATTTTTAAGAGACTAAATCTGAGTTGCCTTTCTAGAGAAGACATATTGTAGGATGTTTGTGCTTATAAGACTTTTATATCTACTCTTGTACAGAGCAACTGGTAATTTTGTTTACTCTGTCTTCCTCAACAGTATTGAATTTCCAACTTGGAAACTAGCAATATCTGCTTTGAAAGTTAACATTGTTCTAGCCTAATGCCAGATTCCTGCCTGACGCCTACTTTCTTGTCCTTGGCCAATGTCATATTTCTGCCATGCAGCCCATTTCCTTATCCTTGGCCCATGTCAGATTCTTGCTGAGCAGCCCCAAAGGCTCTCTGCCTCTCCTCCTTTTTTATTTCCTTAATAAGACTGAGCCTGTCTTAGGTTGTTCTGACAAAAATGTCTTCCTTACCCATCATGAGATATTATCAAAAGAAATGCACTTATGTCTTAGGTTGGTAAGACTTTGTGCAGAATTTTACCTGTCCTTGGCTTGCCAGCCTGTTAATTTAACAACTCTGTCTGGGGGTCCATTTTGATTTTCAGGTTCAAGTCATGTACTTTGGCTGCTAAAATGTCAATGTTGTTAAAGACAAGCTTGAACATGATGGACAGAAATAAAAGTATTCCCAGGACAAAAAGGGCTAGCATGATCAAGCTATATATGATATTCTTGAAGCTTGACCAAAATAGAAATATAGACCTCAGGCCATGAGTAATTTTATCAGCAGTATCTACCACATCAATACTCAGCAGAGCAGCATTCTTGAAATGCATAAGCTTACTATGTAGAGTTAAAAAAGAAGTAATTTCAGGCAGGAATCTAAATCTTAGGCCAGAACAAAGAAGTAATTTCAGGCAGGGATCTAAATTTTAGGCTAGAACAAGAAAGTAGGTTTCAGACATAAAAATGACTTTGATCTATGACAGGGAAGTTGGCTCAGATATTTTGGTCATCCTGATAAGCCCTTAGAAACAGTGATCTTGAGAGTGTTTACAGAATTTTGTTTATTGCCTTGCCTGTTCTTTGACTATTTGAGTTTATTGTCTTGCTTGTTCCTTGACTATTTGCATTTATTGTATTGCTAGTCCCTCAACCTAGAACTGACCTGAATACTTGCATGTAATTTAAATGTTATAAAAACAAAAGGAGGTGGGGGGATGGGAAAGGGCATAACATCTGAAATGTAAATAAATAAAATATCCAATAATAAAAAAAATGGCAAAAAATGAAATTTGACATTGAAAGATGAAGCTGAAAGATTTAGTTCATAAATCATATAATCTTCTGGTCCTGCAGTATTTAAATGAATAAGCTTGAAAACATATTTAAATATTCAAGCAACAGTCATAGTATAAATTAAGACAAGTGTGAGGTGATTTCCTTTCAAAATCAGCTGCTTGCATGGCTGTACTGCTTGAGAAAAACCACAAACACACTGTCTCCAACAGTTACACCATTATCCCATGTGATTTTCTTTGCTTTCAAAAGTCCATTTTTCTAAGTGTATACATTTCGAAATTGAAAAATCACTAGTCACAATAAAATTAGAATTGTGTATATTAAATGTCCCTATTTTGTGTGAATTTCAAAGAAGTAGGCTTTTTTATGATGTAAAGTTTGGTACCTTTAATGTTCATTTTTTTTGTTACATTTATAATTAAAATTCCAATTTTGGGGAAACATTTTTAATGGAAATAAAGTTGTCCTAGAATTTGTAGAGTGAAGCATAAGACTGGTTTATATGAGGGGCTTTATTCATTTTTTAAGTTTAGAGGAAATGAATAAATCAATTTTATTGAATTCAAACATGACTCAGCTTCTGATATCAAATTAGTAAGTAGGAAAAAGTAATTAAATTATCAAAGCATCTTCATTGTCAAGGCTAACCTCATCATCAGGAGCAGCAGCATTGTAATAATTATTATTGCTACCATTATTATTAGCTCATAGGGAGTTTTACTTTTTCAGTTCTTTTAATGTTCTTATTTTAAAGTCAGCACAATTATTTGAGTGTTGCTTTTATAATTACTTACACCGTGATGCTTCATGAATAGGCTTTGGTCCCCTGATAAAGTAGATAAAATAATTAGTTATGTTACATAAGCAATTGATATTACTTCTTGGACGTGAACCTCTTCTCTTTGGCCAGGAGCTTCGCTCGTCTTTCAGTTATATTTGAAACAGCATAGGTGAATGTGAGATAGGAATATTGTTTGTCCATTTTAACTGTGGTCCTTTCTGAATGTGTTCAAGTAAATTATTTATTTGTTTGTCTATTTTATTTTTATTACTTTTATTTATTTTTACAGACCAGTCATTGCACCCCTACTGGTTAACCGTCACACAGTTCCTCATCCCATTCCTCCTCTCCCCTGTCTTCAAGTGAATGTATGTCCCTGCCTGCCTCCTACCCCCGCCAGGCCTCCCAACTCCCTGTTGCCTCAAGTCTCTCAAGGGTCAGGCATATCTTTTCCCACTGAGGCTAGACCAGGCAGTCTTCTGCTATATATGTGTCTGGAGCCTTGGAGAAGCTCCTGATTGGTGTCTCAGTGTCTGAGAGATCTCAGGGGCCAGGTTAGTTGAGACTGCTGATCTTCCTATAGGGTCACCCTCCTCCTCAGCTTCTTCCAGCCTTTTTCTATTCCAATCACAGGGGTCCTTGACTTTGGTCCAATGATTGGGTATAAGTATATGCCTCTGTTTCAGTCAGCTGCTTGTTGGACCTCTTGGAGAGCAGCCATACTAGGCTCCTCTCTGTAAGCACACCATAGCATCGGTAATAGTGTTGGGCCTTGGAGCCTCCCCCTGTGATGGATCCAAATTTGGGCCTGTCACTGGATCTCCATTCCCTCATTCTCTTCTCCATTTTTTCCCCTGCAGATCTCTTAGATAGGATTTTTTAAGCTTCTTTCTCTTCAATTTGTAACTGAAAGTGTACCTTCTTAGTAATTCTTAATAAAAATTTTTTTTGAATGAATTCTGAAAAGTTAGAGTGTACTGATGGGTGGAAAGAAGGTATAAAATGGTATATGCAGATTCTTTATAAGTATGATGGTAGGTACTCTGGAGTCCTTTATGAGTAATTTTTATATAATTATTTCTAGACAATAAGATCAGAGTGTGCATGCATGCACACAGGTGGATGAATATGTATACAGAGACACATCTTTCTAAGTATGTAGATGGCAGAAATCAACTTTACCTGCTGTCCCTCAGGTCTTATCCACCTTGTTTTTGAGACAGTCTCTTAATAGCCTGGAACTTGCCAAATAGTTTAGGCTAGCCGGCCAGCAAGCTGCAAGGAACTGCCTATCAAACTATCTTCAACGATAAGTTTATTATCTTTAAGACCATATCCACTTTTTTAATTATATTTTTTCAGTGTGGCTTCTGTGGATGAAATTTAGGTTCTCATTCATCCAAGGAGTTTTCTCCATAGTCTTGTCATTAACCATTTCATTACTGAAATTATTTTTTAATTGAGGAGTCAATATCTAAGTTAGAGATCATATCAGTCTGAAGACATTTTATAGCAAATAAATCTTTTCATTTCCGCCTTATGATCAATGATCCCTGGGCTCTGTGGGGAAAAGGTAATAATATAGATGTCTCATTTAGGAGTGAGTATTCTACAATCTCTTACTCTCTCTACTTTTATCAGCTCTGAGTTAGGAGGTGTTCCTGTGAGGGAGAGGGTGATTGTAGAGTGTGGAGCTTCCGGGAATTGCCCACGGTATTCCCTGGCAGGTGTAGATGTGGGAGTGGGGGTGAGAAGTGCATAGAACTATAGTGCTGTTGTGTCTTATGCGGGGTCCCAGAGTGGGGTGCTGTGTACATGTCACCTACGTTCACTTCGAGGAACACGTTCCCTTAAATATAAGTAGAGAACAGGCTTATGGGAAATAAAGGCAATGCTCTCCATGCTCTTTGCCCTCCCTTGTTTATTTGGTTAGTGATACTGATTTTGGGAATGGTAGTTAGGTAAGGGAAGTCTTCTCTCCTCAGACTGCACCAGCGTATGGAATTTAACTGTTTTGTTTTTGTTTGTTTGTTTGTTTGACCTCGTCACTTCGTGTGATTTCAGTCTGTCGGGATGTCTTTGATGGAATGTATTCTCAGCCAATCTGCAGCAAGGGTTAATGAGCCTTCCAGATGATTTGCTTTGCAGACATTCTCTTTTTTCTAATTCCATAATCCTTAGATATGGTGGGGGATGTACTTCAAAGTGAGCACTTCAGATTTAGTTCAAATACCAGCCATTTAAGTAGCTCAGGAAATGGCCTGATCTAGGGTTCTGGGGAGACAGTGTTTTATATTTGTTGCAGTCTTTCAGAGTTGAATGAAAACATCAAAAGCATTTTATTTCATTAAAATCCGTCTCTGGGTCTGTATTTTCTTTTCATTTCTTGTCGAGTTTTACTTCCAGGACACAGTTCATAGCTGCTCCTCCAGAGAATGTTTAATTTGTCCTTATCCAGAGGCACACATTTTCTACTTTGTCCTGTCTGTTAATTACTAAGCTCCAGAGGAAGAGTGGTCTGAGCCAGGGCCCCAAGTTGTGGAAGTTTCTATATCCGGTAAACTGGCTCTGTTCCAGCGCAGAATAATTTATCAACAAATGAAACACCAGCCGTCCCACACGTCCTCTGATTGCATTAAAATCACCCCCTTTCCACCCATACTGGGTTTACTGGAGTAGTGAGCTGACATTCTTTTTCCTCCTCTTCATTTTGTTGAATCACTGGCGTCTGGCATTTATTAGGCTTCTTATTAATAGTAATAAGATGTTCATTCATTGAGTGTCTAGTGCTACAAACCAGATACAGTCCCTCCCTCTTGCCTCCCGGTTTGCTGTGGCCGGGAAACAGACTGGAACACTGATTTCTCGTCTGTAGCATCAGGTACTGTTTAACCGGGAGTGGTGGGGGAACTGATAAAATTAGCAAGTTGACTAACCACTTCCCTTCCTTGTGACTCTTTAATATTATAACGGATACAGAAAAGTTCAGAAGGACTGGGCTCGCTTTCGAAACCACGGCACACTTTGGCAAAGAGGGAATGCACAACAGGACGGGTGAGTTCCTTTCAAAGTTTTTAAGCGAACCCTGAAAATGAATATCGTGCAGGGTGTCTCAAAGTTTCCCTTTGCAACTAGTCTGTAATAATTTGTAGGCTGTGGGAAGATAAACCTGTACCCTGGGAAACAAAAGGGATTCTGATTAGCAGCAGTGAAAAGGACTGCGTGAGTGAAATACAGCTCTCGGTAAGTGTTTACCGTTCCAGATTGGGGACAGTTCTAGAGTTGGCAAAAGCTTCTACTGGGAAGTTCATGTGTTTTCAGATTGGGACTATCAGTCTTGCCGTTACTGGCAACATCTACAGAGCCTGGTGTATCTCAGACCTAAAGCAGCCTTCAGCGTTTTGATAATGTGATAGTTTACAGGTGGATGTATAGCCTACTCTTCACAAGGCACCTATTCCCCAGCCTCCACTGTAGGAATCCTCTGCTGTTTCAGATGGACTACTGGAATGTGCATCTACTTCAGTCTTGTTGCATATAGTCGTTTGAAATGTGTCCATTGTAAACATTAAACGAGAGAGACCTAAATTTCCCTACATTTTCGTATCAACTCATTAAGGTCAGCTCTGTCCTAATAGTCATTAGGACAGAAGCTGGAATGATGACTGGTGGGAAGAAGGACTTTTAAGGTCTGAGGATGTTTTCCCAGTGAGCAAAAGAGTAGGGGATGGGTCATCAGATGCTACTTTCTGGGACCATGTTCATTTCAGGCAAAAAATAATTTGGTTTCATTATACGTAGTCTTCTTGAGAGGTTTCTAAAGATTTCATGCCTGAGTTTCCTCACCTTAAATGAAGACAACAGTACAAGTCTCCTGAGGGAGAGGGACAAACAGGTAGGGGAAAATGCTAAGAAACAGTGATGGCCCCACAAACTTCACTGTAATTTTTATAGTAAGGCTGGGTTGTGTTGGTTTCTGTATACTTCACTGTTTTAAGCTCTGTTTATCTTCTGATTATTTGATAGAGGGAATATGAGCAAAATTCCTATTGAGAAGTTTTGTCCTGGGCCCCTAAGAATACCTTCCTTTGCCACATCCCTCTCTCCAGCTGTCTGAAAAGGAACAGTCAGGGCTCCCTGTCCATCTTCTCTCTGAGAGGAGGGGGCATTACAGAGATTAGTCAAAGCTCACAGAGCCAGGAATAGCAGATTGGAGGGCAGTGACCCATGCATGAGCCTTCTGATCCCTGTGAGGGGTGATGAGGCTGGGAATGGACAGTTCTGCTTTACCTGGGAGTCTGCCTCTATTTTAGCTTTGGTTTTTCTTTCCTCTGAGGAAGTATCTCCAGGCCGCCTCAGTTTTCTTTGTGTAGTGCAAACTGACAAAATAACTCTTTTCATTTGTGACCACAGAGTTGAAATCCTGAGGCTGGTGACAAACTGAGAGGTGAGGGTCTTTTCTGTGCCCGCCCTTCTTTATATTGCAGGCATGTGTTGAGCAGAAAGGATATGGCTGCCATCTGCACTGTGTAGTGTTCTGATTTCCTCCCTCCAGTGTCTCTCTATGATACTCATTGTTAATGTTCTCATATACAAGAAACCAGGGCACAGAGGGATGAAGTAACCTGACTGTTATTAATTAGACATAGCAGATTTCTTTCCTTGTCTGTCTGATTTCACAACTTAGTGCATTCGTATGTAAAAAAAAAAAAGATTGATTGTTTCAAATATGCACAGTTAAAATACATGGAAGGTTTTGTTCTTCGTCTTTCTGAATGAGAAACTTATGAATAATCTTTTAGCAAGAAGTGTATGAAAAAGATTTTTCTTCTGGAAATACCTTTTTATCAGAGTGAATTTTCATACTGTGTAATGACAATCTGGAAATGTGTCCTAAACCCTAACAAATACTAAGCCTGGTGGAGTGGAGGTATCATTGAAATGAAATAAATATTGGGCAAAGAGGGTAAAATAGAAGTGTTCTTTTGGTAAATTAGCCACACCTCCATGGTAGCTTCTGTTTGGTATCACTTGTGCCTCTTGAGTCTATGCAGAGGGTGGGTGACATTCATGCAGGTTAGTCTTACTGAATATGCAGTGTTGCTGTTAAATAAATAGGAAACACTGATGCACTGCAAACTAAGAACTGGCTGGGTCATGGAGGAAGGGGCTAGAGAGGACCAGGACGAGCAATCAGGCATTTTAGAAAGCTAGCATTGACTTCTCCTGTTTTTCTGTTAGATTACTGGTGCAACTACAAAAATAGAACTGAATGTGTGAGTGAGGGGAGAGTGTAATTTCACAACTTTAGAGACATTTCTCCCTCCAGAGTCATGGTTCTTTCATTATTACTTTTTCTCTATTGAAGGGACATTCTCTTGGAATCAGATCTGAATATGCAAAAGTATAACCTGCTTAAGGTGTCTTTTATCAGGCAATCTGATAAAGTCTCTATGATTTCACCTTTGCTTATTTTTATGTCATTGTCCAAAGAATTTTTGTTAACTTGATAAACTCAGACAAGTATTGTCTGTGGGATCACTGGAAGGATTTTGAAATTTGATTGATTGATTGATTGATTGATGATTGACTTTTACAGAAAAAGCAGCTCTGAGTGGGAACCAGGGAGAGAGAGGGAGGGAATGAGAGGAGAAGAGAAAGTGAGGGAGAAGTGGAACAGAGGGGAGAGAGGGAGTTTGAGCATCCCTTAGAATTTTGAGTAAGCAGAACCTCTCTAGTTCTGCCAACAACAGATTACCTTCTGAAATTGCTCTTTTGTTTCTGTTTTCTTTCTTTGTATTTTTCTATCTAGAGTGTGTTTATCTCAGAAGAACATATAATTTACAACATGCAATCTAGCTCTACGTTGGAAGCTTCTCTACCTTCTGTATTTAAAGACAGAAGTGCCGTTTAGCTTATTGGTCCCTATTTTGTTGTATGTTAATGTAATTTCTGAAGGGTTTTATCATCTAGTGGATTACTGAGTACTGGGGATCTCAGGTTTCCAAATAATGCTTTTACATTCCAATTCAAAATACTTGTCCATATTTTTGTTTCACTGTTTATAATCGTTTTGTGAAAATGCGCTGAGAAATAGAACACAAGAGCAGTGCAGTTGGATGGGTAGAACAAGGGAGTTACTTGCAGGTAGTGACAAGGTCTGGAGCAAAGCCTAGTGGGTTGGGTTGGGAGTTGCAAATTTTTCAAGTGCAGCTAGAAGTGATTGAAAAGTTTACACACTCTAAATGAGTTGAGTCATATTTTATTTTATTTTTTAATTTTTTTATTGGATGTTTTATTTACATTTCATATGTTGTCCCCTTACCCCATCCCCCACCCACCCAGGAACCCCCTATCCCCTCACCCCTCCTCCTTCTTCTCTGTGGAGGTAACCTCTATCTACCCCCCACTCCCACCTCCCCACCCTCAAAATTCCCACCCCCTGGGGCGTCCAGCCTTCATGAGGTCAAGGTTCTCTTCTTCCACCTATGCCCAGCAGGGCCCTTGAGCTAAAAGAGAAAATATATTCTAGAGGTGTAAAAATTGACTTGCAGAAATGCATTTAAAACCTCTTGCCTAGTTCAGAAATAATCATGGTCTGGACTAAGGGTAATATCAGTGGCCATGAGTAGACAAAAAAAAAAAAAAAGACTTTGTATTACAAGTAGGATATGACAAAGAACTACCTGTAAAAGCAACTAAGGAGGTGTCAGTTTTGATCTCACATGAGCAGTGGGTTAAGAGAAACACACACACACAAGAAAGAAAGATGACATTAATCAGAATGAGCTGAGACATTCAAATGAGATACTTCTGAAATATTCAAGGGAATGAACCCACTGACATGGTAAGTGAAGTCAGGGAGATAATCACCCAAGGAAATGAGCGATCACAGGGAATACAGAGGGGCCCCAAGCTCAACCCTGGAAACTGCCAACAGTTATCAGATGAGTAGCCAGAGAAGCACTGGAATCAGGAAAAATAACAATAGATGAATCCAAAATCCAGACAGCTGTGACTTCAGAGGAAGCTAAGACTCCAGCATAATAAAGAGAAGAGGTAGTTGGCTAGTTTGCATAAAGACCTAATATTCACTTCAAAGCCAGAAAGTGATCAGAAGAATCATATTTGGCATGAAGTAAATAGGCAGAACATGCAGAGTTTCCAAAATTATATTGTTTTGACAAACTAAGAATTCTATGACTAACTGCATGAAGACATCAATACAAGGAAGAGCCATACTGATTTCTTACGTAGCATTATATTTCTGCTCTTAGTTCTATTTTCATAAGTTCATAATATTCAAGGAAACAGAGGAAAACTATTTATGTTGTCCTAGATTTATTTTCCCCAATGGAGAAAATGCTTGTAGCCAGCACTTTCTTTATGTGTGTATTTCCAAATGTCAGCCTACTAGATATTATTTTGTTCAATTATATCCCCTGGGACACACTTAAGAGTGGCTGGGACTATTTCTGATTGTCACAAAATGGGAATCAGGTACATTATTGGCATCTGCTAGCAAAGGCCAGCCATGCTGTTGAGCATCTTAAACCATGCAGGACAGCTGCCTACTTCATCAAAATATGTGTTCCCCCCAATGCCTTCAATGCCAGGGCTGAGAAATCCAGACCCAGAATATGATACACATCTACTCAGCCAGTGTAAGGTCTTGATGGTGGTTGATCTTTCTCATAAGTTGTGTAAACAGCAGTGGCAGATATTGTAGATTTTTTTCCATGGTCTGCCTATAGGTTTTCATACTGTAAGGTGATCTCCCTATCTCTGTCTCTGCTTTTGTCTCTCTGTGTCTGTTTCTCTGCCTCCCTATCTTTTTTTCTCTCTCTTCTTGTGTATATGCACATACCTAGGAAAGTATGCATACACATGCATGGTTGTAGAAACCAGAGGATAGCCTTAGTGTGATTGCTTAGTGCTACCCACTTTTGTTTTTCTACTTGACTGGGAGCTCACCAAGTAAGTTAGGCTAGCATACCAGTGAGCCCTAGAGATCTGCCTGTCTTGCCTCTCTGAGCATGAGCCAACCTGCCAAGCATTTTAAAAAACAGATTCTGGAGATTGAACTCAGGTCCTTGTGTTTTCAAAACAGACACATTGATAAGGATCTCTTACCAATGGCTGGTTTTGTGTCAACTTGACACAAGCTGGCGTTATCACAGAGAAAGGAGCTTCAGTTGACAAAATGCCTGCATGAGATCCAGCTGTAAGGCATTTTCTCAATTAGTGATAAAGGGGGGAGGGTCCCTTGTGGGTGGTGCCATCCCTGGACTGATAGTCTTGAGTTCTGTAAGAAAGCAAACTGAGCAACCCAGGTGAAGCAAGCTAGTAAGTAACATCCCTCCATGGCCTCTGCATCAGTTCCTGCTTCCTGACTTGCTTGAGTCCCAGTCCTGACTTCCTTTGGTGATGAACAGCAAAGTGAAAGTGTAAGCTGAATAAACCCTTTCCTCTCCAGCCTGCTTCTTGGTCATGATGTTTGTGCAGGAATAAAAACCCTGACTAAGACAGTCCCACAAAGTGTTCTTTCAATTTCATTTTCTTCTTGATCCTTACTTGTAGAAATAAGTCAGTGAAAGTCATGAGTAAACATAAAATATCACCATAGAATTAATTTTCAACAGAATTCTACCTGGTTATATGAAGAGGATATTACTTCACGCAGTGGCTATTGGACTTCTTACATTGGAGCTCCAAGTTTTATGTATAGTTAGTTCCTGTGCTTTTATGAGTATTAGGAAAGCTTCTGTAGTAAAAGTAATTTTAACATTTACTCAATTTATTAGATTCATTTTCTTAAAATACTTTCCATTCCTTAAAAAAAGAATTTTTATTATTTTATTGTAAAATTCTTTCTTTTGTTGTAAAATTCTTGATGTATTTAATGTGTATAATTGAATCATCATAAAAAAAATCCTGATATCCATCTCCAAGGCAAGAATTGAGCAATTGTCTTTGCAAGTACACCACACCCTCACAGTAGCTTAGCATTTACAATTAGGCTAGAGTTTCTGTGATACTGAATATATATATATATGATTGACTGAGATCTTGGTAAGAATTCAAGCAAGGGATTGTGCTGATGTGTAACAACCTAATCCTATTAAAAGCCAGACAAACCTATAAGTTACACCAATGCTGGATAAATCCATGGCATAAAAATCTGTTTCCAGAGCTTTTCATTTTTGTTATGGTTCTAAATCTTCCCATCCTTGAAACAAAGAACTGATGTAGATCGACATATAAACTTACTTAAATAACTTTCCACTTTTGAGCAACCCTGTTTGACCTCATGAGCCTCCGTCCCACCTGAGGGCATCTGCTGGTGAGGGCTACACTGTGTTCTTCTCTCACATTCCACTGACAGCTATGTTCTCTAGTTTCCTTTTCTAGAGTTCCTCTAGTTACTAATGCAAATGTGCCATCTTTATTATTAGCAGTAATTCACAATGAGCTATTACTGATCTAATGTATTCACTCCCAGATGGCAACTGCACTGGGCACCTCATTGCCCAAACTTAAAGTGGGATTTGTTGGTGGACTTCTCAGGTACGATAGCAGATGTCAGTGAAACTGGGCGGTATTATTTCCACAAATACCTCCATGATTCATCCTCAAATTCATAAATAGTTTTGGAAATATTACACTCATATTTTTATATTATCTTATTTCATGTTGCCTTAGGATTTCTATTGCTGTAAATAGATGACACGATCGTGGAAACTCGTAAGGAAATATTGAATTAGGGTTAGTTTACTGTGCAGAGGTTTCGTCTGTTATCATCATGCTAGGAAGCATGATAGCATACAGGCAGACATGGTGCTGTAGGGATAGGTGAGAATTCTACATCCGGATCAGCAGGCATCAGGAAGAGAGAGTCAGACACTGGGTTTGAACATCTGAGACCTTAAAGCCTACCCCCAGTGACATATCTCCTCCAACAAAGCCACACCTACACTAATATGGTCACATCTACTGATAGTGCTACTCCCTCTGGGTATGTGGAGGCCTTTTTCATTCAAACCATCATCCATGTTTATCTTAAAATAATTTTTTACTTATAATGCAGTTTAAAATGTAAAAGTTAATCTGTGCTCAATTATATTCTTAAGATAGTGTTTCTGTGACCACATTGCTACATGTGGTCACAGAAACATGTGACATTCAACATCCTACCTACCATTGGCTGTTGTCTTAAGTGTTCTATAGGAAGTCATGAAAACAAATGGTGAATATGTTATTACATTTCCACTAGGAGAAATCCAAGATATTTTGCTTAAAGTATGACATTAGAATATTACAAATGCTACAAAGTGAAAATTTCAACAAATTAGACAAAAATATTTTCTATTTCCAATAAGAATTAGGATAGACTTTTTTTTTTGCCTGAAAATATGAAGTTAGACTTAAAACATTTTGGAGGCAACTTTTCTAGAGTTTTCAAATGAATAAGGATATTTATGTAATTAATATTCATTCTGTGATTGAAGTTGAATTGAGGCACAGTGAAAGGAAGAGCGCCTCAGGTGGGAGACGCTGCATTTTAAAGGGCTGCATTCATGTTTATGCAAGACGATAAAAATTAAATTTTGTTTTAAAAAGTGATTAGTACCTTGGCAGTACAGCCCTATAAGAGGTTTGTTTTGTTTATTTGTTTGTGTGTGTGTGTGCGGTTTTTTGGATCACTGCATAACATTTGAAGCCCTTTTTGCTTCAAAATTTGACCTACTTAGACATGTTCTGATAATCCCAAATGTAACATCTTCCCTCAGTTTTGTAAGTGCCTTTGGGTAGTACTTTGCAGAGGCAATTAATGTCATCAAGAAGCATAATGGAGCCATCACATTTCAAGAGATAACATTTATTTTCTACTAACTAACTTGGCTTCAATTTTATGATACCACCCTCAACTGGCAAGACTGGATGTCTGGTGCTTCTGCTCCTTTTGCACTCACACTGGTGCTTTGCTAGGAAGGTCCACAATGCACAAAGGGCTCTTCCACCTTGTGCTCAGTAGAACTTTCTCCCTGGGAAGGCTGATCTGCATGTCAGAGGCTTGATGTCAATCTTCTTGTTGTTTTCTCTTTCCATCCTCTCTGTTTCACCAACATTTGGCTCCATGAGACAGTAGTAAGTTCCTGCCAACTCAGACGTTATCTCCCCAGAGTTCATGTCTTCCTCTTTAGACACACAGACTTTTACAAAGAGTGTAACGGCTGAGATCTGTCTTTAACCAGTTTCAGACTTGCTGAAGCTGTAAATACGGTGTTCTCTTTGATTTACTATCTCAAAGAAGGAATACAGGGAATGGAAGGCTAGTTTAAATGTGATGTGTACACCAATTGATATGTTAAAGAATGCACAAAATGTTCTCTGTAAACAGAAAAAAATTAGTTTGTAAAATAGTATGTAATGTGGACACATATAGAAGTTATTTTAAAGTAAAATTAAGGCATGTTATAAGAACAAATTTATTTATTTATATTTAGTACTGTAGATTTCCAGGGCCACATGCACAGTGAGCAAGCACTTTGCCAACAATCTGTATTCCTAATCCTTAATAAACAAATATAGTTTTCATTCTGGAAATGTCTCCATATGTAAATAAAGGTAAATATGTTAACAAAAATAAAATTAAATATTTTGAAATCTACATGAATTATTTCCTTATATTCTACATACTAAAAGGAGACAAAGCCTTTGTCTGTGTTTACTAGAAAAGAATTGACCACCATTGGAAGATTATGGTGATTTCATATATGCAATTGTTACCAGGTTTTTCTACAATTACTTTCTAGTTTATAAAACATCACTTGAAAAACCTGATTCCATGGATTCTAGTTTTAGAAGGAGAGCTTACACTATTCTGAAGCATGCTAAGAAAGCTTTTGTCAAGTAAGAATTCAGCACACCACAGTATTATTCTTTCCTGGAAAACAGGTATGCAGATTAGGCTTCATCTAATTGACACTAACTAGAGTCATTGGACAAAAGGGAACCTCCACTGGGGAGCTACATTCCTCAGATTGTCCTATAGGCATGCATGTTCCTAGGCATTTTCTTGATTAGTAATTGATGGGAGGGCCTGCCAATAGGTGGCACCATCCCTGGGCAGGTCTATAAGAAAGCAAGCTGAGCAAGACCTAGGGAGCAAGGCAGCAAACAACATTCCTCAGCGGCTTCTGCATTCCGTAGAAAATATGAATCTAAACATGGTAGTCGAACTTGTCTTTTCTTTTAAGACAGTTGATTATGTTATTTAAAATACTTGTGTGTGTGTGTGTGTGTGAGTGTGTTCTACTCACTGGGGTGACAGGCTTGTGCATGAAGATACCCAGCCTGTAAGTGGGTGTGGGGGTACTCCGTCTTGCACAGCAAATGCCCTTAATTTCTGAGCTATCTCTGCAGGTCCACTTACCTATTTTTTGCTGTCATAAATTAGTTTATATTTTCTAGAAATTTTGATAAGTAGAAATAGCTTATCATATTGTACATCTGTGGGTAGTAAAACTTCTCTTTAGCATACCTAATTTAAGACTGTCCATGCAATTTCCACTCTTTGCTTATCAAAGAATCTATTAGCAGGGTTTGTTTGTATCCAGCCTGAAGTTATTATGGAGAAGGCTTATGTGAACATTCTTGTGAAAGATGATCACTTTCCAAATTATCTTGACAATTTTGTTGAAGATTAATTGCTCTGAGATGTAGGTCTCTAAACTTGTCTTTTTAAACTTAAGTTTAAATTAATTATAGCAAAAGAGAACTCTCTAGACAACCCCCCATACATTATGTGTGTGTGTGTCTCTGTGTGTGTGTATCTGTGCACAGATATAATCATGCACAAAATTTTCCTTGCATAAAGTGGTTTTAATCCCCTATTTTATTCCAGAGACTCATTTGTTTAGTAACCCACTGAGAAAGCAAATAGCTTAATGCTTTCATACTGCTATGTGGATATTTAAATGCAGAAGTGAAGATGAAAAGTTTGACTTGAGCATATTAGAATTTATGAATTAATATAAATGTACAATACACTTACTGACAGAGCAAAGCACTCAGTATCTTTTGTGCTGTTAACTGAGAAGTGATGGCATGTTTCCACTTTCCCAACAGTTACTCATGTTTAATAATGAGGGCAAGTCAAGTGTACAATGGAAAATGTCTTGATAATTAGATGTTCTCAGATGGTCAGGTATTCCCACATTCATGTCTTCCTGTTTTCCTTCTACCAGGACAAGATTCCATAGTAAGAAAATGAATCTTGAATATATCATTGAGTTTGGTCATCTCTGTGCATCTGACAAAATAATGGGCTCACCTAAACTGTGTTTGAGATTTTGCTGCATTTTTATATAATATTATCTATGATGCTATTAGTTGGTCATTCCATGGTTCTTTCTAGAAGCACTGGATTTTGCTGGATGCAGAGTAGCATAAGAAAGCCATTAAAAGACGGGTAGTTTCTCATAGATAAGGCTAAGAACATTAGCTAATGTAATGATTGAATGTGTGCCATGATGACAGTGAGGTGGCCGGGTTACCTTGCAGAAGCCATCATTTTTACATGACAAAAGGGTGGTTATAGAATGAAATAGAATATAGAAAACATTTTTATACTGTAAAGCATGGGTTGAAGTCTACCATGCTTCCCTTTGCCCAGTGGAAATGGAGTTGTAGATTCGCATATGGCTAGCCAACTAGGAACTGCTGTGTTAGGACTCTATATAAGTGTGCCCATGAAGCTGATCTTGGAATGACATATCACCCACGGGTCTGTGCTCCTTCCTTCATACTTGCTGGAACCCCCAGATAATTTTGATGTTGCTTCTAATTAAAGTGTATCAGTGAGATAGAGTGGGATCTTTAATTGGATGAAAATTTTTTCTAACAAATATTTGTGATATGATTAACAAAGGTAAATTCCTTGGAATTTAAACATATATTATTTTTTATTGGATAATTTATGTATTTACATTTCTAATGTTATCTCCCCTTTCCCTGTATCCCCTCTGGAATCCCCTTTCCTATTCTTCTCCCTGCTTCTATGAGGAGGCTTTCCCTCCCACCCACCCAGTCCCACCTCACTGCCCTCTCATTCCCTTACACTTGGGAATCGAGCCTTCACAAGACCAAGGACCTCTCCTCCCATTGATGTCTGACAATACCATCCTCTGCTACACATGTGGCTGGAGCCATGTGCACTCTTTGGTTTGTGGTTTAGTTCCTGGGAGCTCTAGGGGCTCTGGTTGGTTGATATTGTTGTTCTTCCTATGGAATTACAAACCTCTTCAGTTCCTCCAGTCCTTTCTCTCCATTGGGGGTCCTGTGCTAAGCAACTTGCTTAAAGTTATATTAAAGAATGCTGCTTTTATGTTTGTGCCACTGTCCTTTACATGACAACTTACAGATCTCAGAAATACTTCTTTATGTTTTCTCCAGAAGAACAAGGATGAAAGCTGTGACTTTCAAATGTCTAGAAGTTAATTGTCTCTCAGTGGAGGGACATAGACCAGAAGCCCTGCTGACTAAAGGGAATGGTAGGTTCCTAGCTTAGGGTTTCCCATAACTCCTTTGACTCCTCAGAGTGAGAAAGAGTTAAAGGTTAGGAGATGAGTGGAGAAGGGGATCCTATAACCCCATGGGCCAGCCAGTCTAGCCAGTTGGTGAGTTCCAGATTCAATAAGAGGCTGTATCTCAAAAGCTCAGGCTAACGGTGCTAAAGAAGGCAGCGATGCTGACCTCAGACCTCTGTGCACCAGTGCAGGTGAACACATTGACATACATAGACATGGACCACACACACGTAGACAACAAAATTAAATTTGTAATTATTACAAATTATTAATTTGTAATTAATTTGTAATTATTACTTCCTTCTAAACTGATATTTGACTTGTTCAACATAACGGTATTTGGTTTAAGAATATATTGTATGTCTAAATATTCTCATTAATTCTTTGAGAACTTCATGAAATATATTTTTTGTCATAGTTGCCTCCTGTTTAGCTTTCCTTGTAGATTCACCCCCTACCTGAAAACTTTGTTATCGCTCTTAAACTATCCAGTTTGTGCTGCCCATAAACTCCTGGATTTAGGACAGTTCACTAATACATGGTCTACTTACCGGGGTCCATATCTTAAAGAAAACAAATTCTCCCTTTCTGTGATGCCATCAACTGTCCATAGCATCTCAGTTAAGGAAGGGGTCATGACCCCTCTACTCCATGTGGTAATGCTGACTGGCGGGATGCTATCCAGGCAAGCACAGCTGCCCTGAGTTCGTGAGTACAACATTCCTGTCTTGTCCAGAGACATTGTCCCTTTTTGGTCCTCCCTGACTGCCAGCTCACATCGTATTTCTTCCTCCCCCATCTTAGATGGTTGCTGAGCAGTGACAAAGGATTGTGATACACACATTTGTGTCTGAGCTCTCCGAAATAACTCTCTGTTCACACTTTGACCTCTTGAAAGTTTTGCATTAACCACTGTCCTTAGCACAAAGCAATTTCTCTGATGAGGTCTGAGAGCTGTGCTAATACAGGTTCACTCCTGGTGCAACCCCTGTGTCCCTCTGGAGATGCTGGGAGATGTCACTGGTGTTAGGTTTTAATGGTCTTAAAAGCTGAAGAAAGCTGACACCCTCAGTAGATGATTGGTAATATGGTATTTTGTGGAGGCATGTTAGGTATGTCCCACCAGAGAAGATGAACTGCAAATTCTGTGACAGATTCAGAGCAGATGGAGAGAATACATAAAACCTGAAAGTGTATATATCACTGTGTGTACATTATATGGTAATAGCACATGTATTAAATATTGAAAGTCATTAACTTCCCTGACCATGCTGTCTCTTAATTTAAACTCAAATTCTGGAGATTAGTGTGAGCACTCTTGGATGAATATGGAGGAAGAAACAGGACCTTTCCAGTGCTGTCTCATCTTCAGGCCTATTATATAAGGCAGACTTCAGCTACATAAACATGTGTTAAGTCAAATCCAGAGGCATCAGGAAAACACACAGAGTCACATGACTGCTCAGGAATCACCGTGAACTTATCTCCTACAAGTCCTGTTACGATCTCTGCATCTTTATTAGTCACCCTGTCCTCTCCTTCCTCTATACCGTGAACATTTACCAAAACTGACTAGAACCTACGTAAAGCTGGAATGTTTTATGGCATTTGGGAAGAACTGAAGTGCGTCAGTTCAAGAACAATGCAATGTCTCGTCTGTTCTGCAGGATTTATTTTTCTTTGCCCAGAGTATGCTGGTTCTTGGCTTAACACCCATTTCTTTCAAGGTCTTTTAAAATGAGAACTCACAGGTTATCCATAAAACTGCAAGGCCTCTGAGACAGTTCATTCACCTTACGTACATAGTTCGAGGAACTGCTTATGTAAATTTAGATTCCTTCTCTGATGAAGTGTTTTGACAAAGTAATACCAGCTTGATGCTATTTAAAATATTTTGACAGATGGGAAAATTGTTTCAGTCTGACTTGAGCAGTACTTTATTGCAGTATTTTGCAACTTAGGAAAAAAAAATTGGTAAAGGTACTCTCACTGTTCCCGGAAATAACATCCTTGCATTCTCTCTGAGAGGAGCAGAGCCTCCATTCAGTCAGAAATTATAATATGAGTGTTGCATTCGCTAAAGATTCATGTGGTTTAAGCAAGAGGGAACATTTGCGGGCTATTTTCAAATAGGGAACACTTTTTGTTCTGTAAGCAAACCTAAAGAAGTTCTAGAAGAGTTGGCTCTGATAACACCTCACAAGCGTCCAAGGCCCCTGCTGCAAGGCTTGCTATGTGGCAAAGCCACCAGAGCTTGGAACTCACTTGAGGACAAGACTTTGATCAAACTGTGTCAATGTCTAGGTGTTTTCGACTATTTTTTAAAAAGATTTAGATATTTCCAATTGGTCATGAAGGATCAGCAACAGAACAACAATAAACCACGTGGTTCTTGGGTCTGTTAATTAAATAGACGTGCTACGGGACCTGACAGATAGAGCCTCTCCAGTGTCTTCCCAGAGCAGCATTGCCTAATACTTCTAAGAGCAAATGCTCCTGGGAGCTTGCAGAAGTGTGCCTTCTAGGCCTTGTGAATCAGACACTGGTGAAATCAAACCACATGGGTTTTAGCAAGGCCCCTTTAGATCTCTTGGCCATAGAGAAACTTTGTAAATTGTGGGGCTGTAGCTCATGAGCGTGGGTCCTGTTGGGCAGTGTTGTGATTCCTGAGTGTCTGCCATGGCTCAGGGAGGCAGAAGCACAGGAATTTGACTGAGTTCACTCCACGCAGCACCAGGTGGACACTGGGCTGTGAGAAGCCAACAAGCTCCGCCCAGGCATGGAGGTCTTAGCCTGAAGTGCCACAGGGGCAGAGCTTCTGAGTGGGGGTCTCCAGGCCGAAGTGGCTGACTGGGAGACCAGTGGTCTTTGTCTTTGGGCTCCCAGACACTGCTGGAAATGAGGGCTGGACCAGCCACAGCCGAGAGAGACAAGGGAGAGAGCTCTGGTGGCACCCCACGGGGAGGGAGGGGTGAGAGACTCTTGGTTAACAGCACTCACTTGGCTGGATTGGCTAGCTTGCTTGAGTTGGCGGTCTCTGCAGCAGGAACGTAGAGAAGTCTTCTGGTGGGAGATTAAGCAGTGGCTAGGTAGTCAAAGGCCTTCTCACAGTTCCCCACGGCAGGGTCCCAAAGACACGAGGAAGTCCATGGTTTTAAAAGGTGTATTATCATGGTGGAAAGTGGATGAGCTGTAAACCCCGCCCCGCCCCCACCTCAGGGCAGACCTGAGTTAAATAGGGAGGGAGGAGGGCCTGGGAAGGAATGCTTAATTGGCTATGCCCTCTGGCCTTTAGGTATCTCATTAATATGGAGATCTCTCGAGGCCCTGAGGCCTGTAGTCACACCCTCTACCTGTACAAGGTGACACAAATCTCTCTTTGGGAGGGGCTGTAGGGGCATTGCCCTATGTGACTGAGGTGCGATCCTTGGCCACGTGTCAGGAGCCTGGAATGTGGGAGTATGGTGAAATGTATGCCGTCCCTTGCAGGGTCTCTGGCTATCTCTAGCCAGTGCTCCACCAGAAACCAAGAGATCCTTTCACAGTCCCACAGTAAATACCACACCTGCCTTCTTCAGAGAGGGGGACACAAGGAATTGCTGCATGTGGTGTTTAGCCTGTTCACAACTACAGAAGTTTTGATGCTGGTTTATCTACCATAGTTTTGCATCAGGCTATGATTAAACTACCAATATGGATCTTCCTTTGGAGGAGAACCTAAGATGTCCCAGATGTCTTATGCCAGAATGTGTTCCAATATCTTTGTCATATAGTGACCTGTCATTGAATATAGTCAGCAGAATGATAGCTGGCATGTGTTTCAGCAATAGCTTCATGCTCATTAGACCATGAGTTCCTGTGTTGGATTCCTAATTACAGTAGAAGGCAGGTCATAAAAATGAGAAATATATTAAGGTTTAAGTTTTTATCTTCTCACAGGCACAGCTAGCCTTAGAGTAACCCTGTGTCCAGGACTAGCATTTCCTTCAGTTCAGACAGAGAACTCAGAACGCAATCAGGGCCTTTTGCAAATGTGAAATCAGAGGAAAGGGAAGTTGATATTTTCTCAAGGTCCTCTATTAACTTGTATAAGTTCCCCATACACATATAGAACACGTGATACATGGGAAGAGGAGTGAGGGTGAAAAGGAGGAAGAGAGAGAGCATGCTAGAAGTGGATACACACACACACACACACACACACACACACACACACACACACATATATATATATACTGTGGAGGGCACCAAGCATAAGTGTCTTTTCCTTAACCATGTTATATGATATTACTGTAGTTATCCCTTTCTGGTGTTTTAAGGAAACATCTTTAAGTAAAATGCTAACAATTTTATATCACTAAGTGAACTTTAATAATATCTGCATTTTAGTGTCATATTTTTTTACATGAATTGCATATTGATTTTTGTTAATTTTCTTCTCCGTTCAGAAGAAACATGATGGAGACAAAGATGTCAATCGATTAATGCTGTTTTAACCAGAATTATGCACTTAATGTTTTAGGGAGATCCTTACTGCCAGACAGCATATTAAGTGCAATTAATTTTATGATGAATTAATGTATTTTGTCCTCACAGTCAACTTATAACAAAGGCCTTTAATTTTTTAATATAATCTCTAATGAAAATGATATATTCTCTCTTTGCATTTGTATTATATATGAGTGGGGAGAAAAATAAATTCACTTTTATAGTGTTTTATACTTTATATTTTCTTTTGTATTTCTCTTCAATTTTGTGTATCCTTCCATTAGAAAAGATCATGTGGGATTTAGCAGATGGATTTCACTCCACATCTGCTTATAGCCTGCAACCTGCAGAATGAGCCTGCTGCTCCCAGACAAGTGGCATTATTGTTCATATTTACAGAAAAGGAAGTAGGCTCAGATAGGGAGGGTATCTGGGTTGTCAATTTTATAAGTAACCGGCCAATCTAGGGTTCAGAATTGACCATGTGCATCCATGGGTTCAGCGGTTACTGTGTATTCTGTCTTACTGGGTGAGAAACTTTATATTCCAGTACTATCAGCATGTATGGATTCCTCACCTAAGTACAGGGTTAGAGTTGTGACTGTTGAGTTTCTGTTCGGAAGGACAGAGTAGGAGATGTTGAGCAAGACACAGGCTTTGGTGATGCTCTTTCACTATGAGTTATACACAACTTTTGTCTTTTACTGAGTGTGTGTTTGTTCAGAGAATGTTTCTGTAAAGGGGCCAACAGAGAAGACTTTGGAAGGGAAATAGCATTTGCTCTCAAAATGCCCACTTGGCAGCTGTGAAAAAGCTTTGTGCCCAACCTTAAAACTCCATCTTGGAATATGAGGGTCCCTGAGTGAGGGGACGATGGGAAACTGCCTTCGGCCTCAAGGTATTCATTTCATTTCTCCTTGGGCTTTCCTCAGTGTGAATGACATAGCTATGCATGAGTAGCCACACTGATGTTTACTTCTTTGATTTGATATTTGATCTGAAAATATGTGTATACAAATATGGAGCTCAAAGGCAGGAACTCCATGGCATACACCTCCAGTCTCTGTTCCTCCCCTTTCTCAGAATCAGTTACCCCCTTATTGATTATCACATGACCTTCCAGAATGTGGCACTTCATGTGTCTGTGAAATTATGTGCGAACATTAACACATAACAGATCATTTTTGTGCTTCTTTTTCTTTTCCTTCTTCTTGTGCTTCTCACAGGTCCTCTTCACAGCTATCTAATATTTTATGGTCTGGATTTTTCTAAAATTAACCAACAGGCTTTCTGTTAGCAGGTGTTATGTAATTTCTAACACTTTGCACATCAGATTATTTAGATGCAAATTGTGCCTGAAGTCCTAAGTACTCCGTGTGCTCTTGTATTCTTAGCAGAAGCTTAGCGGCCTGGAAGTGAGTCTTCAGCCTGGATGGACTGAGATGAGATTGTTGAATTAGGTCACATGTGTGACAGGAAGCTGCTGTATGTCAATTTTCTCGGACAGCTATTTTTAGCTTCTGAACAGTAATCATAGCAAGAGATCTTTGTATCTTGCCCTAGACAATCTTCTTTTGGAAGATTAAAGTGGACCTCTTTAAAGGGTTCAAAAATGCAATTTGGTAACAGTTTAATGGGTTGATTAGGGTCTTTGATAGTGTATTTCTGAAGGAGAAAAATGGTTTTGTGCTATAAAAGCTCCATCTGCTTTATTCTCCATAGCCATTAAAGATTTTCAGATCTGTTTTCTTGTAATCCTTAGAGTTTTGGAATCCTAAATGTTAGGTATGTGTTTTCTTAAATGAGCAGTTTTCTGTTTCTTTGTCCAGGTCTAGGGATGCTCAAATCATTTTTACAGAAGAAGTTTTCTTTGTCATCAGAACTTTCTTTCACTCATACATCTATTAGGCATAGTTTACTTCAGGAAAAAGTGTATACAGTATTGGTGATTAGTAATTATATAGAAAATAGGCAAGCATGACAGTCAAGTGGGAAGCTGATGGGAACTTACGGATAAGACACTTGGTTGTCCTCTGTTTTTCTGATCCAGTTATATTCACACACAAAGATAACAAAATTGACAATATATGACAAACATTCTGAAAAGAATACACTGATGCAGAGCCTCTGAGAATTGGATTTAGAGCTTGACATTTCTCTGTCCAGAGATTTATGCCCTGACACTCTGAATTATTAAGACTCAGGTCCGAACGTTTGGTTCATTTCCCCTTGCTCAACATTTCGAGAAGAGCTGCAGCCTGGGGCTCGAGTATCAGTTAGCCAGGCTCAGGGATTGAGACTGGATAGCCCTATTGACAGGAGTGGACTTTGGGCTATTTTGATTTTAATATATGCAAATGTCTTTATAATGTATGATGTGTTAGGTAGAAAATTATTTCACATGCCAACAATTTAGTTTAAAAATGATACTCTTGAATATTTTATAAACCACTGGAATAATATCACACCCTTAATGAGAATGAGAATGATGTGCTTGCCTTGTGTCCTCAGCCATGTGGCTTGCGTTTTTATTCACAGCCTCGATTTCTCCTGCTCTGTCTGAGATTTTGTGCAAACATAGAGAATAAACAAATCAAGTTGAATGGCAATCATGTTCACTTGAAAAATTTCACTAAGAACTATTTAATATACTTTTTGAATGAATTTCAAAGATGTGCGATGTCTACTTTGAACTTGTAATCTGATTATATATAAAATTAAAGGTAATATAGGTGGACAGAGTCAATACTTCCCCAAATTTAGACAGATGGTGGAAACACAAGCCAGAGAGTATTCACTTTTCTAAACCATCTTTTTTTCTTTGTAAAACTGCCTTCCAATCCTCCTTCCTTACAGGGTAAAACTTTTCTTTTGCCAAGTCATGTTGGATAGTTCCATGGTGACAGGCTCTGTAGAAACTCAGGTTAGCAAGTGAGATCAGGAGAGGGCAGGGCAATGCAGGAATGGAATCAGTCTATTATGGTCTGGAGATAGAAGAGCACAGCTGTTTCTCCAGATCAGAGCCCAGCTGGGGACACTGCAGACTTCTTTGTGACTGCTTCTAACCCAGAACTACAATGAAGGAGTTATTTCCTTCAGGCTGGAGAAATCCAGGAGAATGGAAAGAGTGGGAGATAAATTATGAATTAGCCTGGGCTGGCTGCTTGAGAATTCTATTTATAGTTACACTTGGTACAAAGTGCCTGGAAAAAAACAGCAGTAAGTTGAAGCTGAGGTTGTATTTCAGGTGATGACTTTGTTTTTTTATCTCTGTTGGAGCTGTGTCGGACAGCCTTAGGAGTTCTGGAACAGCTGGGCAATTGATTTAACCTTCCTCATTCTTTATTTTCAGTGCTTCGAATTGGGTGGTTTAGTTATGGATAAATAAGGGATTTACAGAAGTTAAAAGTTATTTGGCTGTGCAAAATCATGTGTGTACATCTCAAATTAAAGTAGAAATGAATTTCTCTAGAAGATCAAAATGGATGAATGGATGGGAAAGGAAGGAAAAGGTAGGTAGGATACCTGAGAATGGGCTCAAGGATATGCTCAGTATACAATGCATGTCTGCAGGAAAATTGTAAAAGAGAAAAATGATTGACTTTATCTACATGAAGCAAGAGATGAGTTGTTATGGCTAATGCTCTGGAAATAACTTGGTGCATAGACACATTTTAGGAATAAATTAAAATCTTAGTGATACTCCAACCACACAAATATTTCTAATTTTGTGACTGTCTTTTCATTTTAATAAATGTAATATGAAACCTGTGATCTCTGATTTGGACTGTTGTACTCCGTTCTGTCCATCATAGGTAAGTGTGAGGCAAGAATAAGTAGAAGGGGTGCCTGTCTCTGAAGGTGTTCCTCATAGTGCTTGAAAAATCCCAGAGAAAGCCTAGGAAATAAATAAGTAGCAATAACCCCTAAAAGGTTGGGATCTCTATAGAGGTACCATGTAGAGAACCAAGACTGAAAGACAGTAATGGAAATTCATAAAAATAAGATGATTTGGGTACACGTGCGTGTGTGTGCGTGTGTGTGCGTGTGTGTGCGTGTGTGTGCGTG
>NW_021604633.1:9446943-9461351 GCF_004785775.1 Grammomys surdaster | reverse complement strand
GTGCGTGTGTGTGCGTGTGTGTGCGTGTGTGTGCGTGTGTGTGCGTGTGTGTGTGATATGTAACCCTATGTGTGAACGGGCCCAGGTTGTCATGAACATGTGCAGGTCCGAAGTTCATATCAGCTACCCTTAGGAGAGGAAGAAAAGTTCTAGAAGCTTAACAGGAACTTTAAGAAGTGGAGAACTGTGTATCTGTGGAACCATTTCCCTGCCTCCTCTGCCTGCACTGACTTCCTCCTTGTACAGAGACACACTGCCATGATGTCTCTCAGATCATGAGGGATGCAACCACAGCCTGGAATGTCTGCTCTGCAAAAGGTCCTTTAGAGACTATGTGGAAGACATTTGTTGTCACAGATGGCCCTTTCTTAGATTGCTTTTTGTTTATGCTAATAGATCCCACATTTTTCATTCTTAAGTTCTTTATTCTCTTTTTAAAATTGAGAATAAACTCTTCTCTCATGCAGTATACTCAGACCACAGTTTCCCTTCTCTCCACTCCTCCCAGCTCCTCCCCACCTCCTATCTTGTCAGATACACTCCCCCTCCATTTCCCTTCCAGAAGAGCAGCCCTCCCAGAAATAGCAGGTGTCCCTCTATGCTATTAGAATATATTTCCCCATCATTAACCCATTTTATAATTTACCATGTTCCATCTGAGAAGCTCTCTAATTGGGCCAGCCTTCCTGGCCATAATTTTATCATTCATCTACCCCATGGCAGCTTCCTCCTCTCTGTACCTTCTTCTCTCTTCTCCTGGTCTCCTCATACCCCAAGCCCAGGAACCCTAGAACCTAATCTATCTCTCTTCTGCTCAGCTATTGGCTGTAGGCATCTTTATCCACCAATTATGGATAACTTCAGGGTGACAAGGTTATATAGTGTCAACCAGGTATGTCATTTGGGTACATGCAGACTCTCTTATCCCTGGGAGCAGCCAGGCCCTGGGGATGCAAAATTTGGCATTACAATTCAAGCAAAACACCAAAACTCAACATTTTTGGTATATATATTAAGATAAGGATTCTATGCATCCCAGAAAGACCTTGAACTCATGTTGATCCTCCTGCCTTAGCCTCCCACATTCTGGGATACTAAGTTGCTGTCATATCTGTCTTCATAATCCTTTTACTGAAATTCTTAAGCATCTTAAAACCTACAAAAAAAACCCTCATAATTCATGGCCACAAGCTTCATGAGTGTTTAAAGAAGCTAAAGCAATGTAAGTTTTGCTTTGCTTAGAACGTGGCTTTTTTATTTGTATTTGCTCTCTCTAAATTTCATGAGTTAAGGTAGGGAAGTTACAAAATTAATTAATTAATTAACAGCAGATTGAGGTCTTTGCACTTCTGCTTCTCTGTTTACACCTACAGACATTGAGAATAAAAGTTTGAGTCAGTGAAACACGGCACATACGCTCTCTTTCTTGGTAAACAGAGTCTTTGGATCCCTTTGACTATCAGGTGAAAACAATGAAATGTCAGACAGGCACTAACTTTCACAGGGTCTGACTCTAATCCAAGGCTCTTAAGATCATGGGTGTTAAGACAGTAGAGGTTTTGGATTGTTATGGGGAGAGATGTGGATTTCAGCCCATGGCTTTTTGCTTACATGACTTTTATATATGTCTGTGCACAAGTGTTCATGTGTGTTTGTGTATTTGTGTCTGTGTGTATGTATCTCTGTGTGTATGTGGCTGTATCTGTGTGTGTGTGTGTTTGTGTGTGTTTGTGTGTGTTTTCTGGAGATTGTACCAGGACCTTGTGAATGCTAGAGGGCTGTTCCACTGAGCTATAGTTACAGCCCCTTATGTTAACTTTGGACAGTTATTACAACCATTGTTCTTTAGGCATAAAATGTTAATGACAAAAATGATAATAGCTAGCTTGCTGTGTTGTTGTGAAGAATAAATTTAAAAGCACATATAGAGTGCCTACTACAGGATTCCTACAGTAGTATTTCTCAAATTTTAAAGGATAAGAATCCTCTCCAAATGTAGACTGTCTTCCACTCAGGCTGGATGCAACCTGAGACCCACATTTCCCAGAAGCTCTCAGGAGATGCAGAACACAGAGAAACAAAGTCATCAGAGAACTGCCTCTACCTTTGAGTACTTTTATGAGTTGGAACTCTAGATCAATTTCACTGATAACTTTGAACTTAATGTCTGACAATTTGGTAAATAGTGAATGTGGTACATAAAAACTAAGAAGTAAAGCCTTTAGTGAATTATCGCTGGGAACAAGTTCATTGTATTCAAGTTTGAGCTGCTTTATGCCAGAAAATAAGTTTCAAGTCCTGTTTGGAACAAGACAGCTTCAATAGACACACCTACACAGAAGCATTTCTGTTGATGCTATTGTGTCACATGGTCCCTTTGGGCAGATTTCTTGATTGAAGCCATAATAGGTTAGTTTTTCAATTATTCTTCTAAAATGGAAACCTGTGGTCCTCAGAGTTCCTTCTGTACGTAGAGTAGGAATTCCTGAAATTAAATATGTCCAATTGATGTCTGATAAACTTGATTCTGGGAATTTGAGACAGGTTTGTGCTATGTAGTACAGCTTTTGAAGTTTTGAAGTTTTCATAAAGCTGTTTGCCCCAGCTTTATGAAAACTGGGTTATAGGCACACACCATGCAAACAAGAACATGGATCTTAAAATAGAATTTTGAAGATGTGAGAGGATAAACTTTGCAGAAATGTGGAATCTTTTCCCACACTGACAACAAGGTAGAACCTCTGATTCTTCCCCGTCTTTCTCAAAGAGGCTTTTGTAATTGCTCTGGTTTTTACAGGAGGGCAGGCTCCCTTGGTTCTGAATCTGTTCTCTGATAACTACCAACTCAGCTGCTGCTTCAAGTGCCAAGACCAGTGAAGGGTTTCATGCCATCTTTGAATTGAGTGTTCAGGCTACAAGTTCTTCTGGGGCTAGCAGATGATGTTCTGTTCTGCAATTTTAAAAAAGCTTTATTTTGTGTTTCTTGACTGTTACTGGACCCTCTTGCAGGAAAGACTAGATATAAAAGTCCTTTGAAGTGGTAGTGTACTTAAAATTTTGTCTGATCACATGTAAATGGGGGAATGAAGCCTCCTACAAACAGTAAAGAGCAAGGTGATATTCTTGGGACTGTGATTCGCCTGTCTTCACCCTTTTGATTATGTGACCCTGCTTTCAAAACAGCACCAATGAGAGAAGAGTATACTAGAAGTCACGTCACCCTAAATTCCTTGCTTCCTAGGAAATTTCCATATTTCCTGTGCTCTTCCATATGAAACTTTGCATGCTGCCACGTCTTAGATTGCAGCTCTTCATGAAATAATGCAGAATGGCAAAAGGGCTGTGGCTCAGGACCAGGAGTTAATGGAAACATACACTTCATGTGCTTGAATGCGATCAAAAATGACAGGTACACATCTGACCTTCTAAAAATGAGGAAATAGCTTCCCTTAGCACACATGCTTGATCAGTCATACCTCTATCCTGTCGGTTCAAGTAACAAGGGGATTGGAGAAGGCATTTACTGCTGTGGGTTTCCTATTCAGACAGCACAGCAAATGAATAGAGTCAGCAACTCCCAAAGTCACCTGTGGAGACAGTGAAAATATTTATAGTTCTTAACTCCCACCACATTCATGGAAAGAGAATTATAGTGGAGGGGGCTCTAATCACCTGGAATTTTAGCCTGCTCTGTGGCTGATTTGAATGCACCCATCCTGATAAGTGGCTTCGTAGTAAGTAGCTTTTTCTGGTAATGATGGGTTATTTTCTTGAGAGAAGGCAGTAAATTAGTGTTGATAGGCCAGAGCTTTGGTTTCAAGGAGACCACAGCTCATACATTGGTTCTGCCCTTTCTAGTTGGATGAATTCTTTCCTTCTTGCTATTTTTCACATGTGATAGGTGGGGATAACAGACTTCCATCACAGGGTGCTGAGGATTGCGTCTTAAAGCGCATGCCTGGTGCAGTGTATGGTTTACTGTAGACTTACTTCTTCAAGCCTACCCTTGGATCTGCAGTGGCAGCATCACTACAACAGGAAAGTTGCTAGATGTGCAAAAGTTCAAGATCACCTGCTTGGCATCTACGTTGCCCGGGATTTACAGAGCATAGCGTCATCACACACTGAATGTTTTTAGAGTTAGCCCCTGATTGGATTCTTTTCATTTCATGCTGTCCATTTTCAAAATACAGTTCATTTTCAAAATGCATCTAGCTGGCCTGGCAAGTGAACATGCTTCTTTTGAAAGCCTGATGATTGGATCTGATCCATGAAACCTGAAAGGAGAGAACTAAGCCCACAAAGTTGGCCTCTTCTCTCTACACCCTTGTGGTTTCCCATCACCTACATGTAATAAATAAAAAGTAAAAAAAAAAATGAATAAATAAATAAATTTAAGAGCATGGGAGTTGACACCAAAACATTGTATGATTTTTATTGTTTTGGTCTTATTGATTACAGTAATTGCTGCTGGGGGTGAACAATAGTTTGGGCTTCAGAAAAACTTTGAAAATTGCCTCTCAGTTCCTTCTTTGTATATTTATGCACATAACCATAAACTGTAAAGCCAGAATCACAGTTTAAGTAGGCATAATGTATCCACAAATAAAAGTTCAGCTAGCAACCAATAAAATGGAAACTTGTGAATGTTTGAAGCAGATTCTCAGCCAGATTAAAAGAAAAAAAAAACAGATCAAATAAAATATTTGGAAACTGTGCTATTTGTTGATGTCTATAAAATTTAAAAATAAACCCAACAAATGTGCTTATTCCTGCAACATCTAAATTTTGTGAGTTCTCATGATTATCGGAATCACCATTGTTAATGTGTTGCTAAATTTAATTCTTTATTTGACTTTTAAAACTCACCAGTTTACTGTTTGAAGTTTCACTCTGGCAAAAAGGGTAGAAAAATCTGACTTTTAAGTGGCCTCTGGGCTTTGTTCCTCAAAAAATATTTTAAGCCATTTAAACTCTGAAAGGCACATAAAGAAGAATTGGCCAGCTAGAGGAGTATTAGGTTCATGAAGGGTTTGAAATTTCTTTACAACCTTTTACAGTAAAGCATAGCCATCATGGGCACATTATCTGGACCTTCCCCAATATTTTGTTGTTTTTTGTTCCCTTAGAGCACAAACTGGGCAATAAAGTCTCCTTTAATTATTTTTGTAATAGGATTTTGTTGTTAATGATAGATTTTTAGTACAAAACCTAAACCTCAAGAATTCATTATCATGGGAGCGAATTAGTTCCTTCCTCTTGACAATGCATGTTATTTCAGCATCTACTGCTTAAATACTGCCTGGGTAGACAGCCTGACTTCAATAGATTCACTGTCTTATCTTCATAGAAAAGGTGTTCAGGGGATTCACATACATCCACCTGTCCAATGACCATAAAAATAGTCATAGAAGCAGCCAGCCAATCTCCTTGTATCAGGGTATGAGACTAATTTGGGTGGATCAGACATTTGCCTATGCTTTTGTTCTGACCCTGTCTGTGAGCTGTATGGCTGACCTTATTAAATCAGCTAGTGAGGACTTCATGGGCTTGGAAATATTTCACAAATTACCAGTTAATGGGGGAGCTTTGCTGTGAATTGTTTGAGCTTTTGTATTTCAGGACAGCAATTATGCTTATGGGTGTAGAGTCCTGTGCATTGGCTCCCCTGTCTAACT
The DNA here is from genome assembly GCF_004785775.1 of Grammomys surdaster. Taxonomy (NCBI): domain Eukaryota; kingdom Metazoa; phylum Chordata; class Mammalia; order Rodentia; family Muridae; genus Grammomys; species Grammomys surdaster. The sequence continues at coordinate 9,455,673 of NW_021604633.1, read as the reverse complement.
CTGAACAAGGCACTGCTGCAGCACTGGTGGCTCTTCAAAGTCTCCCTTCTTGTCAGTCACATCAACTCTTCCCCAGTAGAGGACTTGTGAATCTGGTAATTTCACATCTAATCTTAAAAAATGCCAACAATCCATGGAAGTCCCTGTTATTCTTTCTGCTGAGTCATGTTTTATTACTTATTGTTCCCTGGTACATGAGGGGGAAGTGAGGGCTATTTGGATGGGTTCTGAGTATGCAGCTAGGTTTGAAATTTGTTCTTCCTGACACCCCTCAGTACTACAAATGATCACAAAGTTGTTGTGGGGAAATGGACGGCCACTTGGCTTCATAATGACTAACTCCATAGCTTCAAGGAGTCCTACATTATCTGTGCAGAAACTCTTTAATTACGTGTTTCTCAGCATATTTATTTTAGTCACAATTTGGAGGAGAGAAGAGGTGAGGTCATCAAGGAGAAAACTGATGTGGACAAATATGTCTCTCAGGTTGAGCCATAAAATTTACTTTTTTTAGGACAAGCAGTTACGCAAATATTTTCTTTGTCTACATCTCAAGGCCTACCAATTCTGATGTGAGTTAGGGGATTCCTAGAGAAGGCCTAGAGCTTTAATTGCTCCACTCTGATGTGACTTGAGTCCACATGGTGGAGGAAAGGGAGATGGTACTTGCTGGTTTCTGGGGCCTTTCCTAGTCATTTCCCTTCATCTCACTTTTTCTGCTTACCCTTCTCTAATCCAGCTCTGAGAATCCTTCCTGGCCAGAGCCTAATCCATCCATTCACCCTCAGTCTGTCTGCCTCATTCATCTCCACACCTGCCTTGCCTGTGGGCTTTTATCACTGGGTCCTTTTCTATTGACAGTCGTTCTGTCCAGCTTCCCTTTTGCTGGGATTCCAGGTGAGAACTACCACACCCACGTTTCACTCACTGCGTGAGAACAAAATATGGTTCTTAAGGATAAACTCAGCACCGAGGAGTCCGTTCTAAACAGGCAGTGTGCTTCTACACAGCTGAAGATGCTCCATTGAGCCAGAGCCATTTCGGAACCTTTGTGAAACTGTTCATCTGCGTGCTTGGAAACATACAAAAGGAAGGTTAAATCAGAAAATAGCTGTTTAATGTAGTTCAGAATTGTCACATATCGGCGAGTTCTGGAGACATGTATCTTATTGTTCTTTCTGAGGGTTCATTTTGGTTTGATTTAGATAGTGCATGTATAATTGCTTTATAAACTTATTTTTCCTGGACAAGCCACTCCCAACAAAATTACTTGGTGGGGCCAGATAAAACTTTCCCTGATGTACAATAGAACCATAGAAATGTTGATACTCATTCCTTTTAAATTGGAGAATGGCAACTTTTTTAAAAATAGCTGTGAATATTTCACTTGGTACTTATATAAAAACTAGGGCAGACATTGAAATATTTCTGTTTTTCAATATGTATTAGCCTCATTTTCAAAGAGCTCCTTGACATTTAAAGTTAGTGAATTTTGTTTTATGTCTCTCTTAAGTGGAAATTCCTTTTAGATTGGGAGTGTAAGAAGTGTATATCTTGTGCAGGGGAGGAAGATTAGTGGGTGAAATGTTTGCCTGCCACAAAATCCTGAAGGCCCAAACACACATAAAGGAAAGAGCAGGGCCCAGTGGTGTCCTCTGAGCTCTGTCTGTGTCCTGCAACATGTGCATGACCCCCCATATAATACAATAATACTAAATAGAATTCAAGAGGGAGACATGTATAGCTTGCAGGCTGCTCAGCTTTGAGTGTTTCTCTGACAGTAACATGAAAAGAGGTCCATTTATCAGTAAACACTGCTCATCTATGAAGTGGCATAATCAAAATTATTCTCAGTATAGTGCTTTTAACTATACTGATGCCTCTTCATCATCAAAGACTGCACAGGAGAGAAGTTGTTTTTGCTTTGGAGTTAATGGACATTGCATGTAACTTTTGTGATCATAAACTAGCACAGAATAGCTGGTGTGTATGTGTGTGTTTGTGTGTGTGTATTACCGTAGCAGATACCACAGAGGCTAATTTCGCTCCAGTAATATGTAGATGTAATTTGTTGTTGAAATTAGCTTCCAGGTACAAGGTTTATTTAATGAGATTATATTATTATTATTTATTATTATTATTATTATTATTATTTTTGCTACACTGCAGCTCTTAATACTTAGTGGTAGATTTGGTTTCATATTGAAAAGCTTACTTTGAATAGTTTGGCTGTAAAGACAGTGTCTAGTGTCTTTGGGTGTGACTGAGATTGATGCTGCTAGACCAACTTTGGTGTGGAGGCATCTTAGAGGAGTACAGCAGAGGAGAAAGCACACAGCAAACAGGGATTTAGAACAGGGTTAAAAGGCAATGTCTGGGATTAATGGCACATAAGAAAACAGTAACAGGTAAGTTATCATGATGGCAGAAGTAAAAACAACATTTCTCTGTGAGAGCGAAGGCCCCAGTAACCAGAGGACAGCCTTCAAAGGATCTAGGAGGAGTGAGAGATACTGGAAAGATCTGGGGGGCTAACATGGAAGGAGTTTCAGGAAGTGTAGTTTGATGGCAAATAATTCCATCACTGCAAGGCATTTGCACCCTTAAATTGCACTGACCTCAGGGATAGTTTGCCCACTGTAAAAAGAATGATGTCACTCATTTAATGTTCTCTTCAAAGCCCTCCTGAGATAGTAAATAGACAGCTCACTCTCCTAGCTGTGAAGGCCCCAAATCTCACTTACCTTTGATATGTTGCATTTTCCCAGATGCCGTATGCAAATGTTTGCAGTTCTTCTTGGCTTTACTCTACCAATTGTATGTGGCCTGGGACACGTTGACATCATCTCCAATGCTCTGACCATGGTCCAGGCCACTGTTCATTTTTAGTGATGTCACTGCTGCAGTTTTTTTGATTTTAGCTCTTAGTTCTGGCCATGTTTTTCTACAGACTCTTGTCAACACATCTGGAAAGATCTCTCCAAAATTTCCTAGAGGGTCCTCACCACACTCAGGGTGAAGATGAACCCCCACTATGTCCCATGGGCCTCAGAGGGAGAGGTGGTCACTTAACTATCTTTAAGAACTTTACAGAGTTCTTAAAAAAAAAAAGACTAAGAGCAGACAGACACTCCCAGAGCTGGTGTCTAAGCACTGTACCTTCTAAGAGTCCTTATGTTTCAGGTGCTGGGGATCAACAGTGGGGAAGCCCAGGTCCTACCTCTACATCTTGATTTTTGGCAGGGATAGGATGAGATGCCCCACTGCCATATAACAACTGCTGTGCTTCTAGGATATAAATATGATGAGGAAACCAGGTGTCTTAATCGATTTGAGAATTATTAACTCTACTTTGCACCTTGTAGGGATTTAATCATGTCAGCTATCTACAAAGCTACTAGGCATCCTTTTAGGGTTCCAACAGCGTTAGTTGGGTGCTCCGTACCTTTGCTGCTCACAGTGTGGTTTTCTGATCAGCAGTGTCAGCAGCATCTTGCAGTTGGTTAGCATTGCAATGTTTTAGGCCAGGTCCCAGCACAGCTGAACAATTTGTAGTCTAACAAGATCCCTGGGAGAGTCCTGTGCACGTTAAGCTTGAAGAGCATTGCTGTAACATAAAATGATGAGTATGGAATAGCTCTTGTTTTTGTGGAGCTTAGAGGCCTCTAAAACTACTTTAGTGTTTACAGACATAATTACAATTCAGTATAAAGTGATAAATGGCATGAGATCTTCTCACGGGGTCCTAGGATACAACAGCTTGTTTTAAGCTCAGATTTAAAACAGTATCAAGTTCATTTTCTGACTGTTAAAGTCAACAGCTTTTAAAGTTACAATAAATGCTTTTCTGTTCTTATTACCTTCAAAAGCTATAAGCTACATTGCTTATCATATATCAGATCGGGAGAACTAAATTTGTTCATGTATATAAGACACAAATGAGCCATAAATGCATGTTGAACTCACTGCCTGCATAAAAACAACAAAAGAGTAAAAATATCAAAACAGTTTTAGACCCAGGAGAAGTCACACTTCAGAGAAGTTTAGGCTAAGACAAAACCGTGAGGGAAAATGTTAGGTACCTAAATGTGTTTTGCTCAGAACTTTGGAAAGGAAAAATCTTATGTTTTGAATAAATAAGTAATGTTTAAAACAAAAACATGTGGTACAATTTTCCTGAACATAACATTGACTTCAGTTCCTGTCCTTTTAATAGTATTGATTTCATCCTGTTAAAGTTACCATTGCAGATTTTAAGAATTACTTTTTAAATAGTTAAAATAACAGGCAAGTTCTACCATGCCGAGCTTGCACTGATACTAGAATTATTACATATTATATTTGTATACTGTATATTGTATGTTTACTTGTGTTTTTCATATTGAATAACTGGAGGACTTAAACACTATGAATACTCATTTTCATGGAACTGAACTCATTCTAAGAAGTTATGATTTTAATTTAAATTGAATCTGGTAACCTAAATGTTATTTCTTAGTTTATGTCAGTAACTGAGTAGTATTCACAAAAATATAATCAATAAGACAGCTAATGTGTTACTGAAAAACCTTCTCTTTCAGTAAATATTACTTCAAGCCATATACAGCTGCTAATATTTGGCATTTCCAACCTACCAATGTGGTGATTTCATTTGAGTCAACCTAACAGTACAAGTTTGAATTGTTACACCAATGAGAATAATTACACAATCAAACCTGGAATGCCTACACTTCTTCTTGGCGTGCTAATTTTTATGCCTGAGACACAAGGAGAGAGCTAACAGATAAATGCTTGCTTCTTAGGAACTTGTTTTATACCATTGCATAAGTGTGTAAAACCTAATTAGAATTATTAATAACCAGAAATTTTATGGTAAATTCAAAGAACCTACAGTATCAAGTTGGATAAATTGTAAAAACAAATGTGTCCACGTCTCTCTGAAATAATTTTCTTTTTCTTAACTAATACTAAACGTAGCAAGCATCCTGATTTTTGTTAGTAAACAATTGTTGGTTATTTTAATCTTGTGTTGGTAATTATTCCCACTTTCACTGTTGCTCAGTAGATAAAATAACATCAGTTTGCTACTTTGGGATTTGCATGTTCTGAGGCATCTTTCAGCAATTGGTAGCCAGCAAATAGGAAAACTCTAAAAGTGTTTAAAAAAATATTTATTCAAGTTGTAATTATGACTAGGGGATGAGTGGAGATGAGGTATTGTTTAGAAACCTGTGCTTTAGCTTTTTGAAATTCATTAAAATAAAATGAAATCATAAAAACATAAGTCATGCCCATTTTCTCTTTGAAGTTAGGTTCCTGTTGAAACTGGAGAGAACACCACAATGTAACTTAAGCTTGCTAATAGGAGAAGTGGCTGCCTGCCAGGGCCTTCCCAGGGTGCCTTGGCCTTCCCTTTAATGTGTTATTAAAAAGTGCCTGCGAGGTGTTGAAACTGGACTCACAGGTCCTAGGCCTGGAGCTTTGCAATGAGAATCCAGCACTTGGTTAGCATATTGAGATTGGAAGTCATGCAGAGCCAGGCTTCCAGTATCTCAGCCTGCGAGGTTAATATGTATACCATCATTCAAATGTATTGGGGCATGGGAATTTTTCCATTCTAAATGAGTATTTGAGATGCTCCTGGAAACTGACCCAGTGTTTCACTGGAACCTTATTTCTAGGGAATCAGATTGGAATTAGGCCCCTTGGGTAATATGGGTTTAGGAGTCTGTTATAGGATCATGTGTTTGGTGACACTGGTCTGATGCTCTTGTTTCTGTAGAATAGTACCTGTACTGGGGAGGGGGGCATAATCCTCAGACTGCAGGCCAGAATACACTTCGCATTCATAGTGCTTCCAGATAGATCCTGTCTTCGGAAAACTCTTTTATGCGTTCTCATATGCATGCCATTATCTATTTAGTTTGCATATTAATAAATCATCTCCCTAAGTTCTAACTTTTATTGTCATAAATGAGTTTATCTCTCAACCTGCATCAGAGATGCTTCTGTTTTGCAATAGACTAAGATTAATACAGAGACCTACAAGTGCTCAACATCCAGAGATCAAGAGACTGTGCTGTGTGCAGATATGAATGGAAACTGTGCAGCACACCCTCTCTTTTTAAGGCTTAAGGGTCATTACAAAAGAGGGGTAGAAAAACTGCAAGACCCAGAGACTGTGAACACCTGTGAAGAAATGCTGCAACATGACAGTGCCATTGCGTACATGAAATTAGTAGGTGTGGTTGCCTCACATGACCCATTCAGAATCAAGTCAGCTAAAATTCCAGCATGAAAGGGGGTTCTCATTAAGTCTTGTCCCTCACTGAGGAACCATTGGCAGGCAACTGATGGCCGCTGGTGGATCAAGAGTCAACTTTTTCAAGGATATGATTTGGGAGAGACTACTTGTTCTCTAATTGATGGTATATCTATGCACACACACACACACATACACACACACACACACACACACACACACACACACACACCCCACTAAGTGACTAAGCACATTCAATACATTTAAAAACAAAGCAAATCAAGTTAGGAGGAAAAAGAAATCTGGAGACAGGGCAGTTGGAGAGGAGGGATTGGGAATTGGCATCTGATGAAATTACATTATATATAAGGATGTATGAAATTCTCAAACAATAAAAATGTAATTTAAAAATAGAGAGGAGCAAAACACTTTAAAATAAAAAAAGATAACAAAGTGTTCTCCTTGCTGCCCCACTATTATTTGAACTTTCTATCCTGACTTTCTGTGTCCATACCTGTTTCCTTACAGGGTGCTTAAGAGGTATGTGATCAATAAGTCAATACTCTGTTCAGCTAGCTAGAACATGTTTGCATTTGAAATAGTATGTGTGCCTCATGAGATACTTTTTGGATATATGATTGCCTAAGATTCTTTTTCTTGTGTGAAGACAATGTGAAGGCATGATACTACACCAAAAATATATACTTTCATGTTTGGGGATGATAAGACTGTTCAATATTATTTTCAAAAAATTTAGATATTCTTATGGTTTTTATCTTTGCAAAATAAAGACTTAGGATTTGAAGACTCTTTTCAGAGGTAAAACTTCTAAAGAAAAATGACTTGGAATATCCCTAATTGTCTGGTGTAGTAATGTCTTGTATGTTGACAGTAAGCATGTGAATTGTCCAATGCAGTGATGTCTTGTATGTTGACTGTAAGCATGTGTGGACTGAGTCTGGTGGCTGGTTCTAGTTTAATCTCTGGTAAAGTCTACTCTTTTACTCAAATTGGTGTTTCATTATTAAAATTGATGGGTACATAACATATCTTGCCTGTCAAAAGAACATATAGTTTTAATATTTTGCCACACTCTCTCAGGACATTTAGTCTGCAATGTGGGCTAATGGGTTGAAAGCTTATGAATTTCAGAAAAACAAAAGAGAATTAATCTCTTAGGACCCTTTTGTAACCACCAACTTCTGGTTTTTATTTTACATTTATATACCTCAAGCAAAAAAGAAAGAACTATTTCCCTCGGCTCCCTCCCTTTTTCTAAAAATAATTCACTTTTGGTTTGTAACCCTATAACACATGCCAAAATTCAACCCCGGAGTGAATTTTTGTAGCAAACTTAAAACCCCAAAATAGAAACTGCTGACAGTTTCTTAAATACAGAAACACTGGCAGGTGCCTTGGTAATAAATTCACAAGCTTAGAATCCACAAAACAATAAAGTTATGCAAATTGGACTATGTAGAAAGAATAACCCTGAGACAAATAGTGAAGCCTCAGCTTCAGGCCCTGGGCTCCTGATTTGGTAACATGGGGCAAATCACCCTGAGAGAATCTTGGAGATTTAAGATCAAGGAAGTTTTCCCAGACATAACACTAGGCCACAGCTCGCGGGCAAATTAAGAACAGACTTCTTTGTTGCGCTAACCATAAGCAGACAGGACCAACTCACAGGCCTTGCTTATGGCTCCCAGGGCTAAGTGGAAAATTACAGAGTTTTTCCTTGATGAAGTTCTCAGAGTTGCTGTTTTAATTGTTCCTTCAGCAACATCCCTGTCAGTCATATTTAGATGAGCTGTTTAATTTTAGTCCAACAATCAAGAATGTCATCCATTTCTGAATCCCATTTATTTTAAACATCCATACTTAATTGTCTTTTACTTTTGTTATTAACCTCTGATTCTAGCAGCAAAACAGAAAGCTGATCTTTTTTAATAAAAAAAAAAAAGAAAAGGTGATGTGTAGTTAGCTTGTTTCAAGTAAATACATTTTCAATTAAAATGTAAAATGTCTCTAATAACCCCAGACCAGAGTAAATGGAGCTGGAGAGTCCAGCACTTTCCTTCAATGGGTGATAAGGTGTGACTTCTGAACCTGAAACATTGCTTGCAGAATGGAATCAAAATGTTTCATGTTTTTATTCTTGATTTTATCAATTTTAACTCCCAAAGAAGCACAGAATGGATGCTCTGCTTGAAGAACAAGTTTGCCAGGGTCAGTAATTATAAATACATTTTTTTAAAGTGGGGTATCTCACTGTCTAGCATTGCTACATGGTATAAACAGGTTCTCAAAAGGATTGCCTGAAATTTAAAAGTGCATGATCAGAAACTCAGAGACAGAGAGAATGAGCTCAGTGGTATGGGGATGCTATACTCTTCCTTCCTGATGCTGCCTGAAGCATGGTAGCAGCACAGAGAGCGGACTCTCCAGGCTCCCTGGACCTTCCAGGA
>NW_021604633.1:9401821-9446543 GCF_004785775.1 Grammomys surdaster | reverse complement strand
CATCTCCTTGGTGATCTCTGCCTCCCACCTCACAGACAGAGCGCTGCTGTTCTAAACCTGGACTCATAGCTTGGCTTAAATTACAACTCCCCCATTTTCTCTCCTCTTCCTTTTCTTCCTCATCCTCCTCTGTCTTCTTCTTTTCTTCCTCAACCCTTTCCCTAACCTTCTCTCTCTCTGATGGCTCTAAAAACAACCGAAAGCCCTTCTCTAGTTGCTCGACTATTGGTTCTCTTCTGTAATATAGTTTCTTCCTACAACTAATGAATACTCAAGTATTTAGTGATCGTGCCAATGGAAGAGCAAAGAACCAGGACTGGGCCGGTAAAACCAGGATTCAAAGACGTTTTTCACTTGTGAATGTTTTGTTCCAAGAAATTTTTATGTGACCTTTCCCACAGAACATAGGTATATAAAATAAATACACAAATCAAACATTTGCTAGTAAGGAATCATAGGTAGGTTTATTTTAAAAACAATTCTTTAGTTTTTACTGTTTGTTAATGGTGAATGTAAATTGCTCACTTATGCAATATCTGACCCAGCAGGACCTAGAGCAGTGGTTTTTGTCAAAACTGATTAAGATTTTGCTTTTATATTTATCAGTGCTGAGAAAGATATTTTGCATAAATATATAGTCAAAATGACAGAAGTCTGTTTCAGCAACTGTTGAAAATTCTGTCCTAATCCCAGGATGAATTTGATAGAGTTTTTAAAAAATGAAATATGAATCAACAAGACAAATAACAATTTTAAAAATCAAGCATTGTAACATAATACAACTCAAAGCTGTGTTAATTTAATACATTCTGAGAAATGAGGGAAGGAATAAAGGTGTTTGAGAAGAGAGTCAATGCAACTTTTAACCAACAGTGATCTGCTTTCCAGCCAGGATGTTTCAAGTTGAGTCAGTCAGTGTTTCATGCATCATTGACACAATACACAGTTCACTGGTTCTGTCAGAAACAAGCTGGGTGAAACTCCAGCAGAGAGCTGTTAGAAGATCTTAGACTCATTGTGCATATTTGATTTGTTTTTTTTTTTTATGGCTTTGCATTAAGAAACCTATCACCATTTCCATGTTTGTTTGTTTTACAACCCCTATATTCAATTAGCAATCCTTTATAGGGTCCCAGCTGACTGCTTACAAAGCTGGGCAGAAGACATGAAATGATTGGTCAGACCCGGGGGCTTTGAGGATTCTATTATTGCACCAGTGAAACACCTTTAAGAATTAAAGTTGGTGGTTCTTAGGATGATTGAATCCCACTGCCCATTCAAGCCCATCTTTCTGTGTTGATACTAGACAGAGTCATCCCTTTTCATGTTCAGTAGAAAGTCCGTTACGAGTTAGGAGTTAGTAAATGCAGAGAAATCAGTGTGACTCCTGAGACACTAGGAATATAGAGACCTGGCTTAATTTCACAATTTGAGAACTTTTTGACAAAAAAAAAAATTGTGAAGAGGAAAACTTCCTTAAGGTTTCTTACCAAGAGTTTACTGCTGTGCAAGAAGCTTGAGATTGTGTTTATGTGGTGTTATGTTTGACTGTCAGTTTTGTCAGGTATTAATTTATATGTCAGATTTCATGTATACTATATTATCTTATCACAGTGCAATAAAACAAGAAATTAACAACAACAACAACAACAAAGGTAACAAAATACCAAATGATTACTTGGAAAAAGTAAGACACTGTGAGCTATTGGTTTGGAGGAAACTTAAAACTATTCACAGTGCTGTTTAGAAAAAACCAAAGTCTCTCCTGAGATCTAGCCAAAGCTGTAGCCATTATACATATACAATATTAATATTTTCACTGTGAGTCCGTACACTTTCACACAATAAAAGTTTGAACATAATATACCACTAAAGGCAGTGAGATGCAATTAAATAAAATTTAATGATGAATCAGTTAAAAGTGGAAATAGTGGTTTTTCAGATGATTTAGTGATTAAAGGCATTTCTCACCAAGCCCGAAGGCCTATGTTTGATTCCTGGGAACCCCACTGTAAAAAGAGGAAACAGACTCCTGCAGTTTTTTTTTTCTGACCCCCTAACATGTGATCTGTAGCATATCTCCACCAAATAAATAAAAAGTCAGGAAAATGTTAATTTTTTTAAAGAGGCATTCATTTATATAGTAGCTCTTTCCTTAAAATGACGATTAAAAGCCAGACTTATAGGTAGCCTTAGCAGAATAGATTACAATTATTCTTAAAAATTTATAGGGCTGGATGATGGCTCAGTAGTTAAGAGCACTGACTGCTCTTCCAGAGGTCCTGAGTTCAATTCCCAGCAACCACATGGTGGCTCACAACCATCTGTAATGGGATCTGATGCCCTCTTCTGGTGTATCTCAAGAGAGCAATGGTGGAGTACTCATATGCATAAAATAAATAATTCTTTTTAAAAAAATTTATAAAGAAACAATTTTTAGTGAAAACATTATGATCTGACACACTGTGTTTGGTGGCAGGAAAAGCTCTTTGATGGTTGCCCATGTAGTTCAGGTACAGTCTGTAGTATTTTAAATAAAAAATAATTGACAAATGGTTATTTTAGAATTACTTCTCAGACTGGACATGGAGGCTCATTCCTGTTATCTCAGCATGTGAGAGTATGAGGCAGGAGGACAGCTGTTAGTTCAAGGCAGTTTTGTGTAGTGAATTTCAGAGCCTGAGCTACAAAGTAAGACTTGTGACTCAGCACACGGAGTCCTCCTCACTGAACTGACAACCTGAAGTAAAAACCTGCCAGAGTGTGTCACATCGCGGAATTATTTCTACTGATCTGCCCCTGTTATAAATATGTAGACAAAAATGATAAGTACGGAATTGCAAGTTAAATTTAATAATATCTCAAGAATAATTCATCTGTATTATGAGAATTAAGTCAGTTCATTAATACCCAGCCAGGGTGTTTCAAGTTGATCACAGGGGAAAATTTACAAAAGAGATGGATAAAATGTACAAAAAACCCTCATCTACCCCTTGAGGAAATAGTAATATAATAGAAATAATATAATCCCTTAGTATATAAAGCCATATATCTCATTCTTTGATTAGAGTTCAGTAGAAAATACCCAAGACATTCTTTAATTTTTTAATTATTTAGTTTTATTTTTATGTGCATTGGCATTTTGCCTGCATGTAAATGTGTGAGGGTGTTGGATACTCTAGTACTCTGGAACTGCAGTTACAGACAGTTGTGATCTTCTATATTAGGGTTGGGAATTGAACCAGGGTCCTCTGGAAGAGCAGCCGATGCTCTTAACCATAGAGCTATCTCTCCAGCTCCGCCCAGGGCATTCTTGCTCCCATAAAGGAATACTATATATTGAATGAATATGAGATTATTGCCATTAGTGGTTTCTTCAAAGTATCAAATAATTTTCCAGGTCTTAATAGAAACGTAAGCTTATGTCCAGTATGTCTAGAAACCCCATCCAGTTTACAGTAAAGACGAGAACCCTAAACCTTTGGGGATAAAGACAATAGGGAGATGAGCTGAGTGCAGACAAGTGTCAGCGAACTCTGGAAGGCCTGATGGTTAGTGTACAAGGTAAAGGTTGAATATTGTAAAGAATATGAACAGTTGGCAGCTCTCGTGTCTCCTTCACCTACACACTGTGACAACCCTTCTCATTTAGCAGTTGAACTTGCCAATTATCTGAAGAAATTAAGCCACAGGATTTTGAGATTCTTTTGGGGATGCCTGGGACATAGGAACCCGAGGCTGAAGAGTGATGTGTTTATAAATAATAGCTGGGTAAGTAAGCGCGTGCATCCAGGGCTTAGCATCATCATCTTTCTGTTTTCTACCTGCCAACTGTCTTTCAGGATAATGCTCAGCCTGTTCTGAGGAGAAAATTAAAATCTTGAAAAGAGGAAGAAGAAACAACACAACATAACACAACACAACACAACACAAAACAAAACAGGATCTCAGAAGAAATACATTTAACACCAGGGACAGAAGACGATCTAAAACCGCTCAGCAAAAGCTGCAGCCGGGTGGAAAATATGTCAATTAAACAAGAAGAGCGCACTGGCTTCTGTTCCTCTGTGGGCTGTTTTTCTCAGCTTCAGCCTGTTGCAGGGATCTTGTCTCATCCTTTGCCTGGCTCTCCTGCTGATTCCATTCTTAGCTTGCAGTCTTTGTCACAACAATCCTGGGCTCCAGCCTGTGGCTTCTTCAGCACTCAGGACTGTAACACAGGAGAAGCCATCTCTTGGTTTCCCAACTCTGTGCTCCATAGCGAAGCCAGGTTCACTAAGGTCTTGACTGAGGGAGCATCAGTGCTCTCCTAGCAACACCAGATATATGGCCCTGTATTTCTTGGCCATAACTTTCAAAACGGTACTGGAGGCTGGAAGAGACATGGTGGGAATAAGGCATCTTCATTAGAAAACTATAGGGCGCTCAGCAGGTACTCCATGTGCATGCCATAACATGTACCCCAAAGGAAAACAAAAATGTGTAATCTAAAGCAAAATGTAGGAGGAACACTGGAGGATGGCAGCGGTGCAGGCAGACACAATCTCACGAGATGGATAAATGGCAGGTGGCTATCTTTCTAAGAATGCTTAGAGTGTTTCGTGCATAGAACAAAAAGCGGCAGGCAGCATGACAGAGCCTACTCTACAGTGAATGATCCAAGTTACACTCTTCCCATCAGCAAAGTGATGTATGGAAGGGATCGTGGCAGACCCTGGGTGGATTTTATACCTTGGAGATTTTCTGTAGAAGAGGACAAAGCCTCAGGAAGATGAGAAAATAGTCCTGTCCAAAGAGCGTTTCAACTCACAAACATTTGCAGCCCATACAATTGTTTTTTTTACTTTTATTTTTGTTTATGATGTGACACAGATAATACAGGTCCTATAATTAAAAGAATACTTACTTTAAAAATCATTTCCCTAAGAAAATGAAGAACTTACATTTGGTAGTCAGAATACAATCATGCTTTCATTCAACTGCTTACTAGAGAAAGGGCCCAAGACAAGCACTTGAAAAGCCTAGTGCTTCTGAAGTGTCTCCACCGGAAAGGTGAAGAATCTTGACTGAGAAGATGGCTCAGTGAGTAAAAGTACTTACAAGGCAAGGCTGACAACCCGAGTCCAGATCCCTGAAACTCATGCAGAAAACCCAGACACAGGACACGTGCCTGTGATCTCAGAACTGATGGTGAGATGGGAAGTGGAAGGAGGAGACTCTTAGAAGCTCAGGTGCCGATTGGCCTAGTATAAAGCTTGGTGATGAAACAGGAGAGACCCTGCCTCAAACAAGCTGGAAGGTGAGGGCCCATGCTGAGGTTGAGCTCCAGCCTGAACACATGCACCATGCCAAGCATGTACCCTCACATATGTGTGCATTCATATCCCTCTCTCCCCTTCTCTGTCTCTGTCTCTTCCTCTCTCCCTCCGTCCCCAACCCATTTCCCCCCTCTCTCACATACACATACAATAATGGTAATAAGCATTTTAAAAAGGATGAAAAGAAAATAGAAAGATAACAAATAGCAGGTGTTGCATTGGGTCTAGGTTTCTGTTACCATTCACCTTTCATATGGCTCCATCTCTCCTTCTCTGTGAGATACTGTGTAGCTCAGATTATCCTCTTTCACATTTTCTAAGGATTAAAACAAATTTGTGTGTATGGAGTGACTGCCATGAGTATAAATGTGCACCATGAGCATTCCCTCTACCCACAGGAGACCCCAAGAGGGCTTATGTTGCTCTGGAACTCCTGAAGCCGAAGCTACTGGAACCAAACCTGGGTCCTCGCCTCACTTGAAGAGTCTCTCTAGCCCCTCCCTTTTTATATTTCATCATCAGTTTTTACATTCATGCTTTCATATTTAAACACTTACTCCAATGAAGTTCATGGGTACAAATAGAAATAAACAAAGCCCTGTGCAATGAGCTGGGCATGGAACGTGCTGTATAGAAATCTATCCCATAAGTAACAAACTTTATTTTTTTCCCATTATGTTTTGAAGAATAAAATCAGTAGAAATCTGAGGGCAAATCTAGCCATCCATGTAAGATTTAACCATTATCTCTATACTGATCTCACATTGAATATTTCTAAGGCATCCTTCTTTGACTTCGGAGACTGTGATATGTAAGTTTCATATTTTAAATGGTGACAAACTTGTCTCTTCGTTACAGTTCTTTCGAACATTAAGTTCCTAAGGAGGCATCTGTTAAAAAAAAAAGTAGTAGTGGTGGCGTGGCACATACTATCATTATTTAAAAACTGTGACATTCTGACAGTGTGTCAGAAAAAGTGGTAGCTGTGTGAAATTTACATGCCCAAGTTTGTAACTAAAACTAATCTTGTCAGGGAATATTTTATAATCACCAAAATAAAGAAGTGTATAATGAAAGCGAAATGAACCATGCATGTGCTCCGGGACTGAGTCTCCTAACGCCTCTATCAGTAGCTCCAATAGTATTATTTGGTAATAAATATAATTTATTTTAGAAATATAGAAAAATAAAGAAAAGAGTGAGATTATTTTCCAAAGAGTTACAGGCATTTGGGGAAATCTGTAAACAGTTTACTCTAGAATTGTTTTCACATTCATTTTGCTGCCTTTACAAGAGGAACAGCAAATCAACAACTCCCAAACACTCTCCTTTGTTTACTTCTGTATTTTATTTATAGTAGAGGAGAACCCTTCTTCATTTCTTCCTGTCAACTGTGTAAAGGCAGTTCTTCTAAAATTGGCTTTAAAAAAAATCTCCAAAATAGACTTTAAGTGTTTTTGACTTAGTTTCTGTTAAATAATTTGAGTAGGAAGATTAATTTTTATGATTAATTTTTATGGTTGACTGCAGAGTCAAATGGTATGTCTAAAAAGAATCCTGTCTTAATTCCTATAAAACAAATTAAGAAATATTTTTAGTATGGAGAATTTTTTTTTTTGTAAAGGAACTTTGTTGAAGAATTAGGAATTTTATATATTTTGGACCTGAGTTCCCTGGTCCAGCTTTTCTCTGAAGGGTAGTAGCTCATTGTGGGTGGTTTGAACTTCTAGGGCTTGTTTTGGACTCATGATATGGACATTGTAAATGAGCCGGATAAATACCTTCAAAAGGGTAGGCACCATATTTGAAAGACTTCCATTGTAAAGTGTATTTGAGTGGGCCAATGAAGAAATCACTGTCACGTGCCACCACATTCAAGGAAGATGCTTTAGCTTCATGCTCTTACACCATTTTGAAACTTGGTAGTGATAGGGAAATACCTTTATGTAGAAATTAAGTTGCTGTGAATCATGTGTAAACCAATTAGCCTGTTAGGACCTCAATTTCTCATCTATAAAAATAAAGACATTACTGTCCTCTCTGGTGAGCTCACAGGATTTTAAAAAAATGAAATAAGAGAATCAATGTGAAAATGCATTCATAAACATAAAGGACATCAGTAATAGGGTATGGGGACAGCGGCGATGACCCTACCAGTAAAGTCTTTGTCGTGCAAGCATACGGACCTGAGTTTAGCTAACACATGTAAACACATTGGACTAGGCACTGGGGAAGTAGATGCAGGATACCTGAATCTTCCTGGCCAGCCAGTCTGTCCAAATTAGCAATAAGGTGAAGAGTGATTGAGATCTATAACTAGTATAAACTTCTCACTTCTACACAAATGCACATATTCACCTGCACAGAAATATATACAAAAATAACAAATAGGATCTTGCTATATTCCACCAATGTTCTATACAGAAGTGCTATAACAGTGTGAAGCACATTTACTTCATCAAAGGGAGATAGAATAGTATTACCTATGGACAAGTCAGAGCTTAGAAGTAGAAATAGAATACTCAGAGTTTTGTGATGACAAGAAAGGAAGCTATATAATCAATCAAATAAGCAGTAACCATCTACTATGTTGGCAAAGTTGATGTTGTATAGAATGCCCTTTTATTATAAGAATGAGCTACCTAATGAAGAAGAGATGGCTGCATTGGTCTGAGAATCACAGTTAGAAAGACATAATCTCTGTGTCTTTCATTAAAGTATTTCTGTAGATGGAAGAATTAGGTATAGGTGTACAGTAGATGCTGAGTAGTGTTTTGCTGACAGGACTGAATGAATAGCACTTGGAGTTGATCAATAACCAAATTTTGCATCTGTAGTCATGTACCTTGAGGATTTATCTTCTGCTTTGTTCATGTCATGTGATTATTGTCACCTATAAATGTAATTTGTAAGGTTGAGTCTTAGGTGATGAAGGAACTATGTGCTTCTAGAATTGATGTTACATTTGATGAAGTCATATAATATGTTTTGTATAATGGGGGCTGGAGAGATGCCTCAGCGGTTAAGAGCACTGATGTATATTGTAGATTTGTTTGATGAATATTGATCTACAGTTTTCTTTTGATATGTATCAGTAAAAAGCTGATCTCAGAGAATAAGTTGAAGAAGATATTTTATACTGAGAGAGAGGGATGGAGGGAGGAGGAGAGGGAGAGAGGGAGGGAGAGAGGGAGAGAAAGAAAGAGAGAGAGAGAGAGAGAGAGAGAGAGAGAGAGAACAGACAGACATTTACTTTTATTTTCTTTCTTTCTTTTCCCCCCCTTATTTAGTGAGATGACATATCAGTCTGTAACTCAGAATGGCCTGGAACTTAATGTGTAGCCCAGTCTTGCCTTGAACTTATAGCAATGTTTCTGCTTCTGCCTCCTGAGAACTAGGATGGCTGGCATGAACAGCCGCTCTTACCTGTTTAAGTTTTATTTACTGTTTTTGTTTGTTTGTTTGTTTCAACAGTGAGCTACATCTTACCCTGGAGATTTCTTTATGGAGAGAGTTTAAATGACAAATCTAAGTCATTTGTTAGTCTTGGTTATTTCTTCTTGATTTTCGTAGTTCATTGTTTTTATGGAGTTTTTCATTTCACGTCCATTTTCAAATGTCTAAGCACAGAGTTTTTGGCTCCAGACTCTGAGGAGCCTTTGGCTCCATGTAAACCCTGAAGTGATGCCATGACTTCCATACTGTTTTGAAACATGAGCTCACTGTGAGGCTCTGGGTTTCCTGTAGACCAGGCTAGCTTCAAACTCACAAAGACCTACCTGTCTTTACCTCAGAGATGCTGGGATTAAAGGAACACATCACCACACTTGGCACCATGAATTCTATTCTTAATATGATAGTCTCTTACAATTTTCTGACAGGACTCTGGCAGGGTTTCATTGGTTTTTCTATGTCTCTCTTTTCTATGTCACCCATTTCTCCCCCAGTCTTCTCCATAACCTCATTTCCGCTATCAATTTTTTTTTTGGTCACTTATTTTTAGTTTCTTAAAGTAGTAATTGGCTTAAGGCACTGTTCAGAATTAGTGTCTTAACTGCTATTCATTCATTTTTTTATAGGCTGTGTCTTCATTCCAACTCAGATTAAAGTGATTTTAAAATACTAAAAGGAAAAGTAACTGTGAACTAATGATTGTGTCCACCTGATTGTAGCAAACCATGTCATTATGCATGTGTCAGAATGCCATATCATATACTCAATATTCATACAAATAATACAAATAAATATAATGAAATAAAGTCAATTCTACTCTTTCTTTTGATTTGCTTTTGTTCCACAGATATTTAAAGGTATTTTGCTTTCCTTCCCAACTGTTTCAATATTTTACCATTTGTTTTTTTTTTTATGGGATTTCTATGGGGGAAGGGTGGATCATAAAAATAATGTGTATGATGGAATCAATTTATTGGAGTTTTTTAATAACCCATGATATGATATATAAAACTATAACCATAAATAAATAATTTTGTGCTCCTTAAAGAATTGTATTCTGTTCTTGAGTTTTATATAAATGTAATGAGATGGTGCCATCTAGTTCTTGTTTGTCCTTGCTAATTTCTTGTATACTGATATTTTTTTTTTGCTCAACTAGTTTTTAAATTTTTATTGGATATATAAATATTTGGGGTAGCTATGTCCTCTTCATAAACTAACCACGTTACTATTAGGAAACGACAATCTTTAATATTACAAATATTAGTTGCTTCAGAATCTATTTTGTGTTAGACATTTACAGATTAGTATTAACATTTATCCCTTTTATGTTTTTTTCCTTTTAACCCATTTGTGTTATTATATTTATTGTAAATATATAGAGTATAGTTTTAAGTCAAGTATACCACTCTTAGCCTTTTAGTTAGAATAGTTAGACTACTTATATTTAGTGTGTTTCTCTTATAAGGTGAGTCTCAAATTTATTTCCCAGTTTTCTGAGTTACTCTGTATTTATCTTTTACTTTTGAACCTTATTTTATATTATATTTAAAACACTTTTATTAACACATATTAACTGACATTTTCATATATGCATATAATATGCTTTAATTATAATAACCCCCATTACCCTCTTTTTATACTCTCTAGTTGATCTATTTTTATTTTTCAATGTCTTATTTGTGTTGCATGTTTGTGTGTATGCAAGTTTGCACATGCTCTCATGTGATGTATACATGTGTGTGCTTATACATGTGTACATGTATGCATGTGTGTGAAAGGAAGAGGACAACTTTATATGTCATTCTTCATGCATTTTCCATCTTGTTTTTTGAAGCATAGTCATTCTTTGGCCTGAAGATCACTGGGTAGATAAGGCCACTGTGTAGAAGTTGCCAGGGATCCAACTGTCCCTGTAGTTCCCTATAAATATAAGCCATATCCAGCTGTCTCAGGGATCTAGATGTCCGAAGTTCCTTGTGCATATAAGCAGATGTACTATATCCAGCTTTTTGACATAGGTTACAGGAAATAAAATGAGGTTCTAATGCTTGTATGAAAATAAGTTACTTCCTCAGAATAAATATTTCTTATTAATGATTTCATTTTGTTTCATTGTTTTTAGGTATATCTACAGCTAGTTTTGTTGTTACTTTAGGAGTTATAATATCCATCTTTAATTTACTACTGTTCACCTTTCTGTGACATGATCACTCATTTGTTCTAACAAGAGAACTTTGCCAAAACTATGCCAGGATCTCTGTCCCCCCTTTTTTTTGCTAATGTTATACATTTTCTTGTTGATTTAATTATAAATTTTATATAAATTATGTGTTTTGATTAAGAATTCTGTTCAAATTTATAATTTGGCCATTTTTTCTTAAAATATTTCTGGACATTTTATCTTTTAAGTATTCTATTTTTATGTATTGGATATTTCACCTGCAGATATTTCTAGGCACCACGTGCATGAAGTGTCTGCAGAGCACAGAAGAGAGTGTAAAAACCCCTGTATGGAGTTACAGCTCCGTGTGAGCCACCATGTGGGTGCTGCTAGCCTAACTAGTACGTCCTTCCACACGAGGGCTTACAATGTGTACTGTTTGTACGACTTGAGACTTGAAATGTTTTCTCATATTGACAAAGCTCCC
This sequence comes from Grammomys surdaster, assembly GCF_004785775.1. Taxonomy (NCBI): domain Eukaryota; kingdom Metazoa; phylum Chordata; class Mammalia; order Rodentia; family Muridae; genus Grammomys; species Grammomys surdaster. The sequence continues at coordinate 9,435,121 of NW_021604633.1, read as the reverse complement.
ATTTTGATTCAAGACCTTCATTTCTCTTCCTCGCTATGTCGTGTCTGTAGTTTCTGCTACCATGTCTTCAAGCCTGGTCCTCTTTCATCCCCTGCTGCATCTAACAGCAGTTAGTTTTATCCAATGTATTTTCCACCTGACCCATTATCGTTTCTATCTTTAGAAATTTTCCTTGGTTCTTTTTAATACCTTTCATTTCACTGCTTTATTTTTTCAACCAACAGGATATACTTACATCACTATTTAAATGTTTAATTTTTCCAGTTAGTTTTAGCACCTCTGTGTTGGGAGCCTGTTTTGATGTTTCCTTTTCCTTTCTTTCTTTTTTTTTCTCTTTAAAATTTTTTTCCTTCCTTTTTTTTGGAGTCATAATTTCCTGCTTCTTTCATGACTGGTAAGTTTTTAAAAACTATATTTAGAATAATACAAGGTTAACCTTCTTAGGTGCTGATGCTTAGTGGTTACTGACCTTCCTCCTCTGGTTCCTGTTAGGCAGGATGAGCTTAGTTCTGTCCTGGGCTTAGTTTTTCTGTTAAGGGAAACCCTTCCATTTATTTTATTCACATCTTAGTCTGGAGACCTTCCCCTCTCTCTGGTAGTACTGGTTCTATGTGGCATCTGGGATCCTCAGGAACTGCTATGCCAGTTTTCTCTGGGATGTTTCTGCTGCCCATGCTGATGAGCTCTGGTAGTACTGGTTCTATGTGGCATCTGGGATCCTCAGGAACTGCTATGCCAGTTTTCTCTGGGATGTTTCTGCTGCCCATGCTGATGAGCACCCTCCTGCCTGTTGCTTAATGTTTGGGCTTTTTCTCTGGGTCTTCTCTGAACCCCTCACCCTCCTCTGTCTCTTAAGGTCATATCATTGATTATGTGAGTCTTCTGAGTGCTGTTGGTTTCCACTTGCTAGGGAATGTTTCAGTTTTTCAAATTGGAACCATATGTCATATAAAATGATAACTGTATTTATGTAGCCAGTGTCCATTGCCTTAAATATTTTACCTTAAATGAGTTTTCTATTTTTCCACTGTTTAAAGTAGAATGAAAATGAGGTAAATGATACTATGTAGACAGTGGAGACTTCTGACTGATGACCAGTTTTGTATTGTAAAAATAAGGTTCTATCTGCCATTTTCTTCTGTGATGTCAGGAAACTGAGTTATTTCAACCCTACCTGTCTGTTCTGTCTTGTCTATAAAATATATAGTTATGCTTTCTCCCATTTCTAATTTCAAGAACACTATAAAGCACTGAATGTATATATAACCCTTTATATATTTCTCCCTTTATTTTATCATTATTTTAGGGCATAAAATTAAGAGCTTTCTTACTCCAAAATGCATATCTACTTCATTGAACTTCTGTTTCTGTTAAATAATCTAAATGTTTATGCTGAACAAGAGAGAAAGACCATATGTCTTTATACAAAGACAGCAAATATTTTTTCTGTTGTCAATGTTTCTATTTTGCTTGTTTCTTCATTTATTTTTAAAACAGAGAGTCTCTATGTGACCCAACCTGAGTGCCTGATATGTTCAACTCTGCTGAAATCCGTGTTCATTTTAAACCACAGGGCTGTTCAGAAAGTGCTGTTCATAGTAAAATAAGAACAGGGAGTCCCAGGTACTCATGCAGATTGGCTTCATTGCTGATAGCTGTGATGTACTGTGCATTTCAGAAGTCTACGACAAAGGAATTGAATGTTTCTCCATAGCTATGTGAAGCTTTGTTGAGGTGACAAGTGTGTTTAAACAGATTTAAATGTTATACCATAAATATGTGCACCAAAATATTACAATACAACCCATAATAACTACAATTTTTATAATTTTATGTGTCAATATTTGTCTTAAAGCTGCATTTAAATTCAAATAAAGTAGATCATGTTTAACTTTTTAAAAGATGTAGAAAAATATAAAAACAAAATAAGTTTCTACCTTGTTTTGTAGCTCTTTTGCTTTCTCTACATTTTTTCAATTGATTCAAGAAAAATGAATTTGGCATATATTTCATCTATATTTCTATATTTCGTCTCTTTTTTCTTAAGAAAAAAAATTTCCTCAGTAAGTTAACATTTTTATATTCATTTATTTTTATTAAAATGAATCATAGTTTTATTAGAAGTGGGAAAACATGTGATTACCTTCATGAGCCTGCTAACAAAATAAACAGCTTAATATGCTCTAAAATTTGGTCAGAGCAACCCTATTTTTTTCAGTTAACTATTGTACTGAGGCCTGACCAAATTCTGTATATATTTTCTAGAACTCCTGAATCAGAATGTGCTTGAATAGGAAGGACCTGAGCAGGGATCTGGACAGATCAGACAGCAGAGTCCTTTTGAGGAAGAGAAGCTGTGCTGGTTAGCGGGGCTCAGGAGTATACAAGGCTGTCACAGAAATGTCAAGGTATTTTGTGCATATACGGAAGAAGTTAGGTGAACACGGGTCCAGCTCCTATCTCACTGTAATGTGAGATAAGCCAGTATTATCTCCAGGCAGTTTGAATGGCTAAAGATCAGATAAAGTAGGAAAAATGTCCAGTTTCATAAACATGGTACTCGGGACTTTTGAGGATTTGTGCTTGCATGTTGCCTCTAAAATTCTCGTAGGGTTACACTAGCACAGTAAACAAGACTAATCCACTGTCCTGTTGGTCCTAGACACATTTTTCTATGCATCCCACATGACTAAAGTTTCTAGGACCATAGGAGCCACATATTTTGAGCTTCTATTTTGGCAGGAAAACAAAAGTTAAAGTTTGCAATTTGTTCAAAGTTCAGATATGCTGTGGCATTTTGGCACCAACTCAAGGCCGCAGCTTTGGATGGGATTTTTGGTAACTATTACTGAGAATGTTTATTAACCTCAGTATTAGGTGCACAATTGATTTTTGAGCACTTATGAACATTTGAAAATTTCTTTCACCATCTTCTAACAATTGATAAAGACAATTTGTGAGGAGTGGGGGTTGTTGATGAAGAGTCTGTGAATGGGTTAAGAGGGTTACATGATAGTCTTTGCATAACTTGGACATGGGCAAGCTGTGCTCCCCCCCCACTCACATTTGGGTCATGTGGGACAGTGGGAGAATCTGGTTCCAGCCCTCCACTATCTGAGTGAAGCAGCCATGGAGCCTGTCAGAGCCTATGTTCTGGAGAGGTAGACATTAGGGTTTTAATCAGATCCTTAGCTAATTCTCCCACCTGGGAAGGTATGCTTCTTCAAGTCAGAATTCCTTTCTTATAGACTGTTTTCTTTCTGTAATTTCACTTCTTGTAGAATGCATGTGAGGTGTTAACATGAAAGACTATATACAAGGAACACATTTATGCTGTTGCTGAATATCTTTGCTGGTTTCTTTATTGTTCTCAGAAATGTCTCCTTTTAGTGTTTGGAAGTTGTTAATTCAAGCAGATCAAGCTAATCCTTCCCTCTCTTGTGTTAGAAGAGTGTCTGATTCACAGGTTGTAGACAGCAGAAGGTTAAAAACCAGCACCCTCTCCCCACAGGAATTACTGAATTAGCAGAGAAGCGCCTCTTAGCTTATCATGCTCTGGGACTTTTCACAGAAAGAGGTGAAATGTTTTTCACAAGATGGGTGCATCCAGGTCATTTTTCCTCTCAGGCTACGGTTCTGGGGAGTCTTCTATCAGCACCCTTTTTGATCTAGTAACCATCAACTGTCTCAGCCCATCTTTCCTGGTTAGTGCCTCCATTCAGGCTGTGCTTCACCTATGTTTTGAGGATTTTACTCCCCCTGGTGGCTCCTGGCATGAATCAGGGCTTCTTTTCACTTAGGATTCTCTTAAAGAGGCTCAGAGAGCAGTGTTTATGTTTCAAATGCTGCAGCAATCTCTTGAGACTCAAGGTAGATTTTTCAAAGTTTTAGGAAGTCATTTTCCCCTAAGAGTTTTCCAAAGGAGACAAGAGTAGACCAATGCTAATTTAGCACATACAGAAGAGACATTCTGAGTTTTTGAATACTAAATGTAATTGGTTTAATTACAAATCATTTGCTAAAAAAAGTTATGTTCTCATCCATAATTAAGAAAGTTTCTTTCATCCTCCTGAAATAGCAGTAATTGTGTTATAAAAAAGGAAACCAAAATGTTTGCATCGGAAAAGAATCCATAAAATGTTTGAAATTGATAGTTTGATGCAGCAAATACATTAAAGGGGGTGATTTCAAAATACATTTAATTTGACAGTGCTCAGAGACAGGCAGGACGCATCAGCATCGCTTCTACATAAAAGAATTCTGGTCATTTAGATCTCAAAAACTGTCACTTTCTATTTTAACTTTTATAGCCGAGCATTTATTTGAAGTGTCAACTTCTATCTCTCATTTTTTTCCTTTCTATGGTTAACTTGAATTCAAGAATGGATGTGAATATCTTATGAAGACCCTTTCTTCAGTTTGAAGAAGAGTTTGCTCTTTCTTTTGTTGTCATGAAAATGCCTTTTAACCTAGAAATAGTACATTTGATAGACTCTTAAGAAATAGTCCTATCTAAAAGAGTTAGAATATTGCTTCTTATTAGCAATAGTTAATGGAATTATTTTCCTATCTGCATTTGAAAAGGACCTGCTAACATTCACTGAAATCTCAGAGCAAAAGTAGGTTGAAGTTTTCCATTGTTATCTTTGAACCCAGAGATAGGAGTTTGGGGTTTTGGGTTATTTGTTTGTTCTGTTTTGTTTGTTTGTGTTTGTCTTTTGAGCCCTGAGTCACCCAGTTGGCTTTGCTCGCTGTTTTTCAAAGTCTCCTCAGTTTTTGTTAATTGATGGGCTGCTGCGGTTTCCATGTGTGCCACCCAATAGGACATGACTTGGCCTCCTCCCAGTGGCTTTGGAGGAAGGGGTGGGGTGTGAGATGTCCTCAGGTCACAAGGGCATACCTCCTAGCAGGTTGTGATACCTCTGTCTCTCAGGCTTTCTGCTGCTGGCCCCTGTATTTCCTGCAACACTTGCTCCTTGCAAAGCTATCCTGCTAACTCTCTATAGGCCTAGGAACTAGGGCTGATCTCTCTTAGGGGCCTCCAGGACTGCTAGCTTTTTTATAATTTGTCTTGGCTACTTTGTTACATATTGAACTAGTAGATGGGCATTCATGAGAAGGTCTTGTGAGAAACATAATAGGAACCCTCTTAGGAAAGTCAATTTTCGTTTTAACATTATCCCATGGGCAGGAGTGTTAAAAAATAAAAACCAAACAAACAAACAAACAGCCAACAAAACCCACAGCTCTTATCTGTTCTCTGTATCATGCTGACTATATGCTTTATAGTATTTCTTTATAGTGCAAACTTAACAGAGTAACTCACCATGTTAGTGCAATGCCATCCAGGCCTGTCCTGGTTAACAGCACTACAAAGTCTTTGCTCTACCCAGTCATTGCCAGAATATGCAGCTGAGAGTATTTTTAAACCATATTAAAAAGTTTCCAAATGAAGACAGTTTTCCCTGTCTTCCCAGAAAGAGAAGGAAAATGAGCATTCATTGGTCACACTTTTTGCTGGGCTGTTAGGCAGTAAAATATTAAAATGCTCTGATACTCTGAAAATGTGAGCATGATTTTCTGCTGATGCTTAGCAAGGGTCACTTTATAAGAGTATGCGGGGATGGTCTGTCTTTAAGCATCCTTCCACAGACATTCACACGAACTCACTGAATGGAAAAGGGAAAGGAAGTACAACGGCTTCCATGTGAATTGTGCTTATTCTTATTCTGTTCAAATAAGCCTGGATCTAAAGCAACCGTTCCCATCCTTTGCAAGGCTGTGACCCTTTCATAAATTCCTCATGATGTGATGACTCCCAGCCCTAGAATTATGTTTATTGTTACTTTATAACTATAATTTTGCTAGTTATTAACCGCCATGTAACTATATGATGGTAAGATATCCGATATGCAGATATGATTTTTTGACAGCAAAAAATTGTTTGACCCCAAGCAGGGTTGCCACCCACAGGTTGAGGACCTTTAATCTACACAAAGCTGGTTTTTAAAATTGGTAATTCACAGCCTTCTCTTTCTTTGCTGCTGCATCTAAGAAGATAATTCCTATAGTGGTCTATGGTCTATGTACATAGCTGTTTTGGTGTGTGTGTGTGTGTGTGTGTGTGTGTACATGTGCACAACACTGCCCCTTGGTGGCTTATGTGTCCACGTACACAGTACTGATCCTTGATTTTTATGTCGAAATGTACACTGCACTACCCCTTGATTGTTTATATCTTCTATTCATAGTATTGAGTCTTGATGGTTTATGTTTCCATGTACACAACACTGCCCTTTGTTGGATTCTGTGTACATGTGCACAGCATTGCCCCTTTCTAGCCCATGGTCTTCTGCACAATATTGTCCCTACCCCTTGCTGATTTACGTATCTATGCGTATAGTACAGCTGCTGCTGCTGGTTTATTTGTCCATGTGCACAGGATTCCCCCTTGCTGGTTTACGTTTCCTTGTGCATGGCACACCTTTTGCTGGTGTTTCTGTCCATGTCCCTATTACTGACCCTTGCTCATTTATGTGTCCATATGCACACACTGCCTGCCCCCTTGCTGGTTTTTGCATCCATATACCTAATACTGCCCCTTGCTGGTTTATGTTTTCTTGTGCACAACACTGTGCCTTCTTAATCTTTATGTTTCCATGCATACAGCACTGCCCCTTGCTGGTCTATATGTCCATATACACAGTACTGCTCCTACTGGTTTGTGGTCTATATGTACAGTACTGTCCGTGCCCCTGGCTGATTTATGTGTCCATGTGCCTAATACTGACCCTTGCTGGATTATATATACATGTGCACAGCAGTGCTTCTTTCTGGCCCATGGTATTTGTGCACAATATTGTCCCTGCCCCTTGCTGATTTATGTGTTCATGTTCACAGTAATGCCCTTGATGGGTTTTATGTCCATGTGAACAATACTGACCCTTGCTAATTTATATGTCCATATGTACTTGTTGGCTCATGGTCCACATAAATAGCAATGCCTGTGTCCCTTGCTTTTTTCTGGTCTATGCACAGTACTGTCCCTGCTTCTTGCTGGCTTATGTGCCCATGTGCACAGTACTTCACCTTGCTGGTTTATTTGTCTATGTACACAGTCCTGCCTTTACCAGCTCATAGTATTTGTGCACAATATTGTTACTGACCCTTGTTTATTTATGTGTCTTATGAACTCAGCATTGATTTGGTGGTCCATGTACACAGTGCTGCCCTTCCTGGCTCATGGTCTATGTGCACAGAATGGTCCCTGTCCCTCACTGATTTTGTTCTCTATTGCAGTGATCAGTAGCATCAGCTACGAGTTTTTAACTTTTTCTTGTTTCCACTGTTTTAACATATATTCTTAAAATACTGTGTTTATTTATGTTTTCTGCTGTATGGCCCACTACCAATCATATAGCTGGAACTCAGTAAATACTTGAGTATTAATCCTTGAATTAGGTGGCATAGTTTATGTATTAGCAATCTTATAATGTTTACAGCATCAAAACTTTATATGTGACTTCCTGATAATTCCTAATATTGTCTATATGAACTATATTTGTAACAAAACTATTGACTCAAAAACGTTTCATTTGTACCAACAGGGATATCATTATGCAGAAGATAAAAAGTTCCTCTAAATAGAATATTTGGCATAAACTGTATTTATTTATTATTTATTTATTTATTTATTTATTTATTTATTTTTACTTTATGTGGATTGGTGTTTTGCCTGTATGTGTGTCGATCCTGGAGTTACAGACAGCTGTGAGCTGCCTTGTGAGTGCTGAAAATTGAACATAGGTCCTTGGGAAGAACAGCCAGTGCCCTTAACCACTAAGCAATCTTTCCATCTCCATAAAAGAAACTTTTATTTTTTAAAGATCATCTTTCTCTCTAATAAGTCAGCCATTCATTATTAATACAGTGTGCAGCTCCATTATTCTTCTCTAAGATACTAGAGAACCACCATGTGTGTGAGGATGCATCTTAGAATGCAAATAAGATGCTTCCTTCATAGCATGCCTGGCTATTGTAACTTTGAGCAGAAGCTATAGTGTATACTCAGGGTAATGTTCATTCAATGGATTTCCCCCTTGCTATTATATTACCACTCTGCATTTTACTTTTTATGGCAAATTGGATTTATAAATGTCTGCAATTATAAAACACATCTTTAATTCAGTGACTTCAGGGTGATTTCTGCCTTGTCTTTTCATTTCATTGAATCTTATATCAAGTTAAAGCTGATTTGGGAAGCAGGCTTGGGGAAAGTGCAATTTTGCGTAATTGGATTCTATGGAAAAGATGATTCCAGAAGCCAATTGTGCAGTATGTTCCCTACAGTTTTGTTAAGTAACTTTTAGCAACTCTTGGTGGAAATGCCTCAGTGGTTTTTCTCAGCTGGGCAGCCACAGGTCTCCATCTCTATTAACTCTTTGCTTTCCTTTTGGTGTCTGTCTTTCTTGAACGTCTTGTTTCTCTTCCTGCCTTTCTGTCTCATGTTAAGCTACTTTGCAACATAATAAGTCAGTGTTGTTTAAGTTGGGAATCAGTTTGGAGATAAGGAGATGGCCCTTTAGGCATGTGCTCTGAAATGGGGATTTTGAGTATGTTCCACTGGGGCTGGGGGGTGGGGGGTGCATTCCAAAGCAAAACAGGGAAAAATCCAAGTTTCCCAGAAATAACGGTCAAGAGACATGGAACAACTACTTTATTATTTGCTTTCACAACAGAGAGAGTATGATTTATGTCAGCTAGAGGCTTATGTCATAGCTGTGCAGGTGCTGCTGTGGAGTGTGACCCCCATCTAATCCCCATAACGACACCGGGCATTGACCACATTAGCTTTGTAGTTACCGACAACTGCCTTCCCAGGGGCCTTCTGGTTTCTGAATCCAGCCACCTGGCTAGCAGGCCAGCTAGTGCTTGATGCAAGAACATTATTTTCTTAGTACAGCCTGAAATGTTTTTTGGAATCCATGGCTTTTATGTAACTGTTTATGATGGTACCTCTGTGGTTCCATTGAAAGTCACCAGTGGCATTGTCTTTTTCCTTCCTTTGCCGACAGATAAGTCATAACAATTACTTACTAAAATTGATGGGTCCATGTATATGTATATATGTAACATGTAAGTTCCTTGATATTTAATTAGTTCCTTTATATTCAAGGGACAAGTCTATGGCTTATATGTTTATACAATTTATCTTTTTGATCTTAGAAGGATGTTAATATTTTGGTAGTTTTTAATGTACATGAATGTTTTGGCTGCAAGTACAAGATTTACTTATTTTTATATCATGAGTATGAATGTTTTTACTATGTGTGTATAAATGCACTTTAAGATGCCTGGTGCCCATGGAGGTCAGAAGAAAGTGCTAGATTCTGTGGTACTGCAGTTACAGATGTTTCTGTGCCACCATGTGGATACTGGAAAACAAACCCTAGGCCCTCTCAAATAGCAACAACTGCTCTTAACTACTACAGAACCACGATTTTTTTTTTGTTTCTATGTTTTGCTGTCTTCTCCTAAAATTTAATGAGAGTAAGTATTTTCTAATTATCACAAAATTATTTTATAGTTTATTCCAATTTGCAGCATTTCCAAGGTCCATGGAAATTCTAGTAATCTTGTGTGTTATGGACTATAGAGACATAATCTAAATATTAACTTCATTTAAAAGCTTATTAAGGATCTTTATAGTTTTGTAGTCAGGGTATCTACCTATTTGTTAGCATATTAAGTTAATGTTTAAAAAAAAGCCAAGAAGTAAGACTCTCAAGCCAAACTCAATTTGGATCTTGGCTCCCTCACATCCCAGTTCTGTGATCCTGAATTAACCTGTTTGTGACTCATTGGCACCAAAGGCAGGTGATGGTGACAGTATCACTCTCATAGATGTGATAATTGAATTAATATTTGTCCCACATATATATTTGTCAACATTTAACTTTTCCAAGCAAAAGCTCTTTATTCACGAGTTAACTCAGTCAGTCCCATAGGCACAAAGCTGAGAAATCATCAGCTCTGTCTTAACTTCTTTCAGTTTGGAACTGATACTGAGTAACCAGGAATTCACAAGCCACAAAAACTATCGCTTGTTTGAGATGGGATGCAGGACAGAGTAGAAATGGGTTTCCATCGTGGAAGAAGAGGAAAGTTCAAGATAAGTTATGTTTTTCTCACAATAGCTGTGGGCACCCTTCAAATTTCAGTTAGGTGGTGACAACATAATTAGACAGTAAAATATTCTGTCTCTAGCTATCCTTTGTGTGCCCGCAAGTCATCTGTGAGGAGTCTCAGCTTGGAAAGGCTGCCTTTGGCTATGTGTTTAGTGTGATTTCTCCGTAAAATATGCATGAATAAACAAGGCTTCCGACAAAAATAATTAATATTTATCACTTAGTGAAAGCTGCAGCAAATATAACTTTTCGAGATGACACAAGACAGAAGACCTAAGACAAGGTGCTATGTGCTCAGAGCAGTGGGGCTGCCACAGATTTACAGACCTGGTTTTTTAAGATGGTTTTTCTTTTAAGAAGGAAGTACCATAATCAAAGTGAAGACTATTGCCACACAGTCCCCTGGTCCCTTTGTCATTCATGGATTGTGAGTATTTGCCAATGAGTCCCCTCTGGAGGGCAGTGCAGTACTACAATTGTTGGATCAGTTGCTATCTCAACCCTCCTAGAAATTCATTTTAAAGATTCTTGGCTTTGTAAAATGTGAGTCACCCCCTGTCTTAAATATTCAAAAGGCAGCATGATGGTCAAAGTCAAGGCTCTCATTGCAAGGGTTGATGTGCTGGGTTGGGAAGGTGGATTTCAGAACACGGCTCAGGAAGTGGATTTGTGTAGCTGGGTGGCAAAGCTGGAAGACAGGTTCTTCCCTGCTTCAATTTGAAATTACTTTGAAATTTCAACCTCACAATCCGTGTTTTGGTAACTTTCTTCCTCAGAAAGACCCATCTGCATGTTGTAGGAAACTTGAGGGGCAGCCTATCCAGGGTTCGTTCCCCTATCAGCCTATCCACCCCTGTGGCCAGCAAAATATTTCCCTGCATCTTAACAGATTAGGAAAATGCTTTGAGAAATATTTCAGGTTATGAGCAAATATCCTGATAGTTACCGGATTTCTCATAACATTTAAAGTTTCTTTCACAACCTTACTCACCTTCACGTGCTATTGTATTACAAATCCAAGCCTTTATGTAATCAAACTGAAGGAAGATGCTTAATTAGCAATATATGTGAAGTATAAACACATAAAAGTTAGTTTCCTTAATGCCATCCTACAAAAAATGACTTGATCAATTGTAAGCCCTGAAACATATTGTTGATTTAGGAGGAAAGCAACAGTAGGCTTCCTACTGCACCAGACCCAAGGTGGAGAGATTTCAGCCAACCATATAAAGGGTAGGTTCAAATCTCTCAGCTCTCAGAGTATCACAACAGCAGAGGTATGAAAGGTGTGAAAGTCCTTTTTTTTTTTTGGTTTTTTTTTTTTTTTTGGTAAGCAGAACAAATGTGCCTTTCACCTGTAAATCATGACATAGTCTCCTTATACCTAAAGGAATTAAAGAATGTTAAGTAAATGACCCTTTTCCCTCACCTGTGCCCCTGAGGAAAAAGTTAACGCCCATTCCTGCTGCAGAGTGACCCTGAAGTAGTTGTCACAGGCATCTTATTGCCTAAGAGCAAATGGACTCTTTATGAGGAAGTTGAAGGAAATTGAAGACATTATTTGATGCATCTGGCGTATCAAAAGCAGTGAATGAGACACACAACAGAAGGACGGGCCAGTGCTACTACTGTGATCAACACACATGGGTTAGAGAGTTCTAAAACCCTTTTCTTCCTCAGGAAAACCTTGTACCTCTGTGCTTGATAGGAAAGGGGCAGGCACCTGTGAACTCAGGCCTTTGTTTTTCACCACCAAGCACAGTGCTGCAGGCATTTTGTTCGTGTGTGTTTGTGTGTGTGTGTGTGTGTGTGTGTGATCTTCCAATTCCTTCCAGATAGCGGCTCACTTTGCATTCATGCCTTCTGATGTTAGATGCACATGTTCAATCAAGAATGGCGTTGGCCTTTAAATTAAATTTCACATTTGCACGTGGCAAAGCCTTGGTTGTGTATTTTAAGACGATAACAAAACACTGTAAAGAAAATACTGTAAAACTTTGCTATAGAACAGGGTTTAGATGAATTATTTAAATAGAAAGTCCATTTTAAATCAGCAATAATTGGTGTACTGTGTGTACTCATTTACTTCCCGGTGAAAGAGTCACCATGCTAAATATGGGTTCTTGTTACTTTCCTTCTTATTTATTGTATTCGCCAGCTCACTGTGACCTTACTGTGCCCTTGGAGTTTATGGACTAAAGGCAACCATTTTGTAATAATGAAAATATGCAGACAAGCTTTACCACCTAGGAAAAAATTTTAGTTTTAATATTTGGTATAAATTAATACCAAGTTGGGGTTTCTAAAACTGCTCCAAAAGAAAGAGGAGGAGTGTTAGCTGCCATTACTGTACGGATCTGAATCTTTCCTTGTTGTTTCTTGGAGGTGAATCAGCGGACCTAGTTATGTTAATTACAGTGGTTTTGATTCACAAAGACACACTGTTCCCAAATTAATAATGCTTTAAAGTTTGAAAAAAAAGAGACCTGAAAGTCAAACCATTAAATCCTGTGCTATTTTTCACTTTCTTGTTTAGCTTGATTTGCTTTATTCTTTGAATCCACGTTCTAACTGGCTGCACCTCTGCCTTGCTGGTTTCAGAGTCTAGCTTTCATCTGTCACCTATAGTCAGACCTCTTGAGAGGCTGGCTGCTGCTCCCCTGGCCATGTTCTTAAGGCACCAGAGATAGCCACAGAGCTCAGCACATCCATGGAACAAAATCCCTGATGCAGCCTTCTTAGTTTTTATTTGAGACCAGCACTGGGAATCTTTGAGTCTTGTTCTTTATGTTTGGAAACAAATGGACCTCACATGGCCCCAGAGGTTTGAGGAGCACATGATACAAAAAAAAAATTTAAATCGATTAAAAGTAATCTCTGGTCCAGTCTGTGTTCTCAGACAGAAACAATGGTACTTGTCTTTGGAAAAATAACTCTCAGGTCATATGGATCACAGACCAACACGGTGGACTGTGATCTGAGAGTGGCCCTCACCACTCTCGCACATGGTATATCCTTCATGAAGTCAGCTGTGGTGCAGTGAAACTGCCCAGAGTAACAACATGTTTCATAGCCATTGTCCAACCCCAGCGGAGAATTTGTAAGCTTTGCAGTTAATCTCACAAAAATCTGGGTTCCTGGGAGATCTCCATTTTCAGTAGAGTGTCTATGTCTAGGCAATATCTCTCGAACTCAAATGATCATGGCCCATTCAAGGTAGAGATTAGTTCATTGGTAGAGATAGGGATAGTTTAGCATTCAAAAATGTTCAGGTGAAAATGCATGGATCTGCACCAGGTCCGTTGGATATATGGTATGGCTGTTAGCTTGGTGGTTTTGTGGCACTCCTAACAGTGGGAGCAGATGTATCTAGCTCCCTTTTGCCTGTTCTTTGGACTCTTTTCCTCCTACTGGATTGCCTTGCCCAGCCTCGGTATGAGGGTTTCTGCCTTGTCTTATTGTATCTTTTGTCCTGTCTGGTTGTGTCTCTGGAGGCCTGCTCTTTTCAGAAGAGGAAAGGCTCTTTTCAGAAGGCGGGGGAGTGAATCTGAGGAGAGGGGAGATGGTGAGGAGGTTGGAGAAGTGGAGGGAGGGGAAACTGTGGTTGGGATCTTTTGTACAAGAGAAGAATCTAGTTTTAATAAAAGGAGGATTTCTTCATCCTTCCTGATGAAGGTAAATACCGAAACCATGGCTCTTTTTAAAGTTTTCATTGCGTGGCAGCTTCTTCCTTTTATATAACTAAGTTTGGTCACTCTCATCCCACACTCTTCTCTCTCGTCCCTCTCCCTCTGACTCTGAAACCCCTTTCCCCAGAAAGGTCCCACCCAACACTTGGGTTTGTTATTTTGGTGTGTGTCTCACTGGGTTTAATTAGAGTTTCTTACTAAGTGTGGTGGGAGGAAGGTTAGTTACTGGAGCAAGGACAATGTATAGGCTGTTACAGCTCTGAAGAAAAGAACACCTCCTTCCTGCATAAGGAGCTAGCACAGTAGTCTCCTGGACTCCCACCGCATTATGGGTGAAATGTGTGCAAGCCCAGTCTTGTGCATGACTTGTGCAGATGGCCTGGATAATGGTGAATGAATTCATGAATGCAATGACTGTGTCGTGTCCAGATGTCCAGGGGATATCCTTTTTTGTGGCACATCTCTCCATCCTTTGATTCTTTGATTCTTTCTATCTCCTTTAGCAATGTTCTCTGTTTTGGAGGGGTGATCTAGAGGGCCTATTTAGAGCACCTACCATGAATTCTTCACACTTGTTAACAAGTGAAGCTTTAGTTTGCTGTGGCATGTTGCAGATTTTTCTCAGAGACACTGGCTTCAGATACAATATCAGCCCTGAATCTTCAGAAGGTTACAATGTGTCAGACCCTAGGAACTGTGTTTGCAGGACTATCCCCAGAAACTTGGTTCAGGAAGGAAGCTAAATCTCATTTAGTTACATTGATCAGTTTGAAAAAGAAAGACACTTTGAAGAAAAACATGTCTTCATGGATGTTTTGATTTCTTTGTTTCCAAGCTGTTGTATTTAAATGTGAAATATAAATGGTATCTAATCGAGTACAAAATGGGTTTGTGGTTTTCAGGGCCTGGAGTTGGAATAGGGATTAGGCAGGAGAGATTTTACTGAAATATTTGAAATGTTTTAAGTGTGGATTGTGGTGACAGTTATACAGTCTGGTTTAAATATAATATTTAATTAAGTTAACTTAATTAAAACATTTTAACTGGCTAAATTTATAAGCATATATCAATAAACTTTTAAAGTGCACATAAAATAACTAGGAAAGATCTGTAATTGCATTTCCAGATAGTTATTGCTGGCATCAAGTTTAGAAATCCCTCCTAAGGTATTTACTTACATTTCAGTATAGCACTAAACCTATAAGGTAAGTCTAAATACATTGAGGACCAGCCTTACCTTGGCTTGCCTTCCTTCCACATTGTGTCATTCTTCCCTGTAGCCTCTAGAGAGCAGCATGTGTATTTTACCAGGAAGGAACATTATTGTATCTGAACCAGAAGCCCTAACTTGCAGACATCTGAGTACCCAGTTTCCTTAGGAGCACCTCCCCCTGATTACTGGATTCTACCCAGAGGCCCTTTTCCTTCAGTGAGGAGTTTCACTGAGAAACACACAGGGTGTGGTCCTCACCTCCTCCTTGCTAGCTCCTCTCATTCCCTCTCATATTCAAGCTCTGCGAATCCTGTTTGCCTTCTCTGCATGCAGAAGTGGGGGTATTTTTATTGGGACATCCACAACTTTATTTTCCCTTAGGTAAGCTTGGTACTTATGTCAAGACAGTAGCTAGTTAAAGCATTTGAGTATGTCTGTACATAGGGGATATCTGGAGAAACTGTAATAAGCGTCCTCGAAATTGTAAACGTTTAGGAAATTACTTTGTGAGTACTATACTCTGCCCGGAACAGGAAAGGGACCAGAGTTCTTTCCAACATGTGAATCTTCAGACATGAAGACCTTGAAGAACTGTAAAAATTTTTCTTTCTTTCTTTCTTTCTTTCTCTCTCTCTCTCTCTCTCTCTCTCTCTCTCTCTCTTTCTTTCTTTCTTTTTCTTTTTTAATGCAAAGAATACTTATTTGGCGAACCTTACAGCCACAATCCACCATTAGAAGAATTCCACAGAAGGAACCAATTCTGCTGATACATGATATTGGATATTGGAATCACACTTACTAATTTGTAATAGTTTTGTAAATTTTGTAATATATATATGATATTTACACATAAAATTATTATTTACATATAAGATTGCCATTACCCTAGAGAAGAGTTGAATGCAATTTTTTAAAGTATAAAACAACATTAATCTTACCTGCCTTATACTTCCAGAGGCTGGAACCACCAAGATTGAAATACCTGGGAACTCACTGGTTTGGGCTTTATGGATCATAAACTATGCCTCTCTTCTCACACTTATTGATGGAAGGAGATATCTGCTTCACCAGGGTCTCTGAGGGGCATGCTGATTACACTCATGAGAGCTTCACATTCATAGTCTCAGCATCTCCTAAAGGTCACCATTTCCTAAAGCCATTGCTTTGAGATTAGATTTCAGCATATACATTTTCCCCTTCTGTACATATATTATTACTCAATTAACAAAATGAGACATTATCAGATAGAGGGGAAAAATCACATATTTATCACTATGAAAAATTTGCAACATAAAGATTTTGTATAATAAGCTTTTTTAATTGCACATCATATTTCTTTTGGTTTGTCATACCACAATACTATAGACTGAATGTCTTAAATAATAGAAAGTAATCTCTCAGGATTTGAAATGCTGGCTAGTGTTAGGTTTGAGAGAGATAGAAAAGCTTAGGAAGGTTCTAGAGAAAGTTACCCAGCTAAATTATTCTTCAAGGTAACATATCAACACAGTAAATACAAAGTAGAATTTTAAAGAATGAGAAAGAGAGGCTTCAGTTTTTCCAGGAAAAGCAGGCTGCCTATTCTTAAAGTTCCTGAGGGAAGGTTCAGGTCCCACCACACAAAGCATCATTCTTCCTTAAGAAGTATACATACTATGTGATTGCAGTCAGATTACCTTATTCCCAGGCAACAGGACTAAAAGGTAGAGTTCAGTCCTTTGTTACTGCAAGGTCACAGGGGTGGCCTGTTAGCTGTTTGTAGCAATACCTAGAGGTCAAAGTAAACTAAAGGAGGAGTGTAGCAAGATGGATGAGGCTGCCCAATAGATTTAATGTCTGATGCACAGATCTTTGTCATCATGACCAGGGACTGGTAGAGGCATTGCCTTCCTGGCAACAAATAGAGCAAGAGTGAACCCTTATCTGTTGCCATCGAAGATGTGGACCAGCGAAGGCATCTGTGTACTATTTCTCCTGCAGTCACTGCAGACTACTTTGGATTTGTCTTCAGTAGAATACCTTTACATTTGTATAACTGAAGACCTTGAATTTAAATCTGCTTGGGGAAGGGTGCCCCTTGATGGACAATGAGTGGCAATTGTTTTCAAATAATAATATTTATAAAATTCATGTCAAGGAAATTTGTGATTGATTTTCCCAAGGATAACAACTGAGAAACTGCAGTGTTGATGAACCACCGTGCATCATGATTTTGCGACAGTATGGTTGGTGACTTTTCTTTCCTTGGGGCAGTGACGAGAACTGGAGGATGAACCAGTAACTTTTGTCCCAAGCTAGACTGCCCCCAAGCAGAGTGGTAACTCCCTTATCTGTTTCTAAGCACTTGCGTTTCCTCAGCTGTCCTTTGTGTTTTCTAAAACGTGTGAAACTTTTCAAAATCACAGGACCGTGTAGGGCAGTAGAATGATGCTCAGTGTGAGCTTGCGCCCGGCACCTGTTCTTTCCTGGTAATGAACCAAGGGTCTCCTATGAATTCCTCCGACCTGGTGTATGTCTCCAGTGGTAGATCAAGGGGTCACTGATTTCCTTCTTTCTGCTGACAATCTTTTGGACAGGGCTCCTCCCACCCCCTTAGCATCTGGACACTGCAGTCTTTTTGCCATAGAGTTCTTTTGCTTGCTTGCTTACTTACAGTCCTTTATTAGATTGTTTTAAGAGAGTCCTTTTATTTGTGTCTTCCTTCTTTACATGTTCTGAAGACTTACATCTCATCAGTTCCATGGTTGTCTTCATTGCTAGTGTTTTAAAGCTTTCTTTTTTACTTTCCATGCTATAGAAAACACATTCTAAACATTTGTCTGTTATTCTTACTTGACTCTTCCCCCACACTTCCTAAAATAGCTCTTTAGTTAAAAGGTTCCAAAAGGTTCCCCATTTATAGTGGAAAAAAGTAAATTGAAGAAGTAAACCAATTTGCCTTTACTGACACTTTAATATAAAATTCTTTATATCTTCCAAGGACTAATTAATGTTGTCTTCCTTTGTAAGGTCTTTGTATCCTTCCCTCAAAGGTTAATTTCTTCCTTCTCTTTCACTGTCTTCAGTTCCCATGACAGTTTAGCACTAGTTTCAGTTAATCTACAATGGTGAGCTTTTCATTTTTACATCTTTCTGTAGCTGTGTTTACTGCTCAAGGGCAGGGGTAACTTGATTCAACGAGGCTTGCTTATGTACAGTCATGGCCAATCATGCCTTTGCCCGTATTCTTCTGTTTGTTTGTTCCATTTTCATGGCAAGTATGCATATGTGTCTGTGTGCGTGTGTTTGTTTTTTATGTGGACACGTGTATTTGGGTATACACACACATGGTAGCCTAAGACAGGTCTCTGGAGCCATTTTCAGCTGCTTTGGCACCTTATTCATTGAGGCAGGGTCTCTCAAGCAAACCTAGAGTCCACTGATACAGGTAGCTGTGCTAGTCAGCTTGCTTCTTGTGAGATGACTTGACATTTTATTTATATTCTGGGGATACAAATTCCTGTTCAGTGCTTGTATGGGAAGGGCTTTAACCATTGAGACAACTCTCCAGCCCACTTTCTTCAGAATTCTTCATTGGTAGATTAACTTTTGCACTTGTAAAGTGGCAGTTGAATTGGCTCTTGTAAAGCTCATTCCAAAATAGCCTGTTTCCTATAAGAAAATAATGTCTTCCCTGGTAAATCTATTGTATTAGTTTGTAAGGTTATCTTCACATACTCCCTGGTTCTTGGTTCCCATGCTTCTCACTTTTTTTTACTATAGTGCAAATTATAGAATATACCAAAGTTTCTAAAACAGATTTATCCCTTTCTTAAACTGGGTTTACAGGTAATGCTATTTCTTTTACCTACTCACAACCCCGATGAGAACTATCTGTGTCTTTCTAACATCTCTCATGCATGCTGGGCTCTGTTTGAGTAGGCTCACTCCCTTCTCCCATCAGGAGGAACTTCAAACTTTTAAATTCAATTTTAGCTTAAACGTTCACACTCTTATATTTGGTATGTAATTACATTCAGTTTATTTCAGCAGAAAAACCAAAAGAAGTGTTCATTTCTCCTATTTTAAAAACATGGACACAGTACGCACATGATTCCATGACCAGCTCCTTCCTGCTGAAATGGTTAATTCTACCTTTCTAAAGAAAGGCTTTGACTTTAATTCATACAGTAATGCTATTCCAAATGTGTGATTTCCCAACTTGTTCATATTGGACAAACCTCTTTAATGCACTGTTTCCTTTACTAGCAGGGAGAGCAAGAGAAACACTTTGGCAGAAAGCCAGTTTAGTTCTGCTCTACTCTAGAGACCAGCAGTCAGGGTATGAGCTGCTTCATCCCTTGAGATCTTCTTATCCCTTCCCCTCTTTCCTTGCCAGCTCTCCATCCTTCTGGAATGTCTTGGTTCAAGGACAAGTGCTGACTCAGCACAGGCCACTGGCTCAGGCTAACTTAGTGCTTTTGCAGCTCCTAAGGAGCTGCCCTGGGGAAGGTACTGAGGGAGCCTCACATTCCCTAAATCTCCTGTGAGCCATAGCTCTCCCCACTGAATATGAATTGTTTGTGGGAGAGGAGAATGAGCTGTTAGGCTGCAAATGATGTAGCATTTCATCCTTGACCCCATGGAGTCTCAGCAGTTAGCATGTTTCAGACAAGCTTTTCCAGTCTCACCACAGGGCTGTAGAAATGGAGGGAGCCCATTGTTACCACCATGTGCTGTAAACCTACTTTTTCTGCATGCCTCTGAGGAAAGTGATGTATCTTAAAGGTATAAATGTAAAACAACTTTGATTTAAAAGAAAGTGCCAATCTTGATTTCTTGGGAAAATATCCTCTTGGTAACCCTATCATCAAACATCATGATAGGCATTTAAATTTGGGATAAGTTGGAAAACATCTTTTTAAAAAAATCAATTCATATTTGATTATACAGATATCCATTGTGACATTATGAGTATAAATGCTGTTATTTTCCTCCCAACAAACAAGAGCAAAAGTTGATGTGAAAATGATTCCATTTCTATTGTCAGTACCGTTTCACATGGGGTATCGAGTTATCCTGCTGGATATTTTAAATTTCATTTGCCATGCTGAATTCCTTCCTGCTGAATTTAACTTTTAGCCAGAATTTCTTCTGAATCTTATTTTTGACATCAGGAAAATCTTGAAAAGTAAATGCTCCAGCCGGTTTATTCAAGGTCAGAAAATACAAATTATTACATTTAGTTTGTATCTTTCTTGCAGTAAAAATCTATGCCTGAAGATTATCAAAAGTGTTGAATTCATGGGAGGAAAACAAAAATGTATCCCAGATTGGCTCAAGTACCCAGAGGTACTTTCAGACACGTGCTGATAAAAGCTCATTAAAGCAATGAACTAGCTAATAAGCAAGTTTGTGTTTTGAATTGATTAAAGAATGTTTATGACAAGAGAAGCACATTATGAAAGTAATTACAACCATTAATTATAATTAATTCAATTTATCTCTTCTAAGGAAAGATAGGTTTTAATAAGGCAGTTTTCTAAAAGCCACTAATTCAGGCCTTTATTTACTCTGCAGAAGGTTTTTACATCATTTTTCTTTCTTTTTTTTCCTTAATGTCAAATGAAGTATATATCTTTTGTAATTTTCTAAATTCTGATTTCATGTACCTCTGGAGCTGATTGGATGAATGGGCAAGATTTCTGAGTAATTTTGTGTTTTAAAAGAAATTTAATTATACAAGAAAAACTGGCACAATTTCACACATTTTGTAGAATTCAATATAAATTACTCAAAAAAAGGAAGGAAGAAAAGAAAAGAAAAACATGTAGATATATGGTAGCTCATTTTCTTAAAAGGAACATCCCCCGCTCCCAGCCCCAGCCCCGGGGTTTTCACTGGGGACTCTGATAAATGAGTGATTTTGACTGAGGCTGCATTTTGAAATGGTGTTACTGGTTCACGAGAACCACTAAGTCAGTCCATCTGCTTCCTATTTACAGAATGGAGACATTTTCTGCTTCTAATTTGCCCATCAAAAGTGCCGTGTTCCAAGGAGTAATTAAAGAAGACTAATAGATTCAGCAGCAAGGAAAGTATAAATGTAGCTAGAAGATAGCCTTTACAGGTGCCGCCCCTTGTTGTGTGAGCTTCATGTCTGTCTAGTGCAGTAGTTCTCAACCTCCCTAATGCTGTGGCCCTTCAATGCACATTCAACATGTTGTGGTGACCTCCAAGCATAAAATTATTTTTATTGCTACTTCATAGCTGTAATTTTGTTACTATTATGAATCATAGTATAAACATCTGTGTTTTGCAGTGGTCTTAGGTGACTCTTTTGATAGGGTCATTCTACCTCCAGGTTGTAAAGCACTGGCCTAGAGAATCTGACTTCTATAGTTTCATGCAAAAGGCATCATGTCCTACCAGCTGGCCCACTGACTGACATTGTTCCCCAGTTGACTTTCTGTGGTGAAGTGGCTTGAATATATTTTTTAAACTGTAACTTTTTCTAAACATCTTCATGTTAATTTTATTTTGGCTAGATGGCTAAATCGGATTGTTTTATAGTAGTAATCTACTTTCTCAGCCACATTTTATGTTAAATTACCAGCAGTATCCTATGACCCCTCGTTTTCATTCTTTTCTTGTCATCACTGCATGTCTGTTTATTTCTTGCAAGGTTGGGAACACTAATTTGATGTGAGGAAGGGTAGCTCAGGTCAAGATATTAAGCGGGTGGAGTTTCTGCTATAAGCTAGCTATGCTTTGTTTTTTTAAAAAATTAATTTTTTATTGGCTGTTTTATTTATTTACATTTCAAATGTTATCCCCTTTCCTGATTTCCCCTCCAGAAACTCCCTATTCCATCCCCCTAACCCTTGCTTCTATGAGGGTGTTCCCCCATCCACCTACCCACTCCTGCCTCCCTGCTTTGTTAATAATACAACCACTGAATTTTTAATGGTGTCCAGTTAAGCTTAAGTAAGGTAATATGAGTAAATAGCACATGATAGATGGTTAAAATAATAATATTACTTGCATTGCTATCAGAAACTCTAAACAAATAGTTACAAAAGCAACATCAGTAAGAAGAAAGAAGAAAGGGAAATCAGAAGATAGAACAGCCTGGTGTGGTTGCCACGGGTCTATAATGTCATCATTAGACAGATGGAGGCAGGGGGATTGAGACATACAGGCCAGCTTGGACTGTTTATTAAGACCATTTCTCAAAAAGGAAAGGAAATAAAAAGCAAAGAAGGAGGAGAAATCAAGGTTGTAGGAGGGAAGAAAGATAGAAGAAAATGGAGGAAACCAGGATGTGTTAGGGAAATGACAGAAAGAGTTGGAGCGTTGCTGTTCCTGGTGTTGCCTTTGGTCAGCATGCCTGCCTCTGAGCTATTCCTGAGTCCATGCCCAGAAACTCTCAAAGAACCTAAATCCTCATTTGGACAAGATTCACATTCAAGCTTGAGAGAGCCCGAGCTCATTAGAGGAACAATAGGGTAGAAAACTTAGATTGAGACCAAGTGAGTCTTCAGATCAATTGTAAGTGGATGGCAGGATCAAACAAGCGATGGACAGAAGAGAGGAAACAGGGATTGGTGAGTCTTTGAAGAAACTGATAAGCTAGGGTGGGTGGGGAGGTGGGGGTGGAAGAAGTTAGATGACACTTCACAAAGACAGTATAAGGGTCACAGTGGGTCAAAGAGTACAAAGCATTGAGTATGAGGTATTAAGAGCTAAGAGGTGGGACAGAGAGGTCTCCAAAAATCATAGGATCTGGCAAGTTTTAGAACACATCTTAGACAGATGCAAAGAGGGAGATTGTAGCCAGGGATGGCAAATGTGTGCTATTAAGAGGCCTTCTGGGCTTCAGGACTACTTGCATGGGGTGAGCAACATGGGGCCTTGATGGAAATTGATGTTTTCATAGGTTTGCAACTACTAAGGCAAGAACTATAAGACCTGAGTGGTAAATAATATGGATTTTGTGTCTAGTCACTTTAACTGTTGCTACATAGAATATGTAATATGCTATATAGAATATTAAGAGGGATTCTTAGGTCCATATGGTCTAAGCCAGTGATTCTCAATCCCCCAAATGCTATGACCCTTTAATACAGTTCCTCACATTGTGGTGACCTTTAAAAATGAAATTATTTTCATTGCTACTTCATAACTGTAATTATACTACTGATCAGTGTCTCAGTTCTTAAGACCATTGGAAATAGATTTTTCTGATGGTCACAACCCACAGGTTAAGAAACACTGGCAGATAACGAAGCTGTGCTTATATAGTTTCTGACATTGGTAACCAGGGAGGGATAGTGGTATAAGCCCCACATCTTCATCATCCAAGGTGAAAAAGGATATGTTGTCATTGTATAAATATCCCTGGGTAGAAATTGAAACACTGAGAGTATCATGAACTGGTAGCCAGTCATTTTTACTATATGATTTCATCCTGTCTGAGTACACTTAGCTTAGGGATGTGAGATATGCTGTCAGAGAAAGAATGCCAATGGAGTCCATTTTTTTTTAATGTAACTTTAAATAATGTCTGAGTTTGAACAATTTTATATTCTGGAAATTATGCGCTAATAGGAAGAATACAGACTTGGGAGTCGAGTCAAAGTTCTGCTGCTTATTAGCTGTGTCACTGGGTAAGTTATAGCTGACTCTTTCCTCAGATCACAGCTTTACCTTTAACCTAGAAATAACCAAAGCCTTCTCCAAATGGAGTTAAAATGCTGACAGCGTAAATGTTACATATTGTCTGGGGTACTAAATGATACATAGTGGCTGAGCTACTAGCTGGTAGTTTTCTCTCCCTTTCATGTTGTTTTGAGTGTTTCTTTTTTCTTTTCCAGTAACAAAACAAAAGAACAAAGCTCAGATAACCAGGAGTCCCTTCTTAGGGTTGGTCCACAATGGGCCAAGTGCCCCACCCCCACCATAGTCCTATCTTCTTCCTAATTGGGTTAGCTCCTCTTGTTTCACTTGATGTGAGAAAGTAAGGCTGGGCAAACTTGAGAGTGGAGGTTTGCCGCTTTGTAGGGTCATTTTTTTAAACTGAAACTTGATGTCAATAACTCAAACATCAGTTTTTAAAAGCAGGCAAAATGAAACAGTTCACTTACACAATTAGTGTAAGTATCACTAATTTGATACTTACATAGCGAGGAATCACAGTAGAGAAGGGTTAAAAGCCTTTGTCTCCTATAACTGAATGAGTACGATCCTCCAAGAGCTGATTCATTTGTATGGACAGTAAAAACACTGCATTTTCTAGTACAGTCATCTCACACCTGAGCCAGGGTGCTTCAGTAGCATTCTGTGTGGAGCTGACATGTGCCATACAAAATGGGCATGTCGTGTTCTGCGAAGAATCGGGAGCCAGAGTCCTCTGCATTCTTGTGATTTCAAATTAATTTTTGGTTACCATGCATTCAGAACTTTTATTGTTGCCTTGTATGTGTGTGTGTGTGTGTGTGTGTGTGTTTTCAGCTCCCACATTGAGTGAGTTGACTGCCATGTAGGGTGGCTTCCTACAGCAGAGCTGAGCTCTGAGGGAGTGTGACTGGGGTGCATGGAATGCATCAGTTTTATAAGGACTATTTTCCTCTTTGTCTTTTAGGAATCTCAAGAATAGAGCTGGCATCAAGTCTCTCTAGCATCCTCTCCCACTGGGGCCAGAAAAGGCAGTCAGTGCTTGGCTTGATGCTTGAGAAAGAGGGTGCTGGGGGTTGGAGGGGAGCACCCACTTAGGGGTGAAGGGGAGGAGGGATGGAGTGGGGAACTCAAGGAGGAGGGCCAGTAGGAGGGCAACTTTTGGGATGTAAATAAATAAAATAATTAATAAAGAACTGTATACTTACAAAAAAAGAAGAAAAAAGAAAGAGAGAAAAGAAAGAAACAAACAAAAGAATAGAGCTGGCCAGATGACCTGACCTTAATTCCTTCCCCAGAAACTACATGGTGGAAGGAGAGAACCCACAAGTTGTCCCGTGAACTCCACACACCCTGGTATATTTACCTTTGTACATACACACACACAGTCAATAAATATATGTCTAAAAATGTTAATAGAGAACAATCCCAGGATATTCAATGCTGACAAATGATGCCTGATTGGGTATTCCAGTCCTCAGTAGAAAGCAGCATTCCATTTTCCTACTTGCCAAGTTACAACGTAACTAAAAACGAAGGGTCATAGCCATTCACTAAGCTCGGTTTCTCTTTTCAGCTTGTAGCTTTAATTCAACTCTTCTATTTTCATTTAAAGTGATGCCCATAGTAAGTCACATCTACATGATATGTACTTCATTCATTTAGTATAGAATACACGGAAAATGGTTTGGACTAAGCATGTTATTAGGAAATAACCCAAAAATTGGCTACTTTCATGAGTACATAATTCATAACATTTATCACGGAATATCTTTTTTAGAAGCAAAGTTAAATGCTTAGATAGGCTAAGGCCATAACACACATTAAGACACTAAACTGAATAGGGGCCACACACTAGAATGAAGGGACTCATGTATTCCCAGTGGTGTCCACATTAAGCAACAATGTGACCCAGATTACTAATTCTGTCTTTCAGGAGAAGGATACTGTATTTTTAATAATGTATTTCACTGAAAGGTAAAAGGCATAAAGGGTAGTAAGAAAAAGTTGAGTCCTGTAAACAGTAGTTATGCATTTTTATTTGTATATATAGTAGGTAGTATTAGAAAGTATGATTGTGTCTAAAATTTTGGTTTTGCTTGTTTGGGAGGCTCGTTGCTCCAGCGTTTGTTAAAACACACCCTTTTCTGCTTTCTCACTGACTGTCCTGTTTCTAAATTCAATCAGAGCATTTTATGGAATTTATTTATTTATTGCATTTTGCTATTTTATTACTTGAATAAGTCATATTTATTCATGATGTTTTCTCATGCATATTGATATCAATAGGTTGTTGCTATTGGGGCAGTACTCTTTTGAGCATAATTAGCTTTTTCTAGGCTACCTTAGAAATGAAACTAGGAATCATAGGGTGTGTACATTTTCCATATGATGACTCAAAGTTATTTTCAAAAGTTGAAACAAGTCTACCTCCCTGGCGCAGTGTGTGTGAACTTTCATTGGCCCTTATCTACTTCGGCACCTACACATTCATACCTCTTGTGTTTAGTCATCTACAAAATGAACTTATCATCTTACTTTGCACCCGACAGTGTGAGTTTGGGTTCTTTTTTATATCTTTATTCTCAGAATCTTTTTTTGAAAGGTTAGTATTGTCTAGTTTCCTCTGGGATTCCCTTCACTTATAGAAGTTCCTAAGTAATCTGATGTTAGCCTTTGAATTTTATATCATCAATCTCTTTTTCCAGATTATAAATGGTTTCCTATTTCTTTGTCTTTTTATACATGAAAACTTTAAATTTTGCAGGTTTAAATTTGATTTTGCTAGACAGTTAATGTTCTTAGTGTCTTGGGGAAAGATCATGAAAATTTCTTTCTTTGTTTTAAGATGGAAGCAGCCCAGCGTTCTTCACTTCTTGTCCAGCTGAGATTTCTTTGTGTAGAGCACAAACTGGGGAATCTCTTTTTCTTTTTTGCATTCCATCAATCACATGTCAGTGACTAACCAGTGATCTATACCATCTACCATACCATATATCAGACTGTCTTATGCTGGACACCCATGTCTGGACTCTGGAGGTCCCATGCTGGACACCTGTGTCTGGACTCTGGAGGTCCCATGCTGGACACCCGTGTCTGGACTCTGGAGGTCCCATGATGGACACCTGTGTCTGGACTCTGGAGGTCCCAGAGATGAAAACTTGGCCATTCACGTACACTTCCTACTTATGAAACAAAACACAATGTTTTATTAAACAGTGCTTTATTATTAGGGGAAATTTTAGTTTCCAATTCACTTGTGAATGAACAGTCATCAGCTTAATGTCTTTTATTCCACTGTAATAACATACAGATTTACTCTTTCCTCCAAGTTTCCTGAGCAGCCGCTGAATTCCAATGAGAAAAGGAATGAACATGTTTAGGTTTCAGATACTCATTCAGGGCCACAAAACTGATGACAGAAATTTTTTGCATCACCAGTAACCAACCCAAGCAGTAAAGTGCCTCTTCTGTGGCATCCCCAAGGAGAGAAGGAACTATGGGATTCATGAACTTACTATGTAGTGCGCTGCCTTACACTTGAATATGTGTTAACAAAAATCCTCACAGGTATCCAGACACAGTGATTATAAATTGCCCCTTTACTCCATCTGCTGTTAGTTTGAAAATCTGCTAACACCATTTGTCATCCCCTGAAAACCTACCACCTGACTAAGTGCTTTTACACGATTTATATGAGGGGGCACTTGGGACTTTTAAAGCATCTCCCTCTTTGTTAGGCACCAGCATCCTTTTGTTTCAATGTTAAAAGTCCTCTCCCATTTTTTGTTGACCATACAGAATAGCTAGATCACAATGTATCTCCTTTGGACTTCCCAAATTAGAAGTACAATCAAAGCCTGAGTTTCTTGAACATCCTTTAAGTGTATGTTCTGCCTCTGTGACAGTAGAACATTGCACTGCTTGCGATATAAACACATTTTACCCTTTGAAAGTTCTCTTTTACTAAATTCTATCAAACGCGATCAACACCCCATGTGTCACTACTTTCTACAGCAGTGTTTTAAATATTGTATTTATACCATACCACGAGTCAAGTGCACTCTGTCCCCCACGGCTGAGACTCTGTTCTGTGCCTTCCACCTGCTTCTTGCTCTCCAGCTTTTTTACATTTTTTCTTCTCTCTTGAATGTTTGCACGTGAGTGTCCTGACACAGAAAGTGCTTTACTGTGCTCTATCTACCTGTTGCTTATAGACTCACTCCTTCCTTGGTGTTTCTAATTACACGTGAAACATCTTGAGTTCAGTCAGCTCAGGGAAGCTAGCATGGCTATGGTAAACATATTTACAGAATGATGTGTAACAACTCCCAGAAGAGTCCTGTGGTCCCTGCAGGAGCAGGAAGAGGTAGTGCACTGTCTGCCTCGACCTGTGCCATCAGAAATGAGGCTGCAACAGGGTAATGGCTGCTCCACATAGGCAATTTAGAACCTTCTAGAATCAGAAGGAATTTTTTGGTGATTTTTGGTCAATTATTAAGCCAAAACTATTAGGAAATAGTGGGGTTCTTTTGTTTCGTTTGTTTGTTTTTAATGTTTAATGCATATTCAAGAAGGCTTTCTTTCTTTTTGTTTAGGATTTTTTAAAGAATGATTTAGTTTTTCAGTTAATTTTTATTCTTATTACTAAACATAACTTGTCAATGGAGCATGATTCTCTAAGGGGGGTATGACTTTTATTAGACTGGAGTATAACTTATTACAAATAAATTTATTCCTGCAAACCATTGCGCGTGTAGTTTCCCTATAGTTTCTTCCAGTCCCGAGTGGTTTACCTTCTCTTTGTAGTTACTAGCAAACCAGTCAGTGTGGTTCTTGTTAGAATCCCATAAATCTAGAATATAATTAATTGCATATCCCTTCAAGCTAGCAGTGAAAGGAATACCGTTGGCTGGGATTTTGATGTTTTGCCATATCCTAAAACCAACATGATGGTGTACGACACTGCTGAAAACATTAATTTAGAGAGTGGCTGGAAATTGCTGAAAATTCTGAACTGCAGCTCATGAACCTAAACAGTCTTTTTTTTAAATACTTCTAGATCAGAGCAGTCTGAGTCATTAGAGCTTCACTCCTAATCTGATTCTGTAGCTCAAGTGCGCTGTATTGTTTTGTTTAGCTGAGCATTGCTGCTTGTAACGTGTCTTTAAATCACAAGTGTATGGCAGTTGGATCATGCGCTCATAAGAGGTGCATTCCGCAACACCCCGTTTATTTTCTTTGACTTTTATCTAGCCCTTGCTGACCGTATTCTGGATTTTGTTTGACACATTTTGCATAAGGGTTCTATTTGGTCTGTGATGTTGTGCACAATGAACTATTTGTCCCTCTCTAGATGACATCCAGTTGCTTAAAGCCGATAATGAGATGTCAGGTGAATTGCACTGATTGGCATTGATATATGGACTTGTTGAAATATTACAGGGTCTCCTGATGGGGTACAGAGGAGGGTGGCTGGTCCGTGGTTGGGATCTCCAAAGCATTGGAACAGTAATCACATAAACAGAACCTCTTGTGCAGGACTGAGGTGTCACCATGAATTTTCTGGCTAATCCATCCATTCATCTCAATGGTCCTGAACTTGTGCTTCGTGTCACCTTTTGCCTTTGTTCTACACTTTGATCTTTTAAAATGTCTGTCAGAAGAAAAGTGTTTATATTGAATTATGTGTGGAAAGGGGTAGGGTGAATACTTCAGAAGCTCGGCATGAAATTTCCTAAATAAACCTTGCCCACTGCTCTACAGCAATAATCCAGGCATGGATTTCAGCCCAGTGATATGTAGGCATGGGAATGATTTTCCCGCCACAAACTCTACTGTGAATGTTTTAGCATAGGGAGGCTATATTTTGTTCTGTTTAGTTTTTCCCGTAAAATATATTTATCATGCTTGCTCACTTCTAATGTTAATATTTGTAGGAAGAACATTAAATAAATTTAAAAATCTATTTTTCTTAAAAATCTGATTAATGGAGTTTACTAAATTAAATGCTTGTGATGAAGTGTGTGTGTGTGTGTGTGTGTGTGTGTATGTGTGTGTGATTTCTCTCATTGATTCTAGTTTTCTACTATAAGCTAGTAAATCTATTTTTGGTATTTTTGCATGCCTGTTATAATCTGTACATTAGAACAAACTACAGATTCATCAACAAACAATGAAAGGTAATCATACTGAATGTTTATACAGACATAGCAGCAGAAAATAGATGTATTATTAATTGCTAAGTCCTGTCAGAGTTATCTCTTCTCTCATTTTCTCATATCTAATTAATATGGCATCCGATGGTTTTCTTTGTCCTGTGAAGAATATGAAAGGACTTAAGAACTCAGAATCCATTTTCACTCATAGGATGCTATGAACTATGAGTTCCCCATTTCGTCCTGATTTACCATGTAATAGCAAAACAGAATTCATCTAGGTTGTGACATTAGCTGTAAGCCTACCCTTATTGTGCAGACTCAAGTGAAGATTCTCTCTGTTGCCACAACCAAGTTTCTGGAGAGAAGAGCAGATCCTGTGTAGGCCTGGGGACCCTTTAACTTGAATGTGTGCCACAGCTAGCAGTCACCCCAGTTATTGAATAAATGTCGAATAATTGTTTTCTCTCTACAAGTCAGGCATTCATGGAATCTGAATGAGCTCAGGCAGACCAGTGAAGTAAGTCACATTCAACAAATTCTAATTTGGCCTTTGAGGCAGTCTGTGAGTGAGGTCTTTTTAACGTTTCCTCTGTGATCCCAGTATCACAGATGAGAAGAATTGAAAGACACCTAGTGAGCCTGAGGAGCTCAGCAGTGATTTCAACTGTGGGGATATCAGCTTTCTAGACAGAAGGAATCATGTCAACACTAAGGATCCATCTGTGGAGAGGAACAGTTTGAAAACTAAGACAGGCATGGTAGGGTGATGGGCAGATGGATGAGGCATGGCAAAGGGCTTAGGAGGCAAAGCAGTTGGCTTCTTGGGTCTGGTTTTTTTCTTAGCTTTAGATCACCACGTTAATAATGAGTTTGATTAGAATTTGACTGGCTTAGTGTAGACACCTGGTTCCCGAATGTGTGTGGATGCTGTGATAGAAATTTAAGGGGATGTGCAATGCTTAGGGTTTTTTTTTAAATTTTTTGCAGGAGGAGCCCTCAATTGAGGTGTTGTTCCTATCAGCTTGTTCTGGGGCCATGTCTGTAGGGAATTTTCTTAATTTCTAATTGATGAAGGAGGGCTCAGACCACTGTGGTCATTGCCATCTCTATGCAAGTACTCCTGGGCTATATGAGAAAAGCACCCAAGTAAACCAGAAGGCTAATAAGTAGCATAGCTCCAGGCTCTCTGCTGCAGGGGCTGTCTCCGGTGCCTACCTTGAGTTACTGCTTTGCTTTATCACCATAATGTATTATAACCAGTAAGCCAAATAAACCCTTTCCTCCACATGTTGCTTTTAGTCCATATTTTATAACAGCAACAGGAGGAAATTTAGGACAGAAGAGGCAATGCTGTAATTATTTTCTGGGTATTTAAAAACATAAGACCATTCTGGTTCTAGAGAAGATATGCTGTAGTCTACAATCAACCAAAATTGGCAGGAAAACTCTTCTTTGACATACTGAGCTCTTATAGGAGGCGTGAAGATATTTCAGGGAAGTGAGTGCCCTTGATAGCTTAACAGCTGCTGTGGACTATATGATGACAAGCATCATACAGGAAAGTCATTATAAAGAACCCTTAATTTTCTAGTGATCTTAATAAACTTGGAATTTTCTATTGACACAGTCATTTATATTATACCAGTTCAAAACCTAGATAACTCAAATCAAGAGGCATGTGTCTCTTTCTTTTTTATCGGGTGCTATAATACTTCTGAGAGCTAACAAAGACAATACATTTGGTAGAGTACTGTGAAGATGTTTGTTCCTTGACTGTTTGCATCTATTGTATTGCTAGTTTGTCAGCCTCAACCTAGAACTGAGTTTAATACTTGCATGTAATTAAAATGGTATAAAAGCAGATTGAGAAAAAATAAAAAATAAAAAAAGTTTAAAAAAAGAATTTGAATCTCTATTACTTATGCAAATTACCTATAGTTTCAGCCTATAATATTCTTATATGTAAATGTATTTTGCATAGAGTGTGCTTTTCTATGTGATGCATATGCATATGTGTCCACTGAACCTGGAACTCACTGGTTTGGCTAAATTGGCTGGATAGTGAGGGCCAGGGATCCTTAGGTCTGTCGCTCGGGTGACAGACACATGCTGGTGTCTGGGGTTTATGTGGGTGCCGAGACCTGAACTCAAGTCTTAATACTTATATTGCAGGCCCTCTAAAACTCAACCATCTCTGTCCTACCCCCTGGGTGTTTTATATAAAATGATATCTTGTAAATGATGAGTAAACTGTGTCTCAGTTTATTCATGTGTAAGATGAGAGATAGTAACAGTGTTTACTTTCCAGACTATTGTGGTATAAATTACATGGAGAGTTTTAATAGTGAAATTTATACTTTTTATGCTAAACTTTATCACTTAGAAGTATGGGAAAATTTTCTTTTGATCACTAAGGACATTTTTAAATTTAATGGCATCTCATAGTATCTCATAGTTTCCATCTCAGGAAACAAGGTACAAAAGGTACAACCAGGTTTCTACTTTGCTATGTAACCAGATGATGCTGAAGGAGTTTGAAAAGGGCATACCACAGCCTAAACATGCAGATAACTCCTGTTTTCTAATTACTAACATTTCCAGCCTTCTTGAGATTTATTTGTTTTGCAGCAAAAGTTCATAATATATATATTTTTTTAGCCTTTAAGCTACTCAGACTAAAAGTATAGACTATTATTATTTGTCAATCACACTCTTTGTAGTTGATATATGATATTTTTTAAATATGAAAAGTGCTGTATAAGTATTTACATTGTTTTTAAGTCAAAGGGACCCCAGGCCTACACAGGAGCTTCTCTCCTCTCCAGAAACTCAGGTATAGCAACAGAAATGTTAATATGCTGTAAAACCATAACTGGAAGCAAAATTCATTAATAACACTAAATTTTAGAAGAGTGAATTTATTATATATTATGTATAATAGCAATTATATATAAATCATTATATATATAAAACATTATATGTAAACTACTATATAAAATCAATATATATAATTATGTAAGTAAAATAACAGAATAATACTAACATGCTAATTTCCTATCATATTTCTTTTTTATTTTGAACAAATGCTCATTTATTAAAGTATATACATATATACATATGTAAACGTATACATAGTGTGTATGTTTGAACGTGACTTTATCATATTTTGTTTGTTATATTAGGAAATATGTATATATATAATTATATATGTATAATATGTCACATACATATTGCAGTGAGATGTATGTGTGTATTTCCATCCTGTCCCTTTCTGTAGCATATTTAGGTGCAGGGGAGATCAGTGTTGTCAAGGAGACAGATGTTCAAGTTCAGAGAGGTGTCCTTGGACTGTCTTGTCCTTGGAGCTATCATCTGCACTGTTTCACATTCAGCCC
>NW_021604633.1:9357102-9401721 GCF_004785775.1 Grammomys surdaster | reverse complement strand
GCCCAAGTCTTGGCTGCCCCTGCCTAGCCCCATGGCTTTATTCATGTTGCCCAATAACCTGACATTTAGGCATTTATATGTAAAGATATTATTGTCCTGATTTTCAAAAGAGGAACTATCTTAGTCAGTGTTATTGCTATGAAGAGACATCATGACCAAAAAAAGCTTATCAAAGAAGGCATTTAGTCGGGGACTTGCCTACAGTTTCAGAGGTTAGTCCATTATTATCATGATGGCGAGCATGACAGCACACGTGGCTCTAGAACAGTAGCTGGGAGCTACATCCTGATCCAGAAGCAGAGAGAGAAACTGGGCCTGACATTGGCATTTGAAACCTCAAAGCCCACGCCCAGTGATGCACTTCCTCCAACAAGGCCACACCTACTTTTACACGCTCATACCTATCGGAGCCTGTGGGACTTTTCTTATTCAAACCACCATAGAAATTAAATAATGTCTATGGAAAAATAAATAAAATAACTTTATTATTCCAGTTCCTGTATAATGGTTTTATTTGTAAATGTGGAATAAAGAAGATTTAAACATTAGTTTTAATTATTGATATTGTTTGTTGGCTGTGATTTTTTAATTGGAAGGAGGCTGAGAGATCTTTTTGACTCTGCTGAAGATATACTTGTATTGCTGTTTGTGTACTGCAGGCAAGGACTAGGAATAAACCAGAGAAGTAGTGGTGCTTGAATGAGTGCACAGTATAAGAAGGCACTGAATGGCAAATTTAGAGTATGACACTCCTGGCTTGGGGCTTTAGACACTATGGAAGGAAAGAATTAGATACTATGCTTACCTGTTAAATTAATCAATATATTATTAATTTGGACAGAATAAAAGCAATCTAGGAGAAGTAATCTTACTTTTCTAAATTAGTTTTGAAATGTGTACATTTGTAATAGTTCAGTGAACAGAACAGAAATATTCTAAGATATCAGAAATCTTTTCTGAACCATAATTTTAATTTCACACAAAACATGCACACATTTTCATGATTCATATTCACAATGTTTTAATTTCTCATCTTTCATATATCAGAACTCCTGGCTGCCCACGTTAATACATATCTCCACTTTCTGTTATTATTAAATTATTGTTTATTTATATTGCTTTCAGAACCTCGCATTTATGAAACCATCCTGCTGCTATATTAATATTACCTCTCTGTCCTAACCCAAACATCTCTCTTATGCTTCTTTGTCTTTGTGTGAAGTAGGGAAAATGCTGGGGCGAAGGGCTCGTTGAAAAAAATGTGGCCAGTGTGGTTTAATATTTTGAGCATACCAACCTCTACTTCAGATTCAGTTTTAATTCATCAGTAAGCTATGTTTTCACACTTAGAAAACTAGTGTCCTAGCTCAGGTTGGTCTAACTGAACATTGTAAACTGTGTTTCTCACATACAGTAGGAATTTACTTAGAGTTTTAGGGTAAGGACATAATGAAGACCTACTTCCTGGCATATAGGCAGAGGCAGCCTTTTATTAATAGATCGGGGGCAGGATGTCAACATCAGGACATTTGGGGGACAAAAGTCTGTGGTTTATAGCAATCAGAATTGAGCTTCTTTTAAAAATGAACACTTGATTTTGCACACAAAACGCTGTAGAAATTTTATCAGCAGGGAGTGTTTATTAACCACAGTAGTTACATGTCCACTTGAGAGAGTTCTTATTTTTTCCCTTGAGACATTGAAAGCATCATCTGTGTCCACATCTACATGTGGCTACATGTTGAAGCTGAAGTACAAGAAAAGAGATGGTCTCATTGCAAGCTCTATGATCTCCTTAGCCGAGTTATCTGGTGTGCTGAATAGGATTTGAAATTTAAGTATCAGCCCCAGTGGCCAAGCATATTCTTTCCTATAAATTCTGCAGATGTGTATCAAACATCTATGCTGATCTATCGCTTGTGTTTTGTGTTCTAAAGATTATAACAATGTAATAACCATTAAGGATGGACCACATTTAATGACACACAAGTCCAGAGTCAGATATACAAAGATAAGGATTTTAAAATTATTTTCCTTTTTCTTCTTTAGAAATACAGTCCTTTCCTTTTTTCTTTATGTTTTTATTATCATTCTTTAATCTTTTCTTTTTTTTTTAAACAAAGGAATGTGAAAGTGGTTCAGTTTTACACCTTGGAAACTACTTCACTTTCTTTCCAGAACATGAGGTGGTACAAAACTAGTACATCTGGTGACCTGGAAATTCGATGATGCTTTAAATGATTTGTCAGCAAAATGGAAAGCTCAGATTGTTTTGAGGTAACAGAAAACCAAAGCTTGATGGAGACCACAGAGCTGAATGAGGTGTCACTCTCTGGAGGCAACCCCATGTGACAGCACAGGACTAGCAAGCTGGCTGACAACTGTTCTGTTACATAGGAAAGTGCGAAGGACTAAAGTCACTAGCAAGTGACAAGTCAGAGGGGTTCAGGTACCAAGGTCAAAGCAAATAGAAGTTTGCTGTCAGCATGAAAAATTCCAAAGCTTAGCTTCCAAAAGATTGAGGCATTGGGTGCATTTTTATATTTCTGTTTATATATTTTTACATATGTTTTCTATTCACTAAATCATGGATTTATTTTTCATGTATATGTGCATGTTTAAAATAACTATTTGGTTTTAATTCATTGGTGATAACCTTATGGCCTAGTTATTTGATAATAATGGCTCGTAAATATAGCTGAGAATGGATCAAATATACATTGAAGATAATTGTATGTGTGTGTGTGTGTGTGTGTGTGTGTGTGTGTGTAGTGTGTGTGTGTAATCATCCAAATCAAATTTTAGTTATTTAATTGTTTCATGTGTACTGTAGTAAAGCATGCATATACAGTGGCCTGGAGAGCTAGCATAGTTAAGAGTGAATACTGTTCATATCAAAGACATGAGTGTGGTCCCATACACCTTTGTTTGAAGGCTCACAACTGCTTGTAACTCTAGTGAATCTGATGCCCTCTTCTGGCCCCTGTGGGCACTATACTGACATGCAGCAGCGAAACACACACACACACACACACATACACACACACACAGACACAATTTAAAAAGAAAAAAGTATTTAAAAAGTGTAAACACACACTTAATAGTAGATGTGCTTTTTTTACTTTCATGTTTCCATGTACATACATGCTGTTTTGAAGTAAATATTTATGTTTTATAAAAGCATTACCTAGAGCCAAACAAAACAAAATGGCCTCTCAGTGTCTAAGCAGCTGAAGTGAGGAGCAGTGGCCACTGGGCTTTATTTTCAAACTATATTTATGCTATTTCTGATAACTGCACATGGAAACCATCCCCTTCAACTTTATCTAAAGCTATTGGTAGGGGGTTGATACACTATGCATATCAATTTTATTGAAATCCTACTGTAGTAAATCAAAGCTTGTTTACTGAATTTATATCTCAGTACCTTTGTGTTTACCAAAAACACAGGGCTCTGCAGTCCTAACTGAGTTGCAAGTGTTGAAGTTTGAGATTTCATGATTTATAAATGATACTGTGTCAGGAATACTTTAGAGAATCTACTTTGCACTGTTCAATGGTATGAGAAGAAAACACGTTTAACAGAATAAATACAAAAGCTGCATTGCTTTTAGAATAATCCTAGTCTATCATAATTCTTATGCAGATTAAAACTGTGACCACTTTTCCTTAGGTGGCTATTACAGTTTTGTTTCTATTAGCTGGCAGTAGAGCAAACAAGTAAGATTCACTGGCATAGCAAACAGGTCTCAGATTCATGTTTGTGGGGAAGTCACTCTTTGTCTTAATGAAAAAAAATTTTACTCTGTAAGCACCTAAGAAGTACTTTCAGGGTGTTTACGTACATTACATGTAAGCATGTGCAGCAGGAAGTGCCTGGAGCCCAGGGAGGGAGAACTGGATGGGATTCCTTCATCCTAAGAGTTACAGATGAGTCTTCTGAAAGAGCTGACCATGCTCTTAACCATTGATCATCTCTACTAGCCTCTGAGAATGTCTTTAAGGTAACTCAGTACTAATTTTTCATGGGTTTTTGAACATGTTATGCTGTTCTGGCTGTCTGACCTGTATAAAAAACTAAACTGAGGTGGAAATCAGTTGCCCATAGGTTATGTTGTATTGACACACAAACACCTGTGTAATGTCACAGGCACATCTTCAAGCTCAGCCTTCAGGTCACCCTTTCTTCTGTCTGAGTCTCTGATCTGTTAAGAGAGCTGTGAATTTTCCCCTTCCATATCTGTCAGTTTTCTGCCGAGGATCATGTCTATCTTGTGCTTATCCAGAACTTCTGTCATAGCCTTGCTAAGTACCAATGGGAGCTCTGCCTCTTGACCTCTATTGCATGTGCATTGCATGTATATGTGCATGTTTAAAATAACTATTTGGTTTTAATTCATTGCTGATAACCTTATGGTCTAGTTATTTGATAATAATTGCGTGTAAATATACATTTACTGAGCTGAGAATGGATCGAATATACATTGAAGATAATTGTGTGTGTGTGTGTGTGTGTGTATGTGTGTGTGTGTAATCATCCAAATCAAATTTTAGAAATTTAATTGTTTTCTGTTTACTGTAGTAAAGCATGCATATACAGAGGACAGTTCCACAAGCACTTTGCTGTGTTCTTGGTGGGTCCATTTAAACACCTTAAAAGTTCCACCCGGGGGAGCAAATTCCTTCCTGCATCTCCTCGGTATAAAATGAACGAGCTACACCATTTTAGTCTTACTCTGAGGCAGCAATGCTAAATTAAGTAATGAGTTTTTGAGTATATATTAAATGATACATGGTCAGTAGGTTAAAATGAGATAATTCAGATTATAAAGCAAAGAAAGCTCTAAGGAAAAAAATGTTCTTGTTATAAATTGTCTGAAGAAATGTCTGTGAGTTGCACCAAAATTCAAATAAAGAAAAAGCATCAAGTTCTGCAGCATTGAGGTTCCATTGCAAGGAACAGACTGGGTGGCTGCTCCTCTGTTCTGAATGCAGCCGTCCTGAATGTCCTAGCACCACTAAGGTTCTCATAGGGTTGCAAAGAGCTAAGAACCTCAGCATGATGCTACATAGCTGTAGTCCTAGCACTCCAGAGACAGAGGGAGGAAGCTGGGGAGTTTGCGGCTAGCTTGGGGTGCAGAGTGAGTTACAGGCCAGCCTCAGCTATGTAGTGGTGCATACTGTCTGAGTTTACACTGGAGACTTTGGGATCTTTATACATGAGCTTACATCAGGATCTGGGAAACACATTGTGACAGACATTAGGTCTCTTAGAATTTTCTTCCTTTCTGTTTCTTCATCTATAAACTGAGTTTGGTATCATAATCTGGAGAGAGAGAGGAGGGGGCAGGGGGTTGATGTCCAGAGGAAGGAGTCCAAGTCCTTCTGTTTCTAGCATCCCTAAGTTAAGTTCTGAGAAGCTGCCTCTTTGTATTTATAAAGTACTGCTTCTGCAAAAGAAGATTAATTGTGCTGGGAACATAATTATTCTATGTCTTTGACAAATGACATGGGGAAAATTGGAGGACATAGTTATGTGGTTAAATACCCATTTCAGGCTGGTAAGGCCATAGTTTGTAATATCTGACCGCAAAGCACTACAGTGAAAATTAATAACGAAGCTTTAAATCAGGAAATTATTAGAGACATAGAACAAAAACCACTTCTCTAAATTTTGGATCAAAAGGAAATCAAAACTGTAATTACTGACAATTAAGGAAATGGCGGCGGTGACGGGATAAAGTGTTATAATATGTGGCACATGGCGGAGACATAATTAATGGGGAAACTTCAGACCAGTGTTCTATTAAGGGGAAGAGAAAACTACAGTAGGCTGAGATAATGTTCCTTAAGGACAATGAAGGAGATAGTTTCTAAAATCAAAAAGTAGACATAAATTAGTAAGTTAGATAAAAGAGGCTGCAGACTACATTTTAGGAAAACCCGTGTGCATGATAAGCTTTTGTTAGATTTGATACTGTGTTAACATTAGGAATACATCCGTGTTTTCTGCATTATTTTCCATGTGTATTTCCATGTATGGTGCATGGATTCTAAGATAGTCATGAGAGGATTTAATGGAGGAGATCCCTGAGGTTAACTACAGACTTGTGGATGAATGTAGCATTCTCTGAATAGCGTTACTGTTAGAATCTTCATGTGGTCTAGAACCCCTGTAAATCTGGTTATTCTTTACCTTGATTACAATCTCCATTCAGGGATTTTTTTCCCAAATCATATTTTATGTTGGAATACACAAAAAAGATACAATAGAAATAAAAATTGTCACAGAACATAAACTTTTAGAAGTAACAAGTCATTTCTGAATTAACAATTAAAACATCAATCAAATATTATGAACTAACATTACCATTTATAAATGCAGGTTAAAAGGGTGGGGGGAAAGAAAGAAAACCATTCTTTTAAAGTGAGAATACAGAAATTTGGAACATAAACTCTTAAAACCATGAAGAGGACATTGCCATTATTTTTGGAAGACCCCATTTTAAGCAAGAGAACCACTCATCAGTTATTGATTGGACATCTGCCACATGGGAAGCACTGGCCTAGGCCCTGGGGATCCAGTGACATGATCCTATGGAATATGTCATGCAGAGTGGATCAAGTAGGGGAAGATGATATGAAAACTAGTCAACATGATAGTGTTAGAGACTGTTATATAGGGATGTTAGAGCATGGTCGACATAGTGCCATAGGAATGGCACAAATGTAGTCTTCGATATGAAGGAAGATATGAAATATAGCTAAAAGGTCTGGAAATAAACATTTTGAAAATGTGATCATTAAGTCTCTATGTTCATGATAGCAGAAAATTAAATATATGGGAACAAGTGTAACAAAATACATTGATATACAATGAAAAACTATATGAACATCTATCTATCATCTATCAATTATACACACATCTATCAAATATATATATATATGTGTATATATACACATATATATATGTATATGATGGTCAAAAATATTTTGGTTTCAAACAGAAATAAAAAGGCATCTTGTTGGCTAGTAAAATAGATGTCCTAAGGCTACTAG
This sequence comes from Grammomys surdaster, assembly GCF_004785775.1. Classification (NCBI taxonomy): domain Eukaryota; kingdom Metazoa; phylum Chordata; class Mammalia; order Rodentia; family Muridae; genus Grammomys; species Grammomys surdaster. The sequence goes on along the minus strand of NW_021604633.1, from coordinate 9,394,662 downwards.
AAATCCCAGAAATGGACTTTAGTGGCACATTGTTTTACCTGGCTCCATCACCTCTTCATGGCAGACGTTTATTGCTGAATGGTTTGGCAAGCTTCCCTCCTGAGCTGGACATCCTCATCAACTCCACTGGGTCCTGGGTTGGCACAGGGCTCAGCATCTTGGCACTCTACTCAGGTCTGTGACAGAAGTGGCATTTCAATTAGAGATGAAGCAAAGGACCGTGTCAGAGATGGTTATGGAAAAGCTGGCTAAATTCGAGAAAAATTGACTTCATTCTTCACCTTGCATTTTGCATACTAAAATATATTCCCAGTGAATCATGGATTTGGATGTGAATACAACGAGCAGGGAAGAGCTAGCATGAGAGTTTGCTTAGTTGACACTGAGTCAAGATGATTTTTTCCCAGGTTGCTGCAGGAGAACTCAGTAGGAGAAGGACTGAGAGATGAAATGACACATGAGGATCTTTAAAGCACTGCAGATGTTTTTGTTAAAATATTTTATAAGGTATTTGAAAATATGTGTCTATATGAGGCATAAATAAATACCAAATATATTAAATTAAAATATTTATAGTCATTTATTAAAATATAGAAAATTATGGTTTATTTTTCTGTAACAAGGATTTTATTTTAAAGGATTCTGGGGGAAACATAGAAAGTAATATGTATTTTGAATTTCATTAATACTCTTCTGAGCCATGAAATAAAATTCTACTTTCAGACATTAGGAATTTGGGGTTTACTGAGAATAAGGTAGCAGTCTAGAGATCATTCTGTTGGAAGTGTCACAGCTCTGACTGGAAGCAAAAGGCCGTCACCTCATAGGTTATTGGTCAGCATTGGGCAAGACTTTAAGTCTCCATGGATACAGACTTGGAGGAGGTCCAGGCCAACTCCCAGTCCAAGGCTGTGTTTCAGTATCTATGTCTGTTCCCAGTTCTTTCCCAGTACTTCCCACTCAGTTCTGTTTTTTCTTTAAGTGATTAAATCTCTGCTGATGATTTTAGACTTTTAGAGCTTGCTTTGTTTGTATTTACCTTTGGCAAATAGGAGCCCAACCTTGGGCTCCATCCTTTTTCTGGTCCAGCAACTTGTAAAACTTATATTTAAGTTCCTGTGGTTGGCAAGAGTGTTAATGTTGGGGGAAAAAAAACTCAGAAAACAAACAATCTTCCTTCTGTATTCTGGTATTAAAAACATTCTGAATTCTCCACTCTATGCATCTCAGGCATCTCACTGCTAAAAGGAGACAGGGGATACAATTGAATGTGTCCAGCCCATCTCCAGGTAAGAATCATGCAGAAGCAGTTCAGACTGCTAATAATCCCAGATGAGTGTCAGTATCTCTTCTCTGAGGCCAGCATCTTCCTCTTGGATAGTAGCACCAGGAGAGCAGACTATGTGTATGACAGAATGCTGCTGTATGCAGTCATCTTCGTACATCCGTTTGAGCTGGTTAGCCCACTGAAATAGGCTTGCATATATTTTGGGTTTGTACAGTATTACTGATAGGGTATATTGTTCATTGTCTATGTTTGGGACATTTCCTTGATCCTGTTCTCGGGAGAGTTTACTAGAAAATACCCAACTAGAAAAATTCCAATAGACTGAATGCTCATGCATCATAACTGCTTGGTTATAGTTTTGTTGTAATTGCCTTAAAAGTTATCCCTAAACTGGGTGGCAGTCAGTGTATTGATGCACAGAGAAACCTGACCCCTGAAAGCCTCTGATTCTTGCAATGGTCAGGACCGGAGATATCTAGTGTGATGTCATTGTATATATCTCAGAGCTAGGGAAGAAAATATCTGTATACAGGGATGCTGAGCAGGCTTCAGCCCAGGCAACATTTATCTCATTGAAGCCTTTTTTCCTTTCTAAGTCTGCAGGTTTTTCCTCAGAGCTCATCAGAACAAATTATACTTTATGCATCCCAAGACCACCTTTGAAGCCTTTGAACTCTTCAATGTGCCCTTTGTTACATTAAAATGATAGCATTTTATATTCATATAAAGATAGCTGTTATGTTGCCTCTGAATACCATGGGCCTGGTTTCCTGATATATCTGCCTTTAACTCTCACAACATCATGAAACTTCGTGCTTGAGTAGCCAGCTTAGGTTGTCCAGGGAGCTTTTCTGTATCCCAATCCTGAACTCCATAGTTTGCATTCTTCCATCTTGTATGGTACCAGGTACCTTGTGTAGTTTCTTGCTCCCCGTCAATATCGGCCAGTCTCATGTGCTTGCAGTTCCCTCATTTGAGTTCTTACAGCCTTGTAGATTAATTCTTCATTTCTCATCTTGTTCAGTTTCTGTTTACCATTGACTCTTGTTTGACACCTTTCATTACTTTTACTGAACTTGCATAGAAATTTTTTTTTAAAATTTTGCATGAGCTCTTTAGCTCTTCGGTTTGTCAGTTAATACATTCACAGTGACAAGGACTTTGAGGCCAAGTCCTAACTGAGATTCAAGTCAGTCTCACTTTGAACTTACTCAGCTGCCAGATGAGTGAAATTAAACAGCAGGAGGTCACATTTAACATTGCGCTCTATTAGGTGGGCTTCACAGTCGCTTCTGTGTTGCCTAGTTAGTAAGATCATTAAAAACAACTGATTAGAGCTCATGGATGAAAGGCATCCTGTGCAAGCCTGGGACTCTGAGTTTGGATCCCTGGAACCCACATAAAACCTGGACGTACTAGTTAGTGTAAATACCTGTGATCCCAGCAGAGCCCTACCAGGAGACAGGAAGCACAGAGAAGTTTGTGAGACAGATACCCTGGCATACATATCAGTGAGCAAGAGAGACTCTATCTCAAACAAGGTAGAAAGAGAGGGCCAATACCTCAGGTTGTACTGTTACATCTACAGAAACACTATGTCCTGGACAAAGCTACACATACACGCATGCATACACATATACTGCATATACATGTACACACATTATATGCACATGTACACTACACATGTGTACATATACATTACATACACATACACATGCATACTCATGCCACACATATACTATACTATATATCTATATATTACATGCATACAAACAAATGTACACATATTGCACACACAGCACCCACACATATGCTACACTACATATATATACAGTCCATAACATACATACAAATATACACATATTGCACACACACCACCCACACAGGTACATATGTTCACACACAGGCACTACATAAACATTCACACACATTGTTCACATGCATATGTATACACACATGACCTGCATACTACACACACATACAATATATATCATACACAATGCACATACATGAACATGAAGACACTCTACTACTACAATACACACTGTTCACACAAATGCACATATATTAGACACACACACCATATATACACATATGTGTGCACACACTGCACACATGTACATACTATACACCTGCACACACATACCACATGCACAATACACACATGTAACATACACATTATACCTACACAATCCACATACACACACTATACATATACAATACACACCATACACACAAATAGCATACACACTCATTCACACACAGCGATATACGTACATGCACACACACAGAGACACACACACATTCCACAACCACCACCACCCACTGTCCCTGAATCACCTAGTATAGTCAGGTCATAGTTGGAAAGGAACATACCCATTCTCTTCCAGTTTTAGTAGTCTGTCACCATTACTCCACAACCTCTGTAATTCTTCATCAAGGCTGAAGGAAACTCTCTGATGCCTTTCAAAGTTGTTTTTATTTGTTTGTTTGCTTGCTTGATTTTTCCACTGAGCTTTAGTTAGGAAATTTGGGGCTTGTGTCTTGGGATACACCACATGGCTCAGTGCATTCTGGGTCTTACCATGAGCCTCCCTCCTGGCTCCACTCTCTTCTTCCCTCTTCTCTTCTCTTTCTTTTCCTAGCAGAGCAGCATGGCAGATTGTCAGGTCACTGCATCTCTCTAGTGCCTAGCCTTTCATGCATCCTTTTAATCTCAGATCTGATTAGTTCTGCTGATGGATCATGAGGGCTGTATGAAGCTTCCATGGATAAAAGAAGCCCTAAGAGGGGGAAAAACATCTCTTGCTCTAAAGACTGTCTCTGTCTTTGCTTTCAACTGTTCCCATTTTAAATACTGTCAGCCTTGTTCTGTGTTTGCACATGAGACCATGGGGTGGTGGCAGCCTCTTCACATCCTTACTGTTCATAACTGTACAGCCTTTATTTGTTTCTATGTGAGCTGAAGGGAGGGCTTGTGCATAGAGTGTACTCAATTAAATATGGGCTTTATAGCCTTGCCCAGTTTTTAAAAATGTCATACATCTTATTCTTTTCTCTTGTTATGGAATCTGAGTACAATTAAAGCTTTCTCCAAATTGCTGCCCATGTTTTATTTCTCAGTCAGAATCTTGCAGAGAATATTTCCAACAGTTGTCGTGTGGGCTTTTCCTGAAATGCCATGTCACTCCAAAGTGATACTCTGCTATTTTGACTACACACAGAAAGCAAGAGGGAGGTGGGCTGCACGCAGAGAAACGCCGATGACGTCATACTCGTGCCAGGCCAGGGATGCAGGAGCATTGCTTGTCTTTAGAATTTTAGAAATAACAAAGGCGGTATGAACTTTGAAAAAAAATCTTTCAAAATAAATGATTAGACAGTAATTGTTGTTGTGACATGGTTCATTGAATACAACATTTTCTTGCTGTTTTAGATATTAATTCCAACACTCTGTATAATTATTTGCTTTGCCAAGTGTTATGTAGGTGCAAATAGTGCATTAACTTATTTGTAATTAAAGGATTGTTTTACTATTCTAAAGCGACTAACAACTTACTTTTTTTTTTAATCAAAATAGGCCATAGGTATCAAAGTAAGTAACTGGATTTTTATCACATTAGATTTTAGTAACACAATGGTTTTTGTTATTAAAACAGTTTGTGAAATTTTAGTTGAAATATTTGAAGATCTTACAGGATATATGTGGATTCATCTTGTTCAGGTGAGGAGTTTGTATCACTTGACTGCATGGCTTTTCTTACAAAAACAATGTTAATATTTTGTCTACAAACAGCCTGCTGTATTTTTTTTTTCTGATAGTGCATCATCTCTAAAATCACATTTAGCCTCAAATTGTTCCTAGAATTTTTTTTAAATGTTCTCATTACTCAACACCACATGATGTCTGTGAAAGTCTCTCTTCACTTGCATCCTCTCTGGAGAATTGGAAGTTGGTGGGAAAGACCTACCTTGGGGGGAGGGGGTACCTAGCTTTAAGAGTCTTTTCTGAGAGAAGGTCAGGATCCCCAATGTTGTTGTTTAGCCTTCTCAGGAGGAAGCAATGGAAGAGAAGGACCCAGGCAACATTCCAATGAGATAATTTGCTTCTGACATGGTGTTCTGGTTTCTTATGGTTTCAACATCTCAGATTTTCAGTAGGTAGGCCCATGAAAATTCTGAGCACAGATCTTAAATTTTCTCCTTTTTCATTCTGTCTTCCTTGCTCTTTTTTTTGGTGTTGGTCTTCTTGACTCCATCTCAAACAGGACATTTTGGGGAGGACCAGAGATGTACCTCCTTTGATAATTTTTTTTTTTTTACGGACCTAAGGCTTTTTGTTTATCCAGGGAATTTCTAATAGGATTATGCTGTTTAAAGCCTTTTATAATTTTATTTGTTATTTCTGTTTAGGAATCAGATGTAGGCTGTCAAATTCCAGCATTTCTGAACTTATTTTACACCCTTATATTTCATTTGGTAAACTACTTGAATTTTCTCTGGAATCATCTATTTTTAATGTCATCCCTTGTAAAAGGCAGTAAGGAACCAGAAGTACACAAGACAACCGTCATGCCTTTTGTATACTTTCCTTGGGGTTAGAGTATGGCTAGGCATTTAAATTGTTCTTTAAATAATTTTGTGTTTCAGTTGTGCAAATTTTTTTCATTTGCCATAGGCTGCCAGATTTCCAGTTTGAAGTGTCTGTTTTCTTGCTGCCAGATCACTAAACCAACATTAAATATAATCTGGGCCTTTGTTGTGATCCCACCCATCTGACACTGTCAGTGCAAGTTTTTTGATTAGGCTGAGCTGGCTGGGACACTGGAACACAGACTAGTCAGTGGACCATCCCAGTGAAGTATTTTCTTATATTTGTGGAAAGCTCTGGCACTATATGAATTGAGCCTAGTGTACCTGACCTTTTCTGTTCAGGAAAGGTTCTTCAGGAACTCATCTTGATGGTAGGTTATAAATCTTCATCATGTGGCTTCAAAATGGCCCAGGATGTCAACAGACATCCCATCCAGCAGGAGGAAGGCAGCATCTAGAGAAGTTGTGGATCATTCTGCATGGGGGATCTGGGATGGCAGGTATTCCTGCTGTCCACAGTCCGCTGGAGAGGACTCTTTTTCAGCCTTACCCTAAGGGAGGCAAGAATCTGCATAACAGAGGAAAACAACTTTCATTGGACATAGCACAATGGGATAGAAATTTTGTATGTTAAAGATATGCAAAATCAAGGAAACAAGTGTCTTATAGTCAAATGGGCGTAATGATTAGGCAATGAGGGACCAAAAGATGAACAAGACAATATGATTTTGTCACTAATGTCACGTGATGTTATGAAACACACAAGTACTTCAGCTTTTATAAATAAAGGAACAGATGGGGTTAATAAAAATTGATCTTTATGATTGGATATCTTCAAGAGTTTAAACGGGTGTCAAGATGGGTTAGTGACTAACAGCACTGACTGCTCTTGCAGAAGATCTGAGTCCACTTCCCAGAACTTACGTGCTGTGACTCACAGCCACACATCACACCAGCTCCAGGGATTCTATGCCTGTGGCCTCAGAGGACACCTGCAGTCACAGGCACATGTGTGCATGCCTATATATAATTAAAATTAAAAATAAGATCTTAGAAACCACAATTCTCGGTTAAAGAAAATTAGAAAGCCTTTTGCCCTGTGTCCTGGCCTTAATACACTACAATTGGATAATGATAAATTTTAAAATTTCCAGAAGGCCTGCCACAAATTAGAACTGTTTATCTAAATTTAATCCTCATGGATTGGTGATGTAGTCTTTTTCTTCATATACCACATTAATACTCTAAACACAGCGTTCCCCAGAAGCTGTACCTTCAAACAATTGGCTATACTTGGTTACCCCAAAGAGCTTCCAATTGCCTTGTTGTTTTCAATAGTCTCATCTATTGACAATAGCAGCCCTGGTATGATGCTACTTGACTAAAGTCCAGCGTCTGACCTCCATTACATAGATCACCTTGGGCAAGTTTCTTAAGATCTTTTCTCTCAATCCAATGCAGTTAGTAGGTAATTTTCCCATATGAGTTTATTCTCAGTATTCCAGGAGTTTATACATGTGATAACACAGAGTTTAGCTGACATGAAGCTAGTCACTAATAGATGCCAATTGTTGTTTGTCACCATGTCCTCTGTGTACCTTCCCATTTCCACATTTTTACCGTGATTAATACTTTCCCTTCTACAGCAAGTGACGTTCTTATTCTCATGACTAAACTAGTATGTTTTAGAGCAAAGTCAGCCAAATATACTGAATAAAGAATAGCTTTTATAATTGCATGAGTTTACACTTAGATCTCCAGACCCCAACTTACTAGTTAGACCAGTGAACTATGGTCTACTTTGACCATGGACTCCTTGGCGTGCTAGGGGTGTTATGATGACCCACAAATGTGCTGTTGTGAATATCCCATGACTGTTGTTCTCTATCTAGATACCTATCTCTTTCTTCTTACCCATTCCCGTCCCCTATTTGTATTGTGTGTCATGCTAGTCTTGGTTAAACACATGCCAGTACTTGTCAAATGGAGACTACAGCCATTGTAACTCTTATTAGCAGCATAAGTTCTATTTTCACATGTCATCTTTTCTGATTCCTCAAGTCCAGATGATAAATTTTTCTCCTAGAACGTAAGAGTTGACACCCATGTGTCAGACTCTATGTTGCTTTATTGTTGACATTTGTGGATTTTGCCTTCATCATCAGCAACATCTTTGTTCTTTTCTTCTTATAAAGGACCTTGTGTCTCACTTCTTACATGACAGGAACTCAGCCAGATATAATTTAGCCTGGAAAGAACAAAATGATGAGCAGGGAGGCACTGAATATATGTTCCTGCTAACTTGGTTTATTTGTTGAGCATGGACATAACAGATCACTAGGAGGTTCAAAACCCCCCAAATTTAATGCTGAATGTAGCTTTGGATATGATTGGCAGAGTAATTGAAAAGGTTAATAAAGTACCCTCAGTTTGCCAAGATTCATCTTAAAAAGCCAGGAAGTGTAGAGGCGCATACAAACATCATGATTAGATATGGGAGTGAATGTAAGAGTCATTTAGAAAAGTATTAAAATAGCACAATACAATAGTTAAATCTGGGCAGGTAAGTTCTTTTTGTTGTTGTTGTTGTTGTTTTGGTGTTTGGTTTATTTTTTGGTCTTTTTTTTGGTAAGGAAAATGTTGCCTGAAGATGACATAAAAACAAACAAACAAACAAGCCAACACACCTAAATGTGATTGAGCTCCAAAGAAATAACTCAACAGGGGATAGAGAAAGATCCATAAGAACATACTAGAACATAAATAAAATACGAAACGGATCCAAATGAGAATCAGAGAAGTGGTGCTTCCCAGAAGTGGTTTTGGCCTGTATGCAGAGTGCAGTTTCCAGAAGCAGCATGAGACCTGGATAGTAAAGAAGACAGACCAGAGATTTGAAGCAAACATGACACACTGCAAAGGGCTTATTTCGGGAGGGCTGTTTCTCTTATTTTGCTTGTCTTTCAGATAGTTAAAAGACACCTAAGCTTAATATTAGGTTCTTAAAAGAAAGAATGAGGTAAGGTCAGTGGAAGAGTGTTCAGGACTGCAAGCCACACACTTTGGAGTGAATTCTTGATTAGGAAAAAGTAGAGAGAGATGAGGCATAGCTCTCACCATAGAGGCTCCTGTGGCCCTGTGCCTATTCCAGCCACTCTAACAGAGCAATGTTAACTCCTGAATGCTGCCAGCTTGCTTTCTTTTATGTGAAATTTCTTTGGCCTGCCTTTTCTTGGCCATGGGAAATTATTTCAGTGAAAATTTCCTACAGGCTAAGTAGGAGCAATTCATGCAACAATAGGCCTTGTGGCAAGCAGAGTGCAGAGAATGCTTGGAATTTAATGTGAGTTATTTTTGTGTCTATTCAAACCTGCATCTCAGTGAAGTTCAAATTACCCGTTGGACAGGAGAAGGCTATCTGCTCATTTAAAGCTAGGGTTCTTTGGTTCCATGAAGCCAAATTTAGGATGGGTTTTAAGAACTAAATAAACGATAGTTTCTCACCACATTAAAAATGGATGTGTCAGGTTTCTGTGTGCTTTAGCTTTTAAATAATCTCCATTTGTCCTTCTATAAGGGACCTTAAATATTTATGACATGGCTGTCCATCTCAAGCATACCCGTTTTGCTCAAGGAAGACTCAGTAGTGGAGGCCTCCAGTCTTATTATAAATATCCTACGTGTGCCTTGTTGCTTTCAACAAATTAAAGTGCACTGCGGGAATGTGCTCACTGGGTAGTGGTGTGATTATCAAAGAGGCAATGAAGACCACATGGATAGAGATACTTTTCAGTGTTATTTTTATACAATGTAATAAAAAATGAATTTTAAGGGTCAGGAGAGATGGCCCAGCAGTGAAAGGCATTCACTGCACTTGTAGAGAACTGGGTTTGGTTCCCAACACCCAGTTGATATATCACAACTGTTCCAGGGGATCTGATGACCGCTTCTTGCCTCTACAGGCACCAGTCACTCACATGATGCACAGACAAAATGCAGACAAGCATTCATGCAAATAAATAAGTCTAAAATTATTGTTAAAATTTCATCAGAAGAAAGAATAATTTAACATATTATAATAAATAAATTGATTAATATACATAAAATTTTTATAGCAACGACCTAATCTTGACCATACTATTTGTAGAATTAACAGTATAAATATTGGGACTCAGTTTTGAGAATTCAGATTTATTTAGTTCCGTGGGTATAGGCCTTGGTATATCGGAGTGCATGGGTTTATGTATGTTGGTGTGTGTGCATGTGTTTGTAGCTATGGAAAGTGACACAAACCATTCTAAAGTTGATCCAAGGATAATTCTAATACAACTCATTATATTTCCTTTAGAAATTCATTGTTCAGGGCCAGTGAGACAGCTTGGGGTAAAACACTGTTGCCAAGCCTGGTGCCCTGAGTTCGGTCCCCTGAAGCTACTTGGTGTAAGAATGAAATGACGTCAGCAAATTGTCCTCTTACCTCTATAAATAAACCATAGCAACACACACACACGGACACACAGACATGGACACTTACACAGTAAGTAAATAGACATAATAAAAAAAAATTAAAGAAACTCTTTGTTTAGGAACTATCCTCTGGGTCTCCTACATGTAAGGTATAGCAAGGATGCACTATTTCTTTTATCCAAAGGCGTTTTATAGGCCAGCAACAAGGTTGGTTAGTATAATTACTACTTGAGTGTGAAACTTGTTTTTACTTAACATAATTTCAAAACAAAACTTTTAAATGGGCTAAGCAACAAATATTAAAAGTTTTAACATTATTTTGGTGAACATGATGGTAGAGGTAATTCATGGAAATTTTTTGAAAATGTGATAATATTATAATATAACGTAAAATAGATTTAAACTGACAGTCATCCTGTACTTGACACTCAGCCAATTGAAGAATAATATTCCGATGTATTACGTGGAGACAAGTATGATAAACTTTTTATTTATTTGATTTGGAGACAGTTGTGAGAAATCAAACGGTTCAGAATATAAGTTCTACCATTAGTCGTGTGTTTTGCGAAGTTAGCCTTAATGTGCGGCTTATTAGCCCTGTGAGGATTTAAGACTTCAAGGAGCTAGTGTGTGAGAATACTTCATAAACACCAAGTGGTGACATTTCCTTGTTTGTTCTGAACTTACAGAGTGCTTTCCATTGAGAAGGGAGTGCCCAAAGGAATGTCAGAGGATATATTGAGTCTGTGGATTCAGATATTTTCACATTTCTGTTTTAGCAACCCAAAGTTTCAAAAAATGATACAATTCCTGTTATCTTCTAACAGGGCATTATTAGATCTGGCTTCCTAAAATGTGATTGTTCTTTTTTTCCCCCCCCAGAAACTGGGTTTCTTCACATGTATTAGAAACTTATCATTGTTAACACAGATGAGAATCTTTTAACCACTTTTTTAAAGCTTTTAACTACTTTTCTAACCATTACTCTATTGCAGAAATGAATTTTAACTTTTAAGTCTGCCTAAACAGCCCTCACCATCACAGTTAACACAGGTTTTCTATGGTAAGGTTTGGCCAGTGTTTCTTCTCAAAAGTTATGTATTCTCTAGTAGTTGACTCTACCATAATGATAAATTGTAACATTTAAAAATCACTTTGTATCATATTAAGAACATAGGGACAGTCAGATTTTCATACAAATTTTAGTTGTGGAGTGTATCCTGCTTCCTACACTCACTGTTCAACCTTTCTTTCAAATCTCTCTTCCTGTCTTTTCTCAGCCACCAATCTCTCTCTCTCTCTCTCTCTCTCTCTCTCTCTCTCTCTCTCTCTCTCTCTCTTCCTCCTCCTCCTCCTCCTCCTCCTCCTCCTCCTCCTTCTCTTCTTCCTCTTCTTCTTCCTCTTCCTCTTCTGCTTCCGTTTCCACTTCTGTTTTCCCCTCCCTTCCCTTGATTGCTTCCTTGTTTTTACTAAGAGACATTGTGTGTCAGGCAATATGCAGGCTGTAGTACTGAGAGTAGGTTCGAGGAATGACATGGTCCTCATTTGTGCAGAATTAACACTCTATGAGTTGTGATAGATGAATGTTTACACACACACAAATACACATACACACCCACACACAGATACAAATATACACATGAACACACACACTCACATATACACACATATTTTAAGGATTCAGAAGCAAGTAGCAGGTACTGTACAGAGGAAATGAGGTCATATGAGTGGAACCACTACCCTGCTTATAATACAGGAGGCTTATTGATAAGTAAGTTATTAATACAGCAGGCACCTTAGAAACAAAGAGCAAGTGCTATATATCCCGCACCTGCTATCTCTCTCATTCACCTCTATAGTTTGACTTACCCGTTTCAGTTACCCCAGCTTTTCTATTTGAAGTCTATTCTGCCCTCATTAATAGCCTCAAAAGACAGAGTTTAAGGTTTTGATTTTAACCCTCAGCTGGCCTTTTTCAGAGACAATGTCTTTTTTTTAACATTCTTTTATGAAAAATTAAGCTTTAGAATTCCAGTGATCCAGGCACTGGAGTAATGGTTTAGTGATAAAGAGAATGTACTCCTCTAGCATAGGAAGCTCCCATAATCTTTCTTGGGGACCTTCCAACTGCCTGTGACGGCAGCTCCAGGGGCTCCAACATGATCTTGACTTAATGTACGTATAACCACCTCCATGTACATATTTAATTTTAAAAAATATTTATTTTACTTTACATTTTCTGTGTATATGTGCCTGAGTATGTTTATGTGTGTATAAGTCTGTGTGTGTGTGTGTGTGTGTGTGTGTGTGTGTGTGTGTGTGTTGTGATGCCTGAAAATGCTTGTGGAGACGATAGGAGGTATTCCAATAACTTGGAACTGAAGTTAAAGGTAGTTGTGTGGAATCCAATATAGATTGGCGAAAACAACCCAGTCCTCTGCAAGAGCAGCAAGTGCATTTAACCACAGAGTCATCTCTCCAGCTCCACAAATTAAATCTCAAAATAAAAATCTAGTCATTTGATTAGTGGTGATAATTATAATTATGCTCATTGGGTACATTAATGTAGGCTACATATTTGGAATTTTAACTGGCAAAAGTTACACTTAGTGGGACCTGGGAAGACTTCTGGCATTCACGACTATAGCTTCATCTACTCTGGTAAAGAGCCTGAAATCAGCTCTCGGTCCCTGATCGTTTTCACAAGATTACAATAAACATCTTAAATTCCTGGTTTATTATAAAGAAAAACTGTATGCCAGAATGGCACACTTCATTCCTCAGTCATATCCTAGAAGACGTCCCCAGGTTGCTTCAATTTAGACGTGTCCTCTCTACCTTAGCACAGTGCTGCTTTCTCTCTACATACAATGTTTCAACATTAGCGAAAACTATTTACAACAGTGCTAAAAAATTTTTAAAAAGGCATCATACAATAATTACTCCTGGCCATTTTTGAGGGGTTGATTCAGATTTAGTTTCATATTTTTCAAGATTTAAAAAAAGCAGGTATTTTCAGTTTTCACATTGGTAAAACAATATCTTGTTCTTGGAAAACACTTTAAACCTCAGAAAGTGTTGCCTTTTATAAATCCCTAGGTTAATAATGGGAAGATACAGAACTGTGGAGTGGGTCTTGGCAACACAAAATATTTGAAGTGGGTTTGCTTACTGGACTGCAAGATCTGTTTCAGTTACTGTGTCATTTAAATGTCACTAAACAGTTTACACAATCCTGATACATTTTTGCAGAGAACATGCTGCTAAGCTAAGACTCTATATGTTACATTCAGCCCCAAGCGGATTTTTATGACAAGGTAATAAACCCCTGGAAACAGGTTTCTAATGGAAAATGCAACTTGACCCCAGCTAGAGGAGCCCAAACGGACCTTACAAAAGGTTCATTTCTGCAACATACAAATCCCTTTCTCCCAGGGGTGGTGTCACAGGGAAAGGTGTACAATAATAGTTGTATTTACCATAAATGCCTAACATATTTTATGATGATTTGATTGTATTAAAAATTTCACCTTATAGATTTTAATAAAACTGCCTGTGGGCAACGTTATTGCAGTTGGATTTGTTTTCCCTTGCCCACTGCTCTTGGTGCAAAGAAGTGAGCAACCCTTCTGAAAGGCTTTACTTTTTAGTACCTGGTTAATAAAAAATAATTTCCTCTTCTTTGGACCTGTTCATGAAGCTGGAAAATGACTCCCGTAGGTCAGTGGTGTGTGGCAAAGCTAATTTCTATAAGCTTTTTATCAGGTGGTATTTAACCAAACAATAAGGGGACACTGAAAACCCCTTCTATACCAGATATACTAGACAGAGTATAATCCCCAGTTGGCACAGAGAGGAAACCGTGAAACAATTTTGTTCTTGTTGATTTCTAGAAAGACAAAATCTTCCGAGAAATGAAAAGTGAAAGCATGTGGATATTTCTAGCTACAATTAGATTTAGAAGTTTTGATGCAAATGATACTTGTTGCTTAAAACCCAGTACAATGTAACTTTTATTTGTTGTTGACGAGGGTGCCCCACTGGAATCAGTGTGTGTGTGTGTGTGTGAGGTGATATACATCATTGCGACAGGGAGACTCTGTGTCATTCACATACATGCACATCTTAGCAAATTCTTTTCCCCAAGCATCACAGTAGCCAAGGAGAATTAGGTGAACATTCTAATCCTGAAAACTCAGGCATCTTCCCTTGAGGTTCAGCAACCTGTTTGCTGGGCGCCTTGCAGAACAAAACAGAATTTTCATATTCCTCCTGTTTCTGATGCTGACAGACTGACCTCCAGGAATGGGAGCAAGGCTGCATAAAGTGCACCTGGGTAACTGGCTGCTTTGCTCCCAGCCTGCACACAGATATCTCTTTCTTTGCTGCCTAGATAATCACAAGGATGGCGAGTGTGAATGTATACATAGAAGGTTCCAGACCACAGGTAATCGGTTCTCTTCCTAGTGTCTTTTTAAAAAGATGCCCCAGCACTGTCACAGAGGCCTTGTTCCATTCAGAGCTCCCAAGAATACCTTTAGAATTTGGAAAATTCTTGGAGAAATGGAGATGATATTAGATTGAAAAAGGAAACCTTGTCTTAGATGAGGGTGGATTGGATAATAATTTTAAAGTTTTTGAGGACAATAGCCATAACACTTCTTTACCCCTTTCTACTTCAGTTTTATTTTTAAGAGGCTAAGATTTGCACCGTATAGGGGTGGGAGGGACATTTGCGTTCTCCAGTTAGAAATATACAAAATCACCCACATACTTCTGTTCCACGGCGTGGCTCTTGGTTAGGGTAGCAATAGACAAAGAGAGGGATGCATTACTTCTGACACAGGAGATGGTGTTAAGGAGGGATGTGGACTCAGAGAGGCATGGTGCTGGAGAAACCATGGATGGAAAACACATCCTACCCTGGGAAGGCTACTTAGTCTCCATGTAAATTTAGACAGGTGATAATTCCCCAAATACGTGTCCAGGAACCGAATGGCAACTGTAATAGTGGCCAGAGTGTAACAGGCAGATTGTGAGATGGGAGAGGATGCTGACAGGTGGCAGGGAAAACGGAAGGCCCTGCTAAGATTTGAGAAAGAAATTACAAGTCACGTTGCAAAGACGGAGTTGAGCAGAGGCTCCACTCCATGATGACTGAGGAAGAGCAAGAAGCACAACGGAAGCCATTTATTTTAGGCCTGGGAAAAGAAGGGTGGTCATCACTGACGATGATCCTCATGAACCAAACACTGTTGTCCAAAGTCTGCATTACCTTCTAGGTGTTCTTTTCCCTGGAGCCGTGGAGCTGTCAGTTAATACAGTAGTGTCTGAGTACATAGGACAAGTTATCAGATATTGAAAAAACACGACTCCAACTGAGCATCCTCGAGAAGATCATCCGCAATCCAAATTGCTTCAAACTCCAGAGTATAATGAGTGTCCACAGGAGGTCTAATATGGAAAATTCAATACCTGGAGTCAGAATACAGGCACATTAAAATATCATATAAATCACCCTTTGGCTTCATATATAAACTCCATACGAGATACAAATGAATTTCATGGTTATGTATGGGCCTCACCCTCACACTATCTCAGTATGCAAATATTCTAAAAGATGAAAGCAAAATTTGAAGTCTGGAATGTATATCTAAGCATGTCAGATGAAAACTTTATGTGACCATGCCCAGCCACATGAATAGTTTACATAACTAGATTCACATACATTAGTTGTGGTATAAAAATTATGGAGAACTTTTAGCATAATATTTTTTTCTCTGGAGTCTTAAAGGAGAGACACAGCAAAGGCATTATGGAGACTATCAAAGACATACGTCTTGAAGACTACATGTAATTGTATTTGTGTGAAGTATTAAATGTTTAAAGTATTCTAGTTTTGTAAGCACATTAATAGGAAACCGAATGATGTGTTGATCCCCAGAGCTCTGTGAAACTCACAGGACATCAGCTTCTCTAGAGCTGTGAATTTCTCCTGAGAATCCCTTCTGCGTTTGATCAGTTGTTTCACAGAATTCTAGGGCATATGTCTAACTATGTAGACACCTAACTAGAGACAAGAGGAAGGATAAGCTGTACTAGGGCTTGGGGGGTTATGTTCTGTGAGAGCACTCTGTAACCTGAGAGCTTTAAGCCTTGAATATTTTACTTACTGCCCACCAATTAATATTACCCTTATTTATTGATTCATTAATTCTACTGCAGGTGGAGAAGATGAGCTTGATTTCTTACTTACCTGTATTTGTTTTATGGGTGGTAGAGTTAGGATATAAGGGAAGGATGGGGATGGAGAATGATCCTCATGCCTCATCAAGAACTTATATACCATTTATATATTTTTCTTAGTATTGCCTGATCAATTTGTTTGTCCAAAGTTCTCTTGGGAAAGAAAATATATAGTAATTAGTAAGCCCCAAAGTTTCACTAAAATCTGTGGTAGAATTAAAAGAGTAGATTCCAGAGAAGAGGTAGCCTTTCCCATTCATCTTCGATTCTTAAGGGTTCTCAGCCTAATCAGAAATACCACAGGTAAGAAGGTTGTATTGATATTATGTGGCAGGCATAACAAAACAGATTCAAATTATTCTGAACAGAAACCTGCTTAGGATGGAGAGTTGAGAGAAAGGTTCATTTTAAAATATTTTGCATTTATTCATTGAGACACATTGTGTTTGTACACAACACATTTTGATCATGTACATCCTAAATTCTTCCCTGCCATTTCCTACAGCCACTTCAAACCATCTCTTTCCATGCATTCCTTAAAACTGTTGAGTTCAATTAGTAGTTCCTGGATATGCACGGGTTAATGCCATCCTCTGGTGCACTGTACTCCAATCAGAATGATTTAAAGCAAGAAAAAAATTATGACAAATTCTGATGAGGATGCAGAGAAAGAGGAACTCTCACTATTGACAGTTCATTATTGTGAGAGTGTAAGTCTATGTAGCCGGTATGGAAATCAATGTGAAGGTTTCTCATAACACTATAAATAGCACTACCATAGGATCCATCTGTACACTTGTGAGCATATACCTAAATGGTTCTGAATATTCCTGCAAGGTACTAACTAACACATCAGTATTCATTGTTGCTTTATTCACAATGGCTAAGAAATGAAACCAACCTAGATAACTATCAACTAATGAATAAATAATAAAAATGTACATTTACAAAGCAGAATTTTTATTCAGCTGTAGAGAATAATGAGATTTGTAAATAAATGGGTGAAACTAGAGATACTCATAGTGATTGAGGTAACCTGGGCCCAGAAGACAAAGGTTGCATCTTCTCGATCATGCATAGATGCTAGCCTTGGATCTTTAGATTCGTATGTTTAACTTGGGCTTCCTGTGGAACCTCTATATGCTGTTTAATTTTTATCAACTTGACACAAACAAGAGTCATTCTGGAAGAGGTAACTTCAACTGAACAGTTATCACCACCAAATTGGCCTGTGAGTATGTCTGTGGGGAGTTTTCTTCATTAATAACTGATGTGGCACAGCCCTGCCTACTGTGGACAGTGATAATCACAAGGATGTGGTTCTTGGTTGTATAAGAAAGCTGACTGAGCATGCAATAGAGAGCAAAGGCAGTAAGCACAGTTCTTCATTGCCCCTGCTTCAGTTCCTGCCTCTAGTTTCCTGTCTTGGCTTCCCTCGTTTGTCTGTGAAGTGTAAGATGAAATAAAGCCATTCTTTATGTTGTTTTGTCTTGCCCACTGCTCCTGAAAGCAAACAAGAATACTATGAAACTAGAAAGGAGACACTGGGTGTGAACTTTAAGGGATGGAGAAAATTGAATGTAGTAGATATGAACGGGGGAGTGGTGTGTGTGTGTGTGTGTGTGTGTGTGTGTGTGTGTGTGAAATCATTGAGTGAGCAGAGAGACAGGAGTCCAGAGGACATTGCTTAGACAAAAGACAAGGAAATGCTAGGAGTGGAAATGAGTTCCAGGCAGGTCAAAAGAGTCTAGACTAGGAAAGGCGTGGGAGACGGCATTGAGAAATCATAGGATAATGTGGTGAGTAGAGATATTTTAACTTCTCAAGTCTGAGATGGGTTGGGTGAAGGATGAGCTGGACTGGAGAAGAACTAGTTGATGGAGAGTTTTGTTGTAAAGCCAAAGCCTTTAAATGGCTTTTTCTCTGAGTGCACAGGGATGCCATCAGCAGCTTTCAGATAATGTTCATCACGGTAAGGGTAAGAGTTTTAGTTTAGAGAATGTACTCTCCTGTTGTAGCGCTATGAATGACAAATCCAGGAATGACAAGTTGTTTAGTATTGAGTATTTCTGATGCATGAAGTGCATTTTGTACATTGCACAGTTGACAGATAGGCTATTCCATGCTGCTCTTCCAAGAATAAAGTCAATAAAAAGTCATATATGTTATTTGAACTTTTAGAGGGAAAATTCAGGGTGATATAGCAAGACATCCATGGGAAATCTGACACTTTAAACAGAGTTATTATGGAAAATGCTGGCTTGTGGTTTGAGCAAAGGCAAACAGAGGATTTCATAGCTGCTAGTCAGCCGAGTTGCCCCTTGAAGTCATTGCTTCATAGTAAATTAGTGGATTGGGGAGATATGTTTACATTTCAGTTTCTACTATACATAGGATTTCCCTTTGAGAAGTAGATAGACATTTTTTTTTAATTTATGAGTTTGGAGCAGTAAATGATATTGAGTCTGTGTACATACACATTTCAAGTTCACACTCAAGTGTATAAACAGAGCGAGCTATATACTTATGTGGTAAGACATTGATAAATTTGCAATCTTATTTAAATCAGAACCATACCCAACATAGTAAAGAAATTCAATGTGTCTTCTGGTAAAAGGTTACCATGACTATAGATTGCCAAGTAACATCTTATCAGTAATAATTCATCGACAGAAGGGAAGAACAGATTTAGTCATCTTTAACAGCTTCCATTCTGTATGTTCTCCACAGTCCCTTTTATCATAAAACTTAAACGTCTATTATATGTACGGTCTGGGCAGCTTCACAGTGCCATGGCTAACACTGTTAATTGTACTTTACATTGCAATGAAGGTGCCAGCTAGCGGTGCTCAGTGACATAAATTACACACACAGCCTCGCTTGAAGGTCAGATCCTGGAACTTCCCCAGCTCTTAGAAACAGCTGCTCCAGGCTTGCACTCAGTCTGCTTCTCACCTACCCATACATTAGTGTGTTTCCAGTTTGCCAGTTCCTTCTGTGTCACTTTTAATTGTCACCATTGATTCCTGTTTGGGGTCTTTCCATAGATGTTTCTTCTTAGATGTACCTCGCTCCCACCATCCTCCTTTCTCAAAGGAAAAATAGAATACAAGTGACTAAAATATCTTGATCTTTCCTTTTCTCCCCACACTGGCATCCTTAGCCATCTTCTTAGAAACCCAATATCCAGTTTCTTTGCGTATCTCCCTAGAACATTAAAGGTAGTTTTAGGCCTGAAAGAAGTAAGACAAAAGTTTAAATTGCCGAACACTTATTCATGTGAGAAAAAAAATAGAGAAAGACATATGGCAAAATTGCTAGCATATACACACTGGAATTGTTCATTTATGATTTCAACAGCAATGTAATCTCACCTCTAAATTTAATTCCTGAACTAAAGTATTTATTTCTTCTTTAGCACTTTAACTTTGGATATAAGCAGCAAACAAAAGAGCCATTGCATTGAGTTGGACACTACTCATTTGTCCGAGGATAATTTCCATGATCTCTCTTTCCAGTTGGGTCAAGCACGGGTGCTTGGCAGCCTACTCCTTTGCTATAACAGCATTCAAATCACTTACCTCTCCTCATCACGGCCTCCTCAGTGAAATGTATCTAGTGGTGTTTTCAGAAAAAAACACTTTCAGACAGTTGCCAGTTGTAAATAAATTTTAAAATAGGAAATCAGAACATGATAATACCTACGGATTTAGGAAATGATACATTTTTAAAAGAGCGATATTTTCCCTTTGTGATAAAAATAGTTTTACATGTAACTTTTTAGATGCCTAATTTGGATCTACCAATTCAACATATTATATGCTACATTTCTCTTACGACTAAACTTTTTGATTCTTTGTCTTTCTCTATTTACATGTCTATGAAGTATGAAGTTAGATGGACCAGAAAGATAGACCAGCAATAAAGAGTATCTTTTCCTCTTGCAGATTATCTGGGTTTGGTTCCCAGCACCCAAATGACACCTCACATCCACATGTAACTCCAGGTCTAGGGGATGCCCTCTTTTGGCACCAAGTCTGTACATAATGCACATGCATACACAAGGAGGCAAACATTCATGTACATAAAATGCCTAAGTATTAAAAAGTAGGACCAGATAAGCACATCACAATAAATTAATATCCATAATGTGCTTTCGAAATTAGTTACCCCAAATTTCTTGCAACAGAAACATCAGATAAATCTTA
Source organism: Grammomys surdaster (assembly GCF_004785775.1). NCBI lineage: Eukaryota > Metazoa > Chordata > Mammalia > Rodentia > Muridae > Grammomys > Grammomys surdaster. Next base: position 9,373,860 of record NW_021604633.1, on the reverse strand, counting down.
GGTGAAAGAAATAATTTGATTACATGCAATTAATGTACTAATACCAACTATATTAACTAAAGGCAGAGATACAGTTACATAGCAGAATACTTGCTTAAGCCTGCGCCTGCGAGGCCCAGGGTTCAATCCCTAGTGCTGTGAGTAAGGAAATGAACAGCATACCTGTGAGCAGTTAGGGTACGTCAGGAAATACAGAGCCAGCTTGTGTAGTCTGTTTACTCAAATCTCTTACTCTTACTATTTTTAGTTCTTTCTGTATCTCCCAATATCTAAGGTTGGGGTGTGTTTATTCCTTTACTCTAGACTCCCTATCTCTGTTTGTCTGTTTGCTGCTCATCAACTTTCCTAATGTTCAGGTTTAGCAAAGAATTTCTGAATTCTTTGTTCTATTTGTAGGAAAACAATAACCTACTTGAATTCAGCTTGAGTTTTATTTTTTCCTCTGAAGAATTATTTCTACTCGGCCAAAGAAAGGTGTGCTTTTGAGCATTCCCACAGTAGGAATCAGTTGTTCCTCAGAGCCAGATCACATTGTACATTAAATCCTCTTCTCCCCAGTGACACTACAGAGATGTCATGGATAGCAAATGTGAAGCAGATATGGGGAAATAGAGCAAAAGTTTCTAAATGACCATTAGGATCAGGAGATTGGTCAGTTTGTGAGGGAAATTCTCTGACAAAACAAACAACGACAACGCTTCTTGCTGTCCATCCCCTCACACAGTGTGTAGTTACCCGATGCATGACATATCGTTAGGAACCTTGAAAGTTGTCAAAGCAGTTATGAACTCAGTGCTTAAGAACTGTGATGTGCTTGCTAATAGTACAATAGTAAGTCTGAAAAACCATTCTGCAACTCAATGCAGACCGGGTTCCCCAGACCATTAAGAAAGTAGCAGCTGCTATCCCAGTTGTTAAGGGAAATCCAGGTGTGTTTCCTTCTGCCAATAGTTCTAGGTTCTGTCTAGGTAGTATTGAGATCCTTTAAGACTGGAATATTTCTTTGGATACAAATAAAAAAAAAAGTCATAGAAAAGCAAATGCTTTACAGCCTGACAGAGTGGGTTTAAGTTCTGGCCCCACTCAATTGTCGATGGACAAATCACTTAAATTTATGCTTTTATAGTCCTTTTGTCTGACTGTGGAGACTAAAGGAGATGATGTATGTAGAAGCAATAAAATTATATGAAGTACAGTGTTGGCACTCAATGTGTTCAAATCATTATTACTTCACAAATATGATGCTAAATGTATTATATTAAAATCAGTAAATATTGAAGACTGAGACTATTATTTTTCCCCATGGGATTATCAGATGTATGGGCCCAACATTTGTGTTCTTTTATGTGTAATCTATAGTTATTGAGTTACAGAGTTATGGTCAATAGGGTAGGAGTGAATGAATAGTTAGACATTCTTTGCCATATCCAAAGCAGTTATCATACAATAATACCCCCACTACCCTTCTGGCATAAATCTTTTAATTCTCTCATGGGAGACTAGTTCATGTAAAGGAAGCACTGGGAAAAGAAAATATCTCCACATAGTACTGTAAGCTCAGAAAAAAAATAACCTGGCTTCTTAACATGGCAGTAACTCTTTGTATGAATAGCTGGGCTGGTCATGAGTCTTGACACTAATGGGCCATTTATGAAACTTACTACTCTGAAGTCATCCTATTGGAATGTCCTTAGTAGACATTACCATTGTTACAAAAAAATAATTAGGAAGCCTTTTCTTATTTGCACTGGTTTCTTTACATTGCTGTGTTTTTATGGATCTCACCTCTGGGATTGTGGATATGGATATTTACATATGATCCTAATGAAGTTGTAATCTCTGATTCAAGCTCTTGCTAAAAAGAAGCTAGCGTAGCTACAGATCACAGCTCCAAGAGAGGGACGGGCTGAAGCCAGAGGAAGAGCACCTGCTACACACAAAATGTTTCAGGTAGCAGCTTTGCGGACATAATCGTATCCATTTTTAGACTTCCATATTTCCATTAACTTCGCGTCCTCCATAAGGACATAATTTTCAGCAGCATTATCAGCTCTTACTTCCTACAGATTTCTAAAGTATCAGTGCTGGAATACCACTAGATTGCAGAAAAAGAATGCAAGAAAAATTTTTTAAAGTTTTACTGTGTCTTGAAAGCAAACGAATTACGGCAACAGGGCTGGTACTTTACCTACTTGTTAATTGGCAGGTTAAACTTTATGAGTTTCTGGTACCCTGGTGATACACGACTATTAAAATTTGCAGGTGGTTCAAGGGCAGAGAGATATAAGTTCCTGTACTAGTAATATATCATAAAACTGTGTATTTCATGTGCCTATTATGAAAATGGAGACTTTAATACTCTTCAACAATGTAAGCTGATGAGGGAATCTTTATGGATCTCAAGGACAGGACTCTTTTTCATAGAAATTGGGAAAGTATAATATTTATAGACAGAAGCATAAAAAAATAATTGGTCCAGTGTTACCTCTTTGAGACTAAGCATTTAGTGACCATCTGCATACACCTTCCGACTCGCACAAACCGCCACATACAAACAGTGCTTCTGCCACCAAAAAAAAAAAAAAAAAAATGCTGTAAATCTGACATTTTTATGCTTTCTTCAGAAGACAGAATTTGCTTAATTACACTTACGTCGTATTTAAGTGTTAGCACATTTCCTTTTTGGAGTTTATCTTTTCATCAGGAAATGGAAGTGCATACTGTGGCTAGTGGAGTGTACCACATAAGTAACTCCATTTAGTGGGGAAAGAAGTGATATGATTGCAGCTCATTAGAAGCTGTATTTTCCTATGTTTTACAAGTGGTTTTCAGAGAGAAAACCCTCTCTCAGATGTTGATGGAGTTAGCTGGCTCACCGTCTGAGAAGGCACTCTTTGTAATTAGGGCTATGGCCAATTTTAACGTCGAGAGACATCAAAATCTATTAGTCTTAATTAAGAGTAGGAGAATGAGTAATAGTTTTTTTTCTTTATAACTTTAAATTCAGCATTCTTTTTAGCTTTTGCCTTTATGGGAGAAATCTTCTATTCCCTTCTCTTAGCATTAAGTAAGCTTAAAATAGGACCATTGAACACATTACAATTTTGCTTATTCTCTTGGTAACCATATGATGTTTTAGTTTGAAGGTAATATATCCTTTTATTTTTTACATGTTGCTGAGAAAGTAAACAATCTTTAAATTCATTGTTTAAAATTTTTTACTTGGTTGTCTATAACAGGAATGAGGAAGCATCCAGGATGTAGGAGCTTGAGAGCCAGGATTAAGAGATGGAAGGACAGGCAGCTTGCCATGTGGAAGCTGAGGCCCTGGCCTCTGAGGCTGACCAATGCTAGCAAGGAGTGAGTGAGTGGACCTGGACAGGCAGTGCTAACTGCGCTTTGAATGTCTCCAAACTCTTTCTGACCAGAAATACACAGAATTCAAAGAATATTTCTGAGTGTTACAATTGTATACAAACACATATACACACATGCACACACGCGCACACACATCAATATGTATGTGTCTGTTACTATGCATACATATACACACCATTGATACATATGTATGAATGTTAGAATATATTCGTTCCTGCATCATTTGTAGGTATGCACACATCAATATTCACGTTCACATTAATGTATAGTAATATTAATTTGTACACATACTATTTATACATATGTTCTTGTTAATTCACATGTTTATACATCTACATGTGTTAGTACACATACATATACACACCATTTATGCAGATGTACATTGTAGTATATGTACATTACACTATTTAAACATATTTTTAAATTAACATATATATATACACAGCATTTACAGATGTGCATATATTAATAAATATATGCATATTATAAATACATATGGGTTAACACACATATACTCAACATTTATACATATGACCATATTCATTTACATTTATAGATTTATACATCTGTTTGAATTAACATGCATTTATATGCTGTTTATCATAAATTATAATATATATATATATATATATATATATCTGGTATCTAAGGGTCTAAGGTATCATATTTTAACAAGGACTCATGAATCAATTTATGACTTTTAAATTTTAATTTATCTTACAGATATCATTTTCAGATGAGTGACAGCTGCATACAATCAGCAAACAGGAACAGTCTTTGATGTTACCTCTACTTTACTTTCTTCTTTAAGAAAATATTGTCTACGCAATTGGCAATTGCTCCTTGAAAAACTTACTCAAAATTGTAGACAAAAAGTATTGATACATCAGTGAATGACAGATTCTTTTGCCTCATAAAATATAACAGATTGGAAATAGAGATATTCATCAAGGCTCTCACCTGAATTTTCCATAAAATATTCTTAGCAAAAATTAATCTTAGGAAAATGGAATGAATATAAGTTCCAAAAAGGACTCCCATTTTGGGTGAAGATAATATGGCAGTAATATGAGTTTTTAGGCATTGTGTTAAAAAAAAAAGTTACTGGCTTTGGAGTATGGTAATTTAGTCAAGGATATATTTGCGATCGGAGTATTCTTTTTGCAAACCATTTCATGGCAAACGGAAGGGCACTTAGCTGCTAATCAAGGGAGCAGTCTGTAGTCCAGGCTTGCTCCTCAGTGTTTCAGAGGTGCTAATAATGATGCAGCCTGGGTAGATATGTGTAGGCTGTGAAGCCTTACCATAGGGAATGACGCAGGCTGCCCATACATCTTATGGGAACTCTTTTCTTCATATTGATCTTAGGCCTCTAGTTAAAAGAAAAACCCTTAAAAATATGCAGTCTCAGTCTCTCTCTCTCTCTCTCTCTCTCTCTCTCTCTCTCTCTCTCTCTCTCTCTCTCTCCACACACACACACACACACATATCTTCCCATGCATTCTTTATTCCTAAGCTCAAACGAGCAAAGTGTATTCACTGTCTCAATTTTACAAAGACCCTTCTAGACAAAATGGTCACAGAGACAGATGGGATATCTGTCTGGCTAGAGCAGGTGAAAGAACAAGGGTTTCAGAAAGGGAAGGCTTGGATCTTGCTGTATTAGAAGTGACGATGACTGCTCCCCCCGTGGTGGCTGACTGTACTCTGTGATTTAAAATCATGTGTTTACACCAATTAATCTTACAGAAATCTAATATCCCACTTTATTAAAATCTCGGTTGGGACCTTATATGAGTTGTGTGTAGTTTAATGAAAAATTTGGCAGCACTAAAGGTTTCTGAGTCAACAACTAAAATTCTATTCATAACTTAATACGTAGTGAATCCTCAGTGTTTCTTGCAACGTTTGGCCAAGTTACACTGTACATCTATACTGCAGAATGGGTTCAGAAATGCAAAATGATTGTACCCTGCCTCTGGACACCAACCAAAAACAACAAACATTGCCTAGAACACCTTTGCTCCAAGTTAAGACAGTAAATGCAAATTACAGGGTTTTTTCTTTTTCTTTTTTTGTTTACAGTATATACTATTTACTGCTTTTATAGAAACATAGTGATTTGATTAAAGAAATCATAGATTTTAGTTTTATTTTGGGGTTAATCCTTTCTTTTATTAAAAATAACATTTTTTCTCACATAGTATATCTTGATATTCCTCCTAGTTCCTTCCAATTTCTCCTCCAATTTGTAGCTACTACACACAAACCCCTTCTCAATAGAAAACTAACGACTTCTGAGGGATAATAAAAAAATATAATGTGATAAGATACAATAAAAAATAACACATTGGAATAGGATAAAACAAACACAAGGAAAAAAGCTCAAGAAAAGGCACAAGAAACAGATACAGCAACAGAGACCCATTGATTAGCACACACAGGAATCCCATTAAAAACCATAAACTGGAAGCAATAATGTACATGAAAAGGATCTGTGTGTGTGTGTGTGTGTGTGTGTGTGTGTGTTAAAAGCTCTGATATAACATTATAATACAAGGAACCCCTAAAGATGCTATTGAGTTTGTTTTCTTTGGCCATCTACTGCTGGGCATTCAGCCTGCCCTTAAGAATAGTTGGTTGAAGCCTGGGAGCACATAGGCAGGGGCCCATGGCTCCAGCTGTATTTGTAGGGGAGGATGACAGTGTCAGGCATAGGTGGGTGAGGAAGTCCTTGGTCCAGTGAAGGCTGGATGCCCCAGTGTGGGGGAAATCGTGGGTGGGGAGGTGATAGTGGGAGGGTGGGTGGGGGCATATTCTCATAGAAGCAGGAGGAGTGGGGATGGGATATGGGGTTCCTTGGTGGGGGGAAAGTGGATTACATCTGAAATGTAAATAACATATTCAATAAATTTTTTTTTTAAAAAAAAACCAGAATAGTTGGCTGGGACTTCAGTTAACAATGGCAACCTCCTTGCCATTGTTGTATGTGACTTTTAGCTCAGCTGAGCATCCTTCAGTAGCTGCTCTCTCTCTTCGAATACTAGATATGTAACTGTGATGACTGAAAGGCTAGTGAACTCCTATGCACTAAGACCACACAGGAGAGCCTTCAACTCAAGCAGACATTAAAAGGCCAGAGGGGAGAAATTACCAGGAAATGAGTGATGTTTTAAAACTGAGAAACTGTAGCCAGGATTCTGTGATAAAGATATAAAAGCTCAGATATTTGTGAGACATGGTTAATTGGCCTTTATGTTTTAAATGATTTTTTAGTGAAAAGTTGAAATGTATTTGACCTAAGCAAAAATTTCAATTGTTTGTTTTGTTAGAGGAAATATCCTACCAGTATTTAGTAATAATGTCATGACAACATTGACCATTATAGTCATTATTGACAAGATATCAATAAGAGAACAAAAAAAGAGGAAAACAATAACTTTTTTCCTTGCTATCTTTGTCATGCCTTTCTCTTCTCCAATTCTTTGTTTTGAATAGAAAACTTAGTTTAGTGTTCAAGAAACAGTTAATCTCAGACAGCTTTAATTTTGTATATGCCATTATGTGTTTCATATTATTTTAAACTACCAAATAGCATTAGTATTCATATGTACCAGAAATGAAAGTTATTTGTGACGAATAAAATTACAAGTTAATGGCCTGTGAGATACATACATTTTTGCATCTTGCTTTTCATTTTTCATTCTCTGCTCTTTACTGAATACATCAATGTTATATTATAAATAACAGTATATAAAAACATCAACATTTTCATATAGAAAACCTTTGTAAATGTAGACACAGATCTCTTGGTGAGAAAAACAAAGTACCCAAGGAAAATGTGTATCTCACATAAAGAACTAAATGGCTATTATCAAAAGCTGAACTCAGTGTTCTCTTATGAGAGTCAATTGTTTCTTTAATCACTTTAATGAGAATGAAACAAACCAAAGGAAAAAAATGTGTTAGCAAGTGTGGCTCTGTGTGCAATCCCAGAAGTCTTTCATTGCAGCTATCCCTCTTGGCTTTGATTGCTTCAGAGGCAACATGGAAGAGCAGTGTCGTCTGGGTATTAGGGCCCGAGAGATTTAAGGAGGCTGTTGGAGCAAAGGAGAGCACAGTTGCTAAGCAGTAGCTTCCTTTTAAAGTGAAAATATCTCAATGTTTTCATATGTTGAATCTTCTTAAAACCGACATAAGAAGAATTGTGTGAATATAAGCTCAATGGGCAGTCTAGTTGAGAGACAAAACATGCACTAAGCAACCAAAGATGGCAACTACAGTCTTTCAACCAAGCATGGCAACTACAGCCTATCATCAACTGAGCATGCCAACTTCACACTTGAAATCCACAAGTCACATATAAATATTTCAAGCTATTCCAGAATTAAAACTTGAAGAGATCTTGAAAAGGAACACAGTCACAAAATTTTATATCAACATGCATGCTAGAAAATCTAATACCACATAACTTTTTTGTGTAATAATAATGGTGATGAATATGCTAGTCATTGATATAAGAAATGTATCAAAAACCCTCCTGTTATTTATTATTCATAAAGAAACTGAGTCTCATATTCAGAGGCAGATGCTCACAGCTAACCATTGAGCTGATCATGGGGTTCCCAATGGAGGAGTGAGAGAGAAGACTGAAGGAGCTGAAAGGGTTTTCAGCTCCATGAGGAGAGCAACAATACCAACCAATCAGAGATCCCAGGGTCTAAGCCACCAACCTGGGAGCACTTAGGGAGGGATCCATGGCTCCAGCTGTATATGTAAGGGAGGATGGCCCTGTCGGGCATAGGTGGGAGAGGAGTTCCTTGGTCCCATGAAGGCTGGACACCGTGTGTGGGGGAATTCAAGGGTGGGTAGGTGGTAGTGGGGAGGTAGGTAGGGACACATCTGCAGAGAAGCAGGAGGAGGGCCGATGGGATAAGGGATTCCTGGGTGTGGGGGGGATATGGGGTAAGGGGATAATATCTGAAATATAAATAAAATATCCAATAAAAAAATGAAAAAAAAAAGAAACTGAGTCTCAAAGAGGAGAGTAAGGACTCATTATGCCCAGTGAAGGTCACCTTAAGGTTGACACTTGAGGTTTCTGTCAGGCCAATTCTTTGGATGCTTCCAAGTGGGTTAGTGTTTCTCACTATTAGCACTGACAGCATTCAGGATCTCCAAAGTGCAGAAAAAAAACCCACCTATGTTTTATGCATTGCATATTGCTCCTGTTATTTCTTTAGCTTTTAGTTAGAGAGAAAGATGATAAATCCCACTCTCATTGGAATGACCTTTTAAAACATTAAAGGAGGTTGAGAACCAAAGGAAACAGTTCACCAGAATGGTATGACCTATTTTCTAAATGAGTTTTTTATTTTGCTAAGATCTCCTTAAATATTTTCATTTTTTTACCAAAGTATTCTCATTTCTTTGTAAAAATAGCTGCAAGGGTATGCCAGTGGGTGTGTTCATTTAAAATTACAAGCATATACCACTGTTTTAAAAGGTTTCTAAGATCTATTTCCTGCGCCGCGGAAGGGTACGGCCTTCAAATCATGACTGCTGATGAATCTTGGTACCTGTACATTACAACCTTGGACATAAGACACCATGACAATAGACTATTCTGTAAAGAATAAAACTTTCTGCTGGTATACAGACTTCTTGCAACAGAGAAAAGGCCCTACTGAGATAAAGAAAACTCATAAACCATTGAGATTAGCTTAGTGCCCGCAGTTGTTTCAAAGACCAGGCAAGAACTGATATTCTCTTCCTAAATGCATTTTCCTGTGCTTGAGACTCACACAGGATCTGATTACCAGAAATGATTTATTTGTCTTTCTAGACTGTTGACATGGAGTCTTGAGTTTCGGGGCCAGAGGTAGGTATGCTTCATGCAGTTGCTGTGATTGCAGAAATCACAGACTTCTCTTTGGTTAACCATTGTGATCGCTAGAGCTAATGCTATCAAAGCTTCACGGGCTCACCTTATCTTCAAGAGTAAAGTGTGTGTAAAACATTTGGGTTTTTGATATATAGGCCCTGACATAATGTAACAATAAACAGAATACCTACTCTGTTTATGGGTTGAGTTATAGCCTTGTGTTGGCAATAGTTCAGTTTCTGCGTGATAAAGACTGGTCTTACAAATAACTCATAAAATCCATGCCTCAGGCACTTCTCAGAGTGCTTACTGATTTACTCTCTCTTTTTTTTTTTTTTAAAAAAAAAATGTTTTCACTGACTCCACAAATTGTTATTAAGTATCCGTCCTCTGTAAATGTTCACATGATCATGGAGACCCATGGGTAAGAAGGAAGAGAAGGTTCCTGCTGGTTTCGATCTCAGGCATTAGATGGAGAGAGGTGAGTATTATAAATAAGAACATGTCAGCTAGCATGAGTACTCAGAGGACAGACACATGGGAAGGAGCAATGAAGTGTGTTGGAGACTGCTTCCTGTTGGATAGCCCAAGATGTCATAGGAATGAAGACAGGCATGTTATAGGAAGAACATTCTAGAGAGAGCTCACAGCTAGAAGGAAGAGAGATTGACAATGAGGATGTAGATACGTGGGCCGCAAATCATCTAGACCTGGACCTTGGTTTGCATTCTCTTTCTATCCCAAAGTCCTCTCTGTCCTCAGTTTATATATGCCCTTCCCCATCAACTGCATTCCAGATGAAATCTGTGCAGTTAGGTGACGATACGAAGGCTTCTTCAGCTAACGAATGACTTAATGTGTTCATAGATCACGTTAATGATCATAATTCATTTTTAGAATAGTTTCACTAAGCAGTTTCATTTGAAACTTGTTAAGAAACATACATATCAAAACAATTTCTTCCTAATATTTCATCTTAAAAACATACATTAAATAGAGAAATTATGATATCTTTTTTCACAGACAGAGAAAGAGGAAAGAAGAAACTCATTTTCCTTGTTAGCAGAGTCAGAGCAGCAGTACCAGGAGAGAAAGTGAGAGGAGAAAGAAGGGAGGGAGATAGACAGAGAAACAGAGAGACTAAGAGACAGAGAAGGCAAGACAGAAACAGAGATGGAGGAGATATAGGTCGAGAGAGTGGACAGAATACTTTTTAGGTCTCGAAATACACAGGGGTCCCTTCTGCAGTGAAGTAACTTCGAAGCCAGGAGACTCATTGACACATCTGTAGAGTGAAACTCAGGGTGAAGTTTCCTAAGTGATTTCTTCATTGGACTCTTGATAATTCAGCTTCATGGGTGAGAGCGCTTACCTCACAAGTAAGCAGTTTGCTCCCCAAGAACAGACTCTTAACCCCAGCTTGCCACATGATTAGATGCAGAGAGAATGCACAAGATTAATGAGGGCCCTGAGTAAAAACAGCCTCCTGTGAGGACAGCACTAAATCTTGAAAGGCTAGCTGCTGTTGTTTTTGGAGATTGAGTTTTGGTGAGCCTGGAGCCTTGCAGAGGATTCTGCTGGTTGTGACTCCTGATCTTGCTCTGTCTTCACTGCTTTAGCTCTGTTTCCTGTGACTGACAGCATGCCTTTACTGTATTTCTCTATTTTTAGTGGCTACTGATGTCCGTGTGTCTTCTCACTGTATCTAAATGTAGACATCATTTTTTTTCTAACTCTGCTTACTCTTCCACATTCGCACATCTGTGAGTTAAAACTTCATTTAGTTTTTTTCTCCCTTCACATGAACTAACCCCTTCCTTCTCCTCTCTGATAACTATGATGAAAGACTGTATACTCTTTGTATTCTTCTCAGTTTTCCTATTTTCCTTAGGGTTTTTTGTTTGTTTGTTTGCTTGCTTGCTTTTTTTTTTTTGCTTTTTGTTTTTTGGTTTTTTTCCTAATCCTGTACTACTTGGGAAAAAGAAATGTGGGTTGTGATCTTTGTAGAGAAAAATCTAGGAAAAAATAAGCTATTGGCAAATAAATAGCAGCTAGCAAAGCTGTAGCGACAGGAGACAGTGCTGGGCAGTGAGATCTGCTGGCTGGACAAGGAATCTGCAGATTATACATACAAGTAAATAAGAATGCACATCAGAAAAATACGAGTTTCTTCAGCCTGCCCAGTTTCCATCAATGGGCTTCTAATGGTGGTCTCCAAAGAGTGCTCTAGCAGGCAAGAATGAGACATTGATTTCACAGAACAGAATCTTCAAAGGAGTGAGAAGCCGGGCCTGTGGGGAAAGAAAGCAGAAGTCTGGCTATAGGTCATGGGAAAGGAAGGAATCCTTGTGGGGTTTGGACTTGAGGAGAAAAAGAAGTAGCAGTGGGCTACGGTCCAAGCTGCCATTAGCATGAAAAGAAAGGAAGAAGAGGAAACACACACACACACTCACACACACTCACACACACTCACACACACACACTCACACACACACACACACACACACAGAGAGAGAGAGAGAGAGAGAGACCTTAGAATGGAGTAGCACGAAGGTTAATTTTCTTCTCGCGATACTCATTTCCTATCTTAAGTTTATATTATAATTTTCCTGTTTCCCCACAGCCTTGAGCTTGAGGATGGCGTTTTGAGGTTAGCCCTTGGATCTGGTCCGTAAATGTTTTGTGGAAATAGGTGTGTGGACCTAATAGCTACGAAGAGCAGTGTCTAGCAGAAGCCACTTTATAACGGATAGTTTTTGGTGACTGAGATTTTGCTGTTTATATTCTAGCTATCTAGAACAGTACAGTATACCTAGAACAGGTATATTTTCTTTTAATTTAAAGTATACTGACTATGTGTATACATGTGTATGTACAGGTAAAAATGTGTGCATATCTATGTAGAAGACAGGGTCCTTGGGTGTGATTCCTCCGGCACTGTTCTCTCTTCTCCTCTCCTCTCCTCTTCTCTCCCCTCCTCTCCCCTCCTCTCTTTCCACTCTTATCCTCACTTCTTCTTTCCTACTCGACCCTACCCTACCCTACCCTACCCTACCCTACACACTCCTCCTCCTTCCCTTTCTTCCTTTCTTTTGGGGACAGAATCTTTCACTGGCCTAGAACGAACCAAGTAGCCTGGGCTATCTAAGAAGTCTAAGGGACTCTTGTTTCCACCTGCTCAGCACCTGACTTTGTGCAAATTCCAGTTCTGAGGACTTCATTTAGGTCATAACATTCACCTGACTTTTGCATAGAATATTTTAATTGATATTTAAAATCTAATATTTCAGTAATCCTTTGCATAGTCAAATTTCAGTGTGTACTGGTTTTAATTTTCTTCTGGAAGTATATTTGTATGACTTTTTTTTAAACAATAGGTATACATTCTTTCTTTTTGTATACATGCAAAGGGGGATGTTCTGATTATGTCTTTTCTTGGATAACATTAAGAAAGTTTACACCCTAGGTTCTAGATATCATATGAAAAGAGGACTTTTTACTTAAAATATTATAAACTTCTTAAATGGTGCTTTAAATGAGTGGGCCTTATTTCATTTTTGTTAAATTTGTAAAAATTTGCCCCAAAATGTAAATTTTAAAAAACGCAATTATTTGTTCATGGTTCTACATTTTGGGATGGCCACATGATTTTTTTTTCTTCCTATGGCACTGAACTAAAGCTAGGGGCGTATACAAGGTGGCCTCTAGTCCTCCAGTGCCCTCTCCTATTCTGTATCATTCATCATTCTTGCTACGAAGAGGATGAGCCCCATGGCAGCAAAGGCAGAGGTTCTATAAGGCTAAATGTGCTTAGTAATTTAACTAAAAAAGAAAAGTCCTACTCATACCATTCATATGAGCCTAAGGATGTCACAGTCCAGATCCAAAGTCAGAGAGACAGGGCCACACACTGTGAACACTTACAGGGAGGGAAAGGAGTTCTTGTAGACTAGGGCACAGCCCCTTTAGAAACATCCCTGAACTTATTATCTTAGATATGAAAATGTTTTGATACAGCCTTTCATAACCTATAGATATCATGTGCTGGCTTTATATTTACTTTTTTGGTTATTGCAAAATGCATTTGTGTTTCCTTAGTATGGACTTATGATATTTCATGCTTTAGATTTTTTTAATCTAATAGTAAAATCTTCAGTTCTCAGGTGAGTCAGCCAATTCACAAATGTTTATATTTTCTTGATGATTAATTTTTTTTTCTTTTATTCTGTAACATTTCTTCTCTGTGATTTAGTTAATAGAACCTGAAGATCATTGAGTTTGGATTCAAATATCAATCAGCTGCTTCCTTAATATTGGCATTGGGCAATTTATTTAAATTCTTTAGATCTCATTTTCTTCATTTATGTAATGAGAATAATTATACTTTTTCACCAGGTTGGCATGATAATTAAATGGAGTAGCTAGTCACATCTCATCACTGGAAAAATGTTCTGAAATATAGATGATTTTCCATTCCTTTGCATTTAAAAAGTAGTAATTTTTTGTTACAGAATATTTTTAAATGCTTTTGGAAATATGAACTCCTCAGCTTTGAATTTTATTATTCTAGACATATCTTGAAATTAAAAAAAAAACAATCCTTTGGTCTTATGTAAATATTTGTAAGTGAAAAAAATGTGGAGAAGTTCAAAGACTGACACAAAAGAAAGAGATTTTTAGGCTTTGTTCATCTTGTTGATATGGAAGTTTTGCTTTTCAGAGTTCTTTTCCTCTCTCCATTCTGACAGTGCCCTCAGAAGTGGAAAGCAAATGACAGTTTTATTTTTCCTTCCTAGATATATGCATTTGCTATTTTTGTAATAAGTCATCAAAAACATCTTATGAGATGCTTTCCTCTCTGAGTCTTTAAGAATGGAGTGAAGCAATGGCAGCACATGTGATGGATTTTATAATTCAGAATGTTCGATTTGTTTTGTCTTGGGTTCAAATTGCTTTTTGAGTATTCGTTTTGTAGCAACAGAATTTCTGCTCTGTCTAAGGAAGTTCCTGAGAATATTTTTATAAGGAATTTTATCTCCAACTGTAGCAGTTCTTTTTTTGTCATAAGATAGACTCATAAAGTCGAGCCTTATACTTCACAAGAATTATTTGGGGAGGAGTTTGTAGACCGACTGCAGGATTGTGAACATAAATGCGCTGCAAATTCTATTCAAGCAGAAAAATAGTTGTGAGTTGCCAGTGCATGCAAGAGGCATTACAATGGCTCTATTTTGAAAGCTAGACAGGAACTAAGATTATTCAGCAAGTTTTTGTGTAATTTTGAGGAAACAAGAAACCTTCATGGCTGTAGGTGACTTAACCCTCTTCCCATTCCGAGGCCAGCAGGCAGGTGAAGTGCTAGGGAAGAGCAGCTTCCTCTTTACCTTTGAAGAAGGTTATCAGTTGAATTTGGGGTTTTCAAAGTATCAGCATAGCACATTTTAGCATGTCATGTGGTTGACACATGGCTCCAGAGGAGGACCTCCCTTTTCCAGTTAATGCTAAGTTATCAGCGCTTGGCAGAAAGCAGAGAATACCGTGTGGCTGTGTTTCTGCACAGTTAACATTGAAAAACTTCACTGCACATCACATTTGTAGAAAACATTGAAAGGAAATTGCTCCCTGGCAGGCTCTGTCAAGGTTTGTTTCTTTCTGGAATAAACTGCAAGTCTTTTAAACACTATCTTTGTTGTATTCTTGTGTATAGATGAGATTGTCATATGCCTTAAAACAGTTCAGGTTTAAATTAGACTAATCATATCCCATGGGATGGATTCAAACATAGACTTCTGTAGAGCTTGCATGTGTTTTAAAATTGAGGAGGAGCCAACAATAGAAAAAGAAAGTTTCGCTGCTTCAATGGTTGAGTAGTTGTTGTCAGTGTTGAGGAGACTTGTCCATGTAGTAGCACAATGGTGGTGGAAAGACAGTTTCAGAAATGCAGACTCATTATTTCTATTCAATTTTGATTTCATGTTTCTTGAATAGAACAGGTCTAATTATAAGCCATACATAACTAAATCAAGTGGGCTAATTCTGGAGAAATGATTGACATGCATCAAGAGTTTTAGAATAGAAGTCTTGGTATTGTATATTTATTACCTCTTCTTCATGGAGATTTCTGAAGTTAACTATTATGCAGAACTCATTTGTCATTGTTTTCTCCTGAAGGTTGGTGTTTGACAAGTGCATTTCTTCATAAGTAGTGGAAATTACACATATGTTAGTCCAACCTTTAAATATTAACCAGAAGCAGAGAACCTGAGTATCATACAACCAATTACAATGTTGTCACCCTCTATCTGTGTGTATCTACCTAATTTATGCTTGATTTGGACTTCAAGTATTTATGATCCTTAGGTATATTGAATTAGACCATAATCTGCATGTTCCTTTATCCTATAGTAATTCAATAAAAGAAATGTGACATTTTTATTACCATCTTCCAAGTAGAATACTACCACTTCAGGCACAAAATAACAAAATCTAGTAGCCCTAACATACCCAGTCTTGTAATTGAGTTTATTTACCCTATCATCCTTCTTCTAGTCTAGTTGTATACTTTCTGAATACACAAATGATTGCCTCTATTGAAAAGTTTGTGTTATTCAAGATGACTTGTAAAGTTTACTCAATCTTCCCTACTAAGGGAAACAGGAAATTCCAGAGAACACTAGACTCAGAAAACCTATAAAATCTGAGCAAGCAGACCATTATTTCTGGAGACATTTCACATAACACTTTGGGAAGCAATGACTAATTAGTTTTTGGTCTTAACAATAGCACTTTCAGGTCTGTTTCCCCTCCCTTTTATAGCTTTCATATTAGGAAAAGAAGGAAAGTACCTCTCAGTGATGAAATATTGGCAGCATAGGCACCTGCTTCTCTGTAGGAGCTCAACTCTTTGATCTTTCATACAATTACCTTCATTCCTGGCTGACATTAGCTGGCAGGAGAGTAACAACCAATTGTTGTAGGCAGGACAACATCCTAATATGCTATACATTTAATGACTTATTATTTCAAATTGAAGGCTCAGTTCTTCCTATTTCAGAAGTCATGGTACAAATTAAATCCTAAAAGAAACATGGGACCTTACTCATATCCAGCATCCCATCTTATTCATAGAAGCCGCTCATTGAGCCTTTCCAGAGAATACTGAGTCATATGGAACAATATTTTCTCTATGTTCTTTAAATGTGAATGTTTGCATGTTAAATCTTCTTGCTTGTTTTATTTATTTGCTTTATTACCTACTAACTTGATCTTTCAATCTTTTTGGAATTTCACATTTTATATCTACTAGTGTGAGCTGCCTCCTCTGATTCTGTTTTCTTCTTCCAGCCCACAATTAACCCATCACCAAGTCCTGTGTGCTCAAACTCAGCTCGCACACTGCAGACTCTGGCATTTCTGGATTGATGCATACTCTAGTTTATCTCATTCTTTTCCTAAACTTTCTGTCTGACCCAGCCTCCTTCTCTCCTTCCCTCCCT
>NW_021604633.1:9296049-9356702 GCF_004785775.1 Grammomys surdaster | reverse complement strand
TCTTTCTGTGGCTTTTTATTTTACTTCACGAATGGCAGTGTCATCCATGCTGTTTGTTGCCTGTGGCAGGATTTCCTAAAAGCCGAGTTAATTTCTTTGCATGTAGAAACCACATTTTCAAATCTGCTCATATGTCAGTAGACATTTGGATTCTCAATTCTTTTAGTTAAATACCAATAAGTAGATTTTCTGAGTCTTTTGATAAGTTTTAAGGGAACTATAACATGTAACTGTGACAGTAGTTTTCCTTCCCAGCAACAGTGTCTGGCAACCTGAGACACCTCTGTACATCAGAGAAAACAACAAGGAGAAAAATTTAGCCCACAGAACAGAAAGACAACATTCTTGCAAAATGTATGCTGTTAGATAAGGGGTTAATATCTCAAATATATAAGGTTCATTCATAATACAGTAGTAAAACAAAACAACAATAACAATAAACAACTTAAAAATGAAAATGAACTTCTAAAAAAAGAAATGCCAAAAAGTAAGTGTTTTGAAAAGATGCTCAGTGTCACTTACTTATGATCATGTGGATAAAAATTACCAGTTAGCAATCCTTCATATTTATGGAATTATAGAAACAAAACACAAGTATTGATAGGAACAAGGAGCAACTGATGACCAGGTTTATTCCAAATCTGGATGGTGGAAGGAGTACTGAGAAGCTACACCATGTCTATCCTCTACTCAGAAACCTTAGGACACTGTTTTCAACGTGTGGGTCACAGCCCTTTGGGGATTTGAATGACTCTTTCACAAGGGTCACCTGACACCATCAGAAAATGTAGATAACTACCTGACTCATAACAGTAACAGAATTACAGTTAGGAAGTAGCAATGAAAATAATTTTATGGTTGGGGTCACCACAACATAAGAGACATGTTAAAGGGTCATAGCATTAGGAAGGTTGAGAATCACTGCTCTAGGAGTTACCAATCTTCCTAAGAGCAAAGGCAGATAGCTACTAGAACAAACCAGATTCTCTGTGTGCCTGAACCCTGTTTCATAGCTAATACCATATTCTTGCCAAGCATAGAGACTCAGGACTTTCCTGGGCTCCCAGGACTTCAGGGCTTAACCTTCCAGATGTTTCTGTGGCTTTGTACCTGTCTTTAGATATATACTCAATGATGGCCATATTTGTAAGGGCTTCATGCTACCTTATATAAAATAGCAAATTTTACCCATTCACATTACTGTGTAGTTTCCTCTGCCTTCTTCATAGCCCTTCTTAGAAACCCTTAAGGTGGATATTTGTTTTGTTATTCACGGATTTCTCCCCTTGTTAGCTCATGAGTGTCAGGGAGGCATAGACATTGCTTTGGATCTAGTGCTAGAACATTGCCTGCTGAGAAATAGGAGTTCCCTAAGTACTTTGCACCGTCTAGAAAAAAAAATAATGAATGAGTGATTAAGAATTGTCCCCCATGCATTCTTTATTGTTCAGCATGAAGTCTCAAAAATAAGGTATTTAATGTCTTGTTAATTATAAATGTGTTACCATACATCCATTCGTTCTGTAGTAAAATTACTTTCCAACAGATACTGGGGCTTTTTTTAATGTCCTTTATTGCAGATGGCTAGGAAACGTTTGGCAATGTGTGGATATGAATTTTAGACTTGTCTTTAGCCTGTAATGTTGGCAATGAAAACAGAGAGGAATATGAATTTCAAGACTTTGATATAACGTCCCCATGTTGTTGCAAGTCAGTCAAAAAAAACGAATGCAAAGCATAATGTTTAAACTTGGTAGAGAAAGAGACTAGACATTTCTTTGACCCGAATAATAGAATTCCTATACTGTTTAGATACACTTCCAGTTGAGTCAGATGGATGATGCATAATATGAAATCTTCTTCAGAGACGGAATTCTTTATTTTTTTCAGCATTTAATTAAAGTATGAAAAAACAATTCATATCAGTTACATATAGTTAACATTTACTGAGGGGCAACAATTATGAAAATAATATTAATTGCTTTTTATTGCTGTGTGGGTGTCAGAAAGTCATATAGACTCCTAATATTTTACACATTATTTAATTTAAAATCTGAAATTTATGAGTTTTATAAGGTGGAGCATATTGAAGATTCTGGGAAGTTAGTTTGCCAAAGTACACAAAGCCAGGTTGAGCTTGGAAACCAATGTAATCTGAATTCAGAAACATAACACGTTCTCCTACATGTGTTTCTCATGCCATAGCCCACAGTCTATATTTTTTGTAAAAGTAATTACAGTACTTATAAATTATGACTATTTGCATATTTACATGCAAATAGTCATTATAAACTGTCCATGCTAGTGTACTCCACTGTACCTAGCTTAAGCTTGTCATCCCATGCCATATCATGCTCTGTAATGCTGTGCCATGCCCTCCTGCGTCTCTCTAATTCTGCCCTTTACTATCCTGTGTTATCCTGTCCAGTCCCATCCCATCCTTTCCTCAATAAACTAGCTTCATGATTGCGGTGGTTTGAATGTGAAAGGGCCCCAAAGGCTCATTCATGTATTTGAAAGCTTGGTCCGTAGTTACTGGAACTGTTTGGGAAGGATTGAGAGGAGTAGCCTTGTTTTAGTAGACCCTGTTGGAAAAGATATATTGGTGAGGAAGGGCTTTGAGGTTACAAAAGCCCGTGCTTGTCTGTCTGTCTGTCTGTCTGTCTGTCTGTCTGTCTGTCTGTCTGTCTATCATTCTTTCTCTGTGTGTGTGTTGTGTGTGTTTGTATGTGTGTTTGTTTCTCTGTTGTCTCTGTCTCTTTCCATCTCTGTCTCTGTCTTTTTCTCTCTGTGTCTGTATATCTGTTCCCTGCCCTGTCTCTACATTTGTCTCTCTAAGTGTCTCTAAAATTATGTCTCTATGCCTGAAAATTTTGGATCAGTTGTGAACTCTCAGCTAATGCTACAGCCCCATACCTACCCGCCTGCTGACCACTATGGCACCTGCCATAATGTTCATGGACTGTTAAAGGTAAACTATCCCCCAATTAAATGCTTTATTTTATAAATTTCTTGGTCATGGTATTTCCTCATAGCAGTAAAACAGGAACCAAGACTCAGATGCACCTACTATTTTAGAAATTGTTTCTCTATGCTTGAAAAAATTGTAGAAAATAAGGCACCGAGGACCTTCTAATGGAAAGTGGAAAGTTGATTGTTTAGTATTGTAATCATAAAGAATGAATACTTTTGAATTTTGAATTTCTTCTATGAGGTTACAGAAGTGGAAGAGGTTTTGGGATCCCTTCTCTCAGATGCTGTTAAGAGTCCAACTGTGACCAAGCCATGAGAATTGAGGAAGTAACTCTGATAATAGAGGTATACCATGTGTTTGCAAACTTACCATTTATTTCTTGTCTGTAAATTGATTTTACTACATGACCAAATGCTGTTTTAATATTATGGAAATGTTAAATATGTGTACATTATATCTCTAGTAACCCTTTGAACTCTGAAGAAATTTTAAATACAGTAGCTATGAATCACCTTTTAAACAACAGGGTGAAACATCCTCAATGCATCAATGCTGGTATACTTTAACAGTATTGCTATCCCATGATGCTTAGAACAGTATGTCTGTTTGATGCATGGTGAACAAAGAAATTATATACTGGTGTTAGCTCTGTATGGTACTTGCAATTGTGACTGGACACTGAATTGCCGACCAGTGTCTTCATGCTACAGCATTAATGTCTCTGCTTTGAGAAAAGTCATCCAGTCTATTTGTTCAACAAGCAATTATTGAGAATTGGTAAATGTAGAGAGAACACTTTGTCAATGTATCGTCTCTCCTGCCCACATATTAAACTTGGAATTTTTCAGTGTGTCATTTTAACTGTTTATCCTGACCTTCCTTCAGCCTTTCTTTGTCAGTTTATTTTGAACAATTTTGAATAAAATACACATGTGTGCCTGTGTGTCTTAGCTCAGCTGCTTACTCTTTTGTATGGGACATCTTACTCTGTCTTTCAAAACCCACCAGTTCTTGTTTTCTTTGTCTAAGGGGGAGATCAACCATCCTTCATTTTTTGAGTCAAAGAGCACTGAGCACCGACTATGCTTCAGGTCTGGGCTGGCAGGGCTTTGAGTCCATGAGCCTGGTAAATAATTCTTTACTCTTGGAAAGCTTTATGCACCCACTGTCTGCTTCCTCATTTCTCCCTGTTAGATCAGAGTCCCAGTGTTGTACAACCATCATATTTGTCTGTCATTGTTTTTTTGAAAAATTGAAGCAATGAGAGAACAAGCTGTGTATTTTGAATGTATTTATCTCTTGATTTTCAGAGTCCAAAATGAGGGTCTTACACTTGGTGTGCATTGATAATAGGTCTTCATTACTAGCCTGGTGAGGCATGTTACATTGTTTGAACTCTTTGTTAAAGTCCCTTCATATGGCAACATGAACCAGAACTTTGTCTTCACCTAGAACTGGGAAATAGGATATCGCTGACTCTCTGAATACCTTCTGTGCCTGAAAGACCAAAGAAGGGATCTTTAGAGAGGACCAAAGTCTGTGATTTTAACAACCACAATAACTAGAGTCAAATAAGCATATTTTCACTACACTAATAGTAGTAGATATATAATACTTATATTGATTGATCTTGTATGTTTTCTTAGAAGCTATTTGAAATGATACTTGAGAAAGGTTAGTTTTATAAAGTCTATTAGAATTAAATCCCTAGAGGTTGTTCATCAGAATATTACTTAAGTGCTACTTTTGAAGAGATTCACACCTCAAATAAAATTATGTAGACAAAGGATATTGTTTAGTGCACTGTCTCTAGTCTTTGTGCAGTCATCTAAATTGAAATAATCTGTAATTATTGACAATGGATGATATCATAGTAGGAACACTTGTAATAATAAGATAAATGAAAGAGTTCCTTAGGTCTATTGAGTTTTTACTTAAGACACATTCAAGGTTCAGTTTTCACTCTAATTTCTGTGAGATTGATTTTTGCAAGCACATCTGTCTGAATGACTTTAACTGGTGGGATTGTCCTGGAGGGCTGTTTGGTGTTTCACACTTGTAATAAATTCAGTTTAACTTTCTTGCAAAGGAAAGTGTGTAAAACATTTAGCATCTGCTATGAATGATTTTATCTTTTAATTGGAAAAATCAGTAGATTTTTCCCCCTAAAAGTTGTTTTAAATAATAGGCTCATATTGAAAAACACAATTTATAGTTAAATGGCTATGTGTTCTAGTATTCAGATGCTGTGGGGCATATCATTGTTTACTTTTGAGGGAAATTTGTAGATAGATAGGTACTAGATTTGAAGTGATATAAACATTGGAGTTTTGACCCTGAGATCTGGGCTGTGTTCGGTGTCAGTCACTGGTGCATAAAGCTCAATACAGTGACATAGCTAACATACGTTTTAGCAACTCACTCTCTAGAGCATTCAGCCATTGTGGAGTAGGAGATCTGAAGAGCTTGCTTATGACATGGAGCTCTGAATCTGTAACACAATGTCAGGTTTCAATTAATGTTGATTTTCACCTCAATTTCACATCATTTGAGCTGAAATGGTTGGTAGAAACTAGTATTTTTGTGTATAATGCTAAGAGCATTTTAGAACTGTATATGTACATGTGGCATGTGTGCATTTATATTCATGTGATGTATTCAAGAACACTAAGATGAAATCTGTCAAAAATATTGTAAGTCACGTTTGCTGCTATGGTTTGTTTGCACTATAGCTAGAGGAATTGAAACCTATGGAAGTCACCAGAGTCCATCTATGTGGTCATGAACAGAAGTCTGGATCTCTGCATCTCTGAGTTCTTATTTGTCATCTGCTTTATAGAAATTCCCACCATCCAAATGCACACTAAAAATCATAAAGAAGAGAGGGCACTAATTTCACATGATGTAGATAGACAGACAGCAGATAAACACATTCACAAATATTAGCTTCTGGGTAAATATACCAATAGGTATTATATGTCTATGATTATTTGTAGAGTTCTCATAAGTTACTGTATTTAATATAAACACAGACAAGGATATACAAACACACTCTGAAGGAGAAGAAAGTCAAATGGATAAACATGGCATATCTTTCTTTTAGTGTAATCAAGAAAAGCATGAGGTGTGTTATTTAACTTACTATCAGAGCTAATAACAAATTTCAAGATTGATGTGATCAAGTATTGGTGATGCACTAGCAATTTGAGGACATTGATATGCTAGTAGAAACATTTTTAAGATCAAATTTTCATTAAAAAGTATAGCTATCCATCTTTGTTCTAGTTTTGACTCAGAGCACTGGCTAAAGTTGTGACTGTTTAATACAGTTTCTCATGTTGTGGTGAACTCCAATCATAAAATTATTTTTTCTTGCTACTTTATAACCTTAATTTTGATACTATTATGAATGTTAGTGTAAATATCTGATATACAGGATATCTGATATGTGACCCATGAAGGGGTTGTGACCCACATGTTGACAGCTACTGGTTTAGAATCAAATTATATAGAAGATTTTGTTGCTTTTGTATAAATGCATGCTCATAGGCTTTTACTTATAATCACAAAAAATTAGAGAAAGGTTAAATTATGTTTGCCCCTACTTTACAATGAGTAAAATATGTCCAGGACATATAGTTAAGGGAATTAGCCAGCTATGTGCTATATGATACATTAAATACATATAATAATATAGACTATATAATAAAACATAGTTAAATAAACTATCAGTGGGTCTGAGTGATATATTTATATAAATTCTTAGCATAAAGTGTCTTAAAATTATCAATTTTATATAGAGAACAGTTTACTTTATAACTTATAGTGATTATTTTAATCATTTCATATTTTAATATTTTAAAATTCTATAGAAATTCCACAGTATCACTATTTGAATCACATAGATCATATTAAACCCAAATTAAACAGTGAACTGAAAACTTCTTTTGAATGTACTCTACAGTATCAAATCACGTAAGCTTGTACCATGGTGCCCCACTTGGTGTCTGTGGTTATGTTTACTAAGGGTACTTTATAACTTTTGATGGGTTTAAATAACCTGAATATAGCAAGATTTATTTTTTCTGAAGAACTCACTGACTGTTGGGTCCAATGGTTTTGAATAATGCTAAATATTTCTTCCTAATTATCTTAAAATATCAAAATATGATGGCAGGCATACTTGAAAGTTTTCCATTCTCTTTCTGAGTCCATGTGGCTTGTTCCCCTCATTCTACTAGTCTTCATATCTCCCCTGATCTCTCAAATTGTTAAAGTGGTTCTATATAAATATCAGAAGCTAGTTCTAATGAGATTTTCTAACAGCAACATAAAGCTTTAAACCATGACTGGCTTTACCCTTATTTCACTATAAAATCCCATAAACTTTCCACCTATGATTTCAGAAGTTATTTCCTCTAATGTGTAATGTGTAGCAAGAGATGGATCACCTATTGAGGGGAGCTTAGACCTGACCTGGTCTTACTGGTCTTGTTGTATGTCTTACTTGGACATTTGCATTTCTTTACATTTTATCATTTTTTTAAAATGAGCTTTCCGTGTTTTATTACTTGTGGAGCAATGCTAAAGTGTTCTAAGTAAATTCGAAGTTTCTGGATGAGGCACAATATATATATGTATGTTTAAAATCTGTAGTTTTTTTTTTTTTTTACAAGGAGTATAATCCTTGGTTGGAGGTTGAAAGTCATATTCTGTGATTCATTTTATTTATCATTTTAGCTTTCGTTTTATTTTTAAATTATTTTTACTGTTTATTATTTTAACATATTTTCATTGCACTATTTATCTTTCATTTTCTACGTGCTGCATATGTATAGGTTGAAAATTATGCTAAATTCTGAAGACAGTTTTCAATATTTACCTGTTTTGCGATGAAAATACAGATAATTATTTCTGAAATACAAAACATATGAGAGATAATTACATAGGCGTTTCCTCTCCTGTCTGTCTTCCTTGTAGAGAGAAAGTTAAAGAGACCGGTGATTGAGATGCAGAAACAAACTGAGGGCCCCAGATTTTCAAGTCCTAATATAAGGACCCATCATAGCCAGAGCAATCTCAAGTTCATACATAACCATAAATGTAACGTCCATAATGCTAACATTCATTCTACACAGGGTCTCTTTCCTGCTAACATTTAACATTCTCTATGTCTATACTGATTGTGGGGTTAACACACAATGAGAATGGAGAATTATACTTTTCCCCTCATTTGACTCACTTTCCATTCCTACAAGATACATGACTTCTGATAGGTTTAAGATTTATCCTCATGCTTGGAGATAAGTAATTCGAGACAATAGATAAACTAAATATCTCTTTACTCTAAATTCTTTCTCGCGTACCTGAAATTTGTACTCCATAATATTCTGTAACACCACACCCACTCTTTCCCTCCTTTGCGTACTATATCTGTATATGTCTTTCCTCTTTAGAGGGCTCAGAACTAGATTTTCAATAGAAACGTGAGAGCCCATATCATCTGAAATACTGGAACTCTTCCTTAGAAATTTGAACTGAACGGTCTCTGAAATAGAATTTACCCTTTAGAGTTTACACAACCCTCCTTCTTTGCAACATCTATTTATAATGTGTTCAGCCATGGAACCCTGGGTAAGCTGCGTCTTTTAATTTCTCTCTAGGGTGTTCAGTGCTCTGACAGGGAAGACAGGGCCTGGATAATTAGCATCTGGTTCATCCACGTTCCCAGAGCAGTCAGCCCTGCCCAGCCATAAATGCACAGCTCCCAGTAAGTGAAGGTGGCTGTGGGATACTATGAAGATTCACAGGGGCATGTATTTGGGAAGTCTGCTTCAGTGGAAGGGCCAGATATCCAGGCTGATAGATTATTAATTCCTAGTGTCTGAATTGTCTCTTCTGAACAAACACATCTCAAACCAGTCTCCTGGCTTACTGGGATGCTAAATTCATAACAGGTTCTGCCCAGTACAAACCATGTTCCACACACTTGAGACAGAATCTCAGCAATGACAGATAGGCCAGAAAAATGATACATTTCTTGAAGTAGTTTATTAATTTGAGGGTTTTTTCTTAAAATAAAACTGTGCATATTGTAGTGCATGCTGTGTTCGTACTACCTGCTGGCTACTGAAGTCTGAGGTATGATTTGAGTCCAGACTGGGCAAGAAAGACAGACTGTGCCTCAAAAAAACAAGACAATTCCACCAAAACACCACCACCAGCACAAAAAGCAACATACACATTCACCCGCACATGCATGCACACACAAACATGAATACATTTGCACATGCATCCACACAGGAATTAGTGTTTTTGCTTTAGATTTTACATTCCTATGGGCAGAAGCTAAGTTACCCTCTGTTCTGTGTATGATTAGGATGCGATCTGGGAAAATAATTTCACGATGTGCTACAGCTCTGCTTTTCATGACAGAAAAATAAACAAAGAAGACCAATGTGTCAGTAGCCTCACCTCTTTCAAGGTCCAGATTAGAAACTGGTAACATTTGGAGGTCAGGTGTGTGTCCTCTTTGTTTGAGAGAGGATGAAGTAGACAGAAAATGAGCAACAGCTGTGCTTTATTCTCCCATTTCTGGATTTGTGTGTATTAAACATGGAGCAGCATGTACATAGCATGTACACATATTTCTACAAAGGTATATTCAACTCTTGCAACAACAGCCTTGCAGGTAATGATTAATTAAACTCCCAACATTGCATATGTGTTACTGTACACACACACAGATACTGTGCATATGTGTGAGTGTATAAGGGTATGTGTACACATGATCATTTGTATTAAAGCTAGATGTTTTAATTCATTGTGTTAACTTGCTGAGCAAAACTTTTCCTTTATAAAATGGAACTCTGAAGTTTGGTCATGTTTGTAATAGCGATAGAACTGAGCTTATAGAACAGTAGACGTGTGTGTGTGTATGTGTGTGTGCGTGTGTGTGTATACAAAAATACTTTGGCTTTGTGAACATGTGTGTATAGATACATTCAACATTTATATAGCTATCTGTATCCATCTGTAGAAAAAGTTATATGCTCCAACTGCTAATAGATTGTGAGTTACTATTAATAGCAATAATAAAATCTCTGAATAGATATCTACTTATATATTTTCTACATACTGAGTGGCGTGTCTTACAAATAAAATAAGAAAGCTAGATGACATAGTGTACTTCCAGGCATCATATACCCCAATTGTGTTCCAAGCATGTTCTCTTCTCTAGCATATGGGATGAGATGATGGTATCCTAGTTACAAAGGAGTCTGGTATTTGATGTTGCCAGAGTCTGTTTTCTCCTTGCAGGTTTATAGTTCTTGAGGCTTTGCCATGTCAAAGGAGGCATTAGTACACAGATGGATTAGTGCCAATGTGATATAAATTACTTGGTTCCACAATCTAAGTTTTACACACGAGAAATTGATGGCACAATTCTATTGTCATTTTTTTCCAACAAGTGTTTTGCTAATTCCTTTTTGCTCATTAGCATCAAGTCCTATTTATAATCTTTATCATAATATGATTTCCACCCTTTTAATTTGTATGAACTAAGAATAGAAAACATTATCTTCCTGTTCCCTTCCATTTAATGACTAAATTTCTCCTAGAATACATAACTAATTAATACTCAGTGCTGGATGTGCTGGCTTCACACGTGTTTCTCATATTTAAAGTATGCCAAGACCACTTAATCATTTCCAACCTGACAAGTTCTCATCTGTTGCTTAGTTATGTACTATAGGAAGGCAGGGGACTTATTTGACCTCTCAATGGTAGAGGAATTCACAGGAGCAGAAAAGAAAATTACTCATTTTTTGAGGCTAATAATCATGCAGCAGATTATGCATTCAATCAGCCTTAATCAGATTTCACTAATCATGAAAGTAAAATTAGTTTCATTAGTTCAGTCACAACGATAAGTTTGCTGTCAATCCAATTCCATTGACTTGCTCTACCTTCTTATAAATGAGTGCCTCATTGTTTTCCTCTGCAGTCTGTCTTTGAATGAATTGTGTTCTTTGTATGTTTACATCACTTTCTATATGATAGTGTTATTCAACAATGCATTTTGAAGGTATTCTCCTTTCTGCTCACGGAACGATTTTGGCAAATCCTCAGGGTACACATAATCAACACTAACATATACAGAGGATAAGTAGCTCCTGGGACTCTGTCATATTGCTTCTGCCATTGGCAGAAGCACTACATGATATTCATTAATGTTTACAGAGCCTCTGGGGCTATTTTATTCTTGAAAAATTCAATCTGATGTTTATAAGCACCAGCAATTGCTTTCCTGTGAACTTTAACTGAGACCTTCTCTTCTCCAATGCCCAGAAGCAAGGCTATTTTCTATAAGCGATGGAAAACATTGTTGAGAAACTTTTGCTTGCTGGAATAGACACTTCTTGTATACATGGTTACTTACATCAGGAGGTGACAGTTGATAGCAATATTTGGAAGTATCCTCACTTTGCTTTGACCTCTTCATTAAGCCCTGGAAAGAAATACAAAGAAGAAAGAAATTTTAATTTGACCTTTTGAACAAAGCTCTCTACAAGTGGAATCCATCCTGTGTGCCTGAGCTCTTGAGGGTAAAGAGGCTCATTTACTTCCTAAAGATTACAATTTGAGCACCAGCAAGGAAAACTGTCCTACAGAACAAGTGGGCTCTGTTTACAAAAGCATAAGTCTCTATTTAAGGAGAACACGGCTGGCAAAGTCCTCTGTCATCTGGCTAGCCAAGAGGATGATGTTTAGAGACATTGAAACTCTGTTGGATGGATCCTTCTCTTTGTTGGCTCCCAGCCCCCAGACACATAGTTCTACTAACATTAGAGAAGTGTGGCTAATTAGAACCCAGAATATGATCAAGAATAACCAGTTGTTTGTCATCTTCTGATTATAATCCTATTTTGCTAGGTTGATGAGTATGATGTCACCTCTTTAAGCCAGCCATTTAAAACACTGGGCACTATTCTTTCATATGCCCAGAGGGGTTAGACTTAAATAAGGAAAGAAAGAATACATTTAGCAAGGATTCCACAAATCTCCTAACAAGAAGAAATGTCAGGAATATATTTTGGACTCAAACTTTGACTCTTTGCCCATTACTCATGAAAACTGTATATAAATATTCTGGAACTTAAAATTACAAAAATAATATATATTGTTGTCATAAGTAAGTTTACAAGTTTTAAAGCTCCCTTTTGCTTCTATTTATACTTTTGAGGAAAAGCACTGTTTTAAATTTCTCTAAACTTTTTTCATTGTGTTTACAGATATACAAATTCTCTTAACTATATTGCATTAGTAGCTATGTATATATCATATACATGAAGTTTATTCAAGATAATTTATATTAATTCAGTAAAGCATTCAAGAAAGCCTTTAATGCTAAAATTACAAATGTTAGAAATATATTTTAACAATTACATATTATCTACAATGTAGGCATAAATCTAATATCAGATTTTTACCTTTCGGCACCTACTCCATTATCTACACTTCCTGCATAAGCCCAAGGAATATTATAGCATAAATATTTCTTGTAGTCATGTGAGCTTTACATTTTTAAAGTTCTAAATATTTGGGTAAGTGTTAAATTATGTTATAAATTGTTTTTAACCCTATCAATTATATATGTATATGCACACACGTGTGCGTGTGTGTACTATACACACACACAGGTATATTTAAAGAGATGGAGATATTTTCTTATCCTAGTATGTGTCTGGAATCAGTGGAATTTTAAAACTTAAATTTGACAAATCAGTCAGAAAATGATATTAAGATGAAAATTAGAATTTATAATGGTTTATGATGAGATGTATTGACACCTAAATTTTGTTATGAAAACAAATCTCCATTTTTAAAAAAAAATATGATTCCTGTATCCTAAAGAAAACTTCTCTATATCATGTGACAAATGATAATCTTTGAAATTAATATTTTTACTATTTTTATTTTATAAATTTCAGTGGTGAAAGTAATTTAATTCCACCTATGGAACAGAAATGGGTAGGATGTATCAAATTTAACAAGTGATGTGGACTGTCTTATTAGTCTTAGTGAGAAGAAAACAGAAAAGTAGTCCTGTCTGTCACTGCCTTCATTTGTGTGTTGTCTAGAATTTAAAATATTAAGAAAGTAGGTAACAGAGTAAATGACTTTAGATGTGCAAATTTAAATCATAAAGTTGAGATGATTTTTATGACGATCAGGCATAGCTATTTTTGTACCTATAAAAACAATAATTTATTATCTAAACGAGATATTGTAGCAAGGACCTTATAATTAACTACTATGTGCATCTACAAACACTGGTCTAAATTTTTTGGAATCTATCAATTGGATTGCCATAATGTCCCACTGGGTCCTATTGCGTGGGTGTTTGTGGGGTCTTTGTGACCTTCACAGGCAGCAGAGTAATGGACCATGGAGGCAAGAGGGTAGCTCAGTGCAATTCGATTGACTCAGTAGCTAGTATTGATTTACATATTAGCAGTGTGACCCCTGAGTGGTTAGGCCTGGCAGTGGTGGCACACGCCTTTAATCCCAGCACTTGGGAGTCAGAGGCAGGCGGATTTCTGAGTTTGAGGCCAGCCTGGTCTACAGAGTGAGTTCCTGGACAGCCAGGGCATAGCAGCCCTTTGGGTTCCTACAATTTAACACAGCACAGTCTAGTGAAAACGATTCTTGTGATCATTATCTCAGCCCCATGTGGTCAACACAGCATACCTAAATCTCTTTGAGGAACAAAGGAAGCTAAGTATGAATATAACGTGAATACATTGAAACTCTTTGTAATGTACACGTGACACGTTCCATAATGATGGGCTCTATAGATCAACTGAGAAAAAGGAAATTCTGATAAGGGTCTGGATGAGGAGGATCCAGTGCCTAAAGGTGTCTCTCTGATGGCCTCCTGCTGCTGCAAATTCTTTGCGGAAGCATGGAAGCTACACTTAACTGTGGATGTGGGCTAGTAATTTAGAATCCATTGGGAGTCATACTGGTTTAGGAAAGTATAACAGTATGTTATGCTCTAGGGTCTATGGTCTCACCAGCTATAGGTAGTTGATAGATTACAGTAACTACCAGGCATCCCTCCTATTAAGTGAGTCTGATGTCAGATTAGGTGGCTTCCACCAAAAAGTAAGTGGGAACATTTTTTTCTGGGCTCATCATTGTCCATGGCTCTTAGGGGAATATTATCACTCCAAGTGGCATAACTTCATCAAATTATTTATGTATATATGTACATGGACATATATATGTTATAAATATATTGACGTAAACATAAATCTTGGGAGGTTTTTATTTTAGGCTTTCCATTCATCCTTAGTATTTTTTATGCCTTCTCGCTCTCTCCCTGAGTGTTTCCCTTCCCACCCTCTCCAGATAATGCCCCCGCCCCGTTTTTCCCATTTTCCCTTGATAGAACCTTTCGTCTAATATTCCTTCCCATGGGGCCCCTTTTTACATTCCTGGTTTCTGGATTTACTCTAGGTTACGTACTATTGTTTAAAGATGTGGAGTCTCACCCAATAGAATACGTCCCAATCCGATCATTTACTGGCACATATTATTTATTCTGAAGAGAATTTCTCCATGATGTGGATGCATCAGTTTTTATCAGTTGTAGGATATTTGGGGTTTTCTTTCCCCTGGATATTATGAGTGGAACAACAATAAGCAGGGCTGAGCAAATCTCTGCAAAGTAGAATGTTGAGTCCTTGGGGCTGCGTCGTGTAGTCAGTTTATTCTGAACGTTGTGCGGATGCTCCACAGTGATTGTACAAACTGGTAACCCCTCTCCCAGTGAGCAAATGTCCCTCTTTTCCTGTATCCTCATGAACATTGGTCATCGGATGTTTCCCAATTTTAGACATTATGACAGGACTAATATGAAATCTGAAGTAGATTTAACCTGCATTTCCCCTCTTGGTAAGAATATTGGAAACTTTTAAGTTATTTCTCATTTTCATTTCATATTTTGAGAAATCTTTGTTTATATATGAACCACATTTTTATTTGGGTCACTTGTTTTCTTAACTCTAAGTATTTTTTTAGTTCTTTATGTAGTCTGGACACTGATTCACTATTCAGATGTGTACCTGGAAAAGATTTGACCTTCCTTTTCACCCAGTTGATTGTTTCCTTTGCTGTACAGAAAAATAATTTCATAAGCTCCCACTTACCAGTTGTTGACATCGATCCCTGAGTGAATGGAATCCTATTCAGAAATTCCTTCTCTACAGCTGTATTTTGTATGGCACTGACTGCTTCCAGCAGAATCACAGTATATACTTCCTTGATCTGCTTTAGAATGTTTGCTGATATTTGTATACCAAGATCTACATTTCTGCTTAACCTATTTTGTGACTACAAATCCAAATAAGAGTTTATGTAAATGAAGCTTTTCTGCCTTTGTACCCCCTTAATAAAAAAGGAAATTCTTCTGTTCATTTTGAACAGAACTATAAAAATTTTTACTATAGATATATTAAAACTTATTTTTATGTTTGATGTGACTATGCCATCCCCATGGCATTATGAAATTTTCTTTCACAAATTAATTATTAATTGTATATTTATTATATGATACATTATAAAGTTTATATTTATCATAGTTACATATTACTATATACTATAATAAGTGGTGCTAGCTCATCTGACCGGAATTTCTCTTGGTAATGTCTGAAACACTGTAAGTTGCACTGTGGCTCTATGTTTAGCTCAGGTAATTTTGGTTCACATTGTGTTATTTCTTAAAATTGTAAACAGCTTTGAGGTACAATAATGGTATTGACACAAAGGTCAGCATGAATAAAAAAATGAAACAAGTAATTCTGGAACTAAAATCCAAATAATCAATGCATCAATGACATGTCCTATAGGCTGACATAAATCTATGATGGTTTAAGACATAGGCAGATATTTTCTTCAATGGATGTCAAATCCACAATGCTGGGTAGCAGTTGTCTGTAGGGATAGGTTAAGAAGAATGGGGTGATGGGAAAAGGGAAAGACATGGACAATGAGAGAGAGAGAAAGAGAGAGAGAGAGAGAGAGAGAGAGAGAGAGAGAGAGAGAGAGAATGTCCCATATGTTGTATCATATGTAGAGTCTAACAGGAAAACAGCATGGATAGGAAATCAATGAAGAAGAAATGAAAGAGGGAAAAGGCAAGGTAGAAGGAAGGAGTAGGTACAAATAAAATATAGTAGTGTGTGTGCAAAGCACACAAATACAATGAAACTCATCTTCTATATTTACTAATAATGTCAACTAAAGTTGAAGTTGTATTCAAAATCCAGAAGGAGACTGGAGGTTGGTGGAAAGAAACTGGTGATGCTGATCTGGGGAATAAGGATACACACGACACTCAGAGCCCTCTTTAGACTGTCATTCAGCAGACCCATAAGTCTTCGGTAACTGGACAAAATTGTTCCCTGTCAACCCAGTTACAAAAATACTTAGCAAGGATGCAATTGTTCTTAGAATTACACACTGAGAGCCTCATAATCTAATCTGAAAATGCCATTCAGAAAATATAATAGGTTACATCAATGATTGCAGATTTGGTGCAATTTCCTACAGTACAATTACAAAGTTATTTAAAGAGAGTGTTGACATAGTAACAATTGTCTAGGGTTTGATTGTTACTGTGATTAACCACATGGAAAATATAGACATTTACATGCACAGTGTTTTATTTGATTTTCAGATAAAAAATGATAAAAATTAATAGTTTGATGAATTATAACTCTGTATGGGCATTGTAGTTAGCCTTCAAGTTTTAGGGTAGGTTACTCTAATTCTGTCTCTGGGAAATTTCATAGTACCAGTATTTTATATTTGAATAATGCCACATGCAATTTGCAAACTGTTAAACTTGCAGATGGTTTGTGTAGTCATATAATGGCTCAGGAATCTCCTCCATTATCCATGTAAGGTTAATGTTGCTGCAGTATTTTAAATTGATAACATTTGAAAAGTCAATGGTGTTGGTCAACAAATACCGGTATTTATTGTTTTTATCCCAAATCTTTTCATTGCTTTGTTGCAGTAAATTCAGCATAATACATTTCAAAAACAATCAGCTGAAATATAATAAGAAAAACTAGATTTTATACATTTCTTTGAGTCTCATTAAATTAAGAATCTGTGGGTAACAAGACACTTGCTTTATTAATTTCTAAATGAACCAAAATCTTCTATTTTATGACATAGCTGTTATTTTCAGCATTTATCCTGAAATAGTGGCATGTGATAATTAACTATTATACAGGTTTTATTTAACCATTCTGCTTTCTCATTACTGGGTTATCACTTCTCTGTAACTGTAGAGAGCAGAATTTCATTAATTTTCACTGTGGAACTTGCTTTGTGTTGAGAATACATATTCAAACCAAGGTTTTATTTCACCTGTAAATGGAGACAGATAGTAGGCATGTCTTCTCAGCTGGTGTGTGACAAGGTTCTCTGGCCATACAGATCATCCATAACTCACTATAGGTCCTCCGGATTTGTTCTTGTCTTTGTTATACTAAGCTGAGTGTTTATTTGCTTCATCTGAAGCCCTAGATTTAGATAATAAACTGAATAAGAACAGGGGAATTAAATGCAGGGGAAAAAATCCCCAAATGATCTTGTTTGTTTTAAGAAATAAAATTCTGCCTTTGAAGTATTATCAGACAAATAAAATGAAGAAGTGACCTTTTAAAACTTTATATTCGAGATAATATTTACCTAATACATCAAACCCTGTAAAACTTGAACCACAAATATACATTACTGTGATATCATTTCTCCCCGTTCCCATTTGTGTCAATTTTAGTCAGGTCTTCCATTTTGATACACAATGAAAAACCAGCCAGTGCAGCTAAAGCATTGAAATGCATGGGGGCAAAACTATCACTGTTGCTTATTTATTCTCCAAACTAAAGAAGAAAAAAAGAAACGTCTCATGGAGACCTGACAGATAAATCTCTTTCCATAATATTAAAAATGAAAACACATATTATAAATAATACGTTTTGTCTCATTCAGATTCCCTAAAGATGGCTCTACTTGCAGATTCTTGTCTAGCCTAAGGAAAATGCAAGAAGCCATGGGCTGTGCAGTGATTGAGGAGTCACCTGTTACACACACAAATTCATAGAGCAGTTGGGTCAAATTAAACAAATTAAACTTCTAAACATAAGCACGAATCTCTACTATAAATCATCAAAAAGCATTCCAGGAGTCCCCCACTCATCAGGCTGCCGAGAATCCTAACACACTTACATAACGTGTCCTCTGGCTGTCTCATAACTTCCTGCTATCATCAATTAGTGTCAGAGTTCTGAATATGGAAACTGAGAGATAAAGAAAGAGCCAGGTTTTTGTTGTTGTTGTTGTTTTGCTTTTATTCTAAAATGAGCAGATTTTTTTAATCTGCTGGGCAGATTGAACTTACTAATGAAATATACAGAAATAATCCATATTTCAGAGCTCCTCAGAATAAAAAAAAATATTTTCACACTGTGTAAACAAAGCTCACATTTCTTCTGCATTATCATGGGTTTTCCTTAGAGTTGGATTACAACATGCTTTGTGATGCAGGTGTCAGTCTACCACATTAACCCACTTGTAGTGCTGGTTCAAATTTATATGTTAAGTTTGTAAATATTTACTCTTTTCATTTATGAGATTTGTGGGTCTGATGAACATGGATGGGCGATTCTACAAAATGACTGTATGAAGAATATTTCACTAAATTTAAGATTTGGCTGCTGTGCTTTCCTTACTGAGTTCTCTACCCATTCTCCCTTTCTGTGATTTAAGTATACCTACTGAAGAGGGATAGAGAGCAAAAGGCTTTTTTGGCAAGATTTTATAATTTTCAAAACTATTTATCAGATTCTAATTTGAATGTGGAGCAGTGTGCCATTCAGAGCTGTCGTCCAGAGTTTTTAAATGATGACCTAATGGCGGCTAATGAGAAGAGACAGACTCACAGAAATGGGGCCCCCGAGGTCAGAGCAACATCAGACTCAGCAACATTCGGGAAGTGCAGAATGCTTTGTCTCTCCTCAGGTGTGCTGTGAGACTATAGCACTTGTTGAGTAGGCACAAGTGCACACACCAAGTCTAGTAGGAATTGTAAGACTGCCCTTCTCAGAATCCCTCTCGCGAGCTCACAGACTCTCAGGTTCTAACTAGCTTATACATCTGTCCCTCAGCCTCTTCTAATGATCAAGAAGAGACTAAGCCCCTACAAGCTACTCACTCATTTCCTCTACCTGGTCCTGTATGTTCTTAGCACTCATCTTGCCAGTCTTTCCTGCCCTAATCCATAATTTAGGATAACATAAAGTTGTTAGTAACTGAAAGGGAATGTGCTTTGCCATTAACATATCAGCTATGAAATAGAATAATGAATATATGCCAATCATAAACTTTTAATGAAGTGTTTTTTTTCTGGCTAACTTTTGCCTGTCTTTATGTGGATGACCCATCATATTTACAGACTGGATGTTTTCTGCATATGGATATTAGTAGTGTTATAATCATATGTCATAAAATCTGGTCTAATTATTTTTCTTTTATATCCACTGAATTTGACATCTCTGTTGAGGCATTAGTGAGTTTTTAAAAAGTAAGTTTGAAAAAAGCTCTGTTGTTGTTTTTTTTTTAAATTGATCAGAAGAATTGCTAAGTTAGTTTCACTGTATTTGAAATCAGAATTTTTTCAGGTAGGAAGCATCTTAAAATAGTACTTTCTTGCCACTGCATAGATCTTATTCTGAAACACCAATTCTACATCTCTGCTCTTGGACGCCATCTTGAGTGTGTAGCTTAACTGGTCACATGTGTATTCAAATGTACATCCTGGTACTGAGAAATTTGTTAGGCATGCTGTTTTTGTTACATAATATTAGCTTATAAGTCAGGAGTGAACCACACATCACCAAATAGCAGGTGACCATTGTGTAGACAACACTTTGGCAATGTACCCCAGGCAAGTATTGTACTTCCAAAGAGGCAGTCACCCTGACAGTGTCAGTGTGCTGGTAACAAAAAGGTAGACATTTGACCACCATTCCTGCACTAAACATGACGTGATGAATATACTGAAATGAAAATCTTAAGTAGGCAAAAAACATGTATAAAGAGCAAAGAAGAATGCATTAAGGCTTGGTAATTTAGATGAGCATATGTGAAATATGCCTAATGTTTATGAAAGTAAAAGGTTGCTAGGGAACTGAAAAAGCACCCTAATTATGTGACCTCCCAGCTATATCAATAAATATAGGATGCAGATAATTTCTTGTTGAAACCAGAGCTAACTAAGCCATGTTTATTCTTAGCAGTTGTTTTTGAAAGAAGTGAGACATACTATCCTTTTAAGGGTTGGACTGTGACTCACAAAGATCGGATTTACTTCTAAGTTCATAGCTGGTGTTATTGTGTTTTGGTGATTGGGCTTTGGTTTCCTATTGCAGTCATGGACACCGTAGCTAAAGGTCACAGGAAAACACCTCTATGTAAAAACATTCTTTGTTGTTTGGCTAGCCATGACCCCAAATTCATATGCTGAGCTCATGAACTCTGCCACAGCAGTAACAAAAACAGGCCTGAGCATGGTTGACTCTTGTGTCATTTCTGCTTCAATGGAGGAGTCTTCCTCTCCTTTATCCTGACTTTTTCACTTGAGCAATCCCTATCTGGACCCTCGCATCATGATGGTTGCTGCCCTATGGCCACTGTAGTCTCTACAGCTGAACCAGATCTCTGTTTCTTCAGAGTCTTTGGTATGGAACTGAATTAGAGTGGACTGACCACTTTTCCAAGCTACTGGGCAGAGCTGTGGTTAGCATCGATGTTTTTTAAGGCATGCATAGGAATGCATAATTTTGCCATGGGAAATAGACCAGTAAGTAGTTATGAAGATCTGCCTTGGACAGAAGCAGGGCTACCAAGCATGCAAGCCTAGCAGATGACTTAGATGTGTCTTTTGGTCTCTGTGATTCTCTCTCTGCTCTCTTTTATTCTCCAAAGCCAGCTCCCTAGATTTTTCTTTCCTTTTAGCCATACCTGAAACATGATACTTCCTCTTACATTTTACTCACCTAGTCCGACAGTAAAAATTAACTCTTTTCTTCCCCAGTGTATTTTATTTTTAAAAGGTACAGGAACTGAATAGCAAAAAAGGGGGCAAAACTGTGTTACAGTAAAATGAATGAGCAAACTTAGCTATAAAAAATGCTTCCATACATGAAACAGAAATTTGTAGCACAAATGCTTAAATGGTTTATTTTTCCATCATAATTTCTGTGGGAGCCTTTTCCCTGGGGAAGCCATTTGTTAACAGGTAGGAGAAACTCATTTGCTGGCTATAATTAACTAATAGTAACCAGAGAAAACAACTCTCAGCCTCCAGTGTTTACTTCTTGCCAGGGGCTTGGGGTGATGATTCCGCTTTATCTGTAGTCTAGTTACAGTTTAACATTTGTGAATGTAAATTTGAAGGATGCAGCAGCTAAAGCCTGGTTCAGTTCTCATAGGATGGTATGCTTTGGGGGTTTTGTCTCTCAGCGTGCTCCCTGTCCTTTCAGTGTGAGAAGAGGCTGTCTCCCATTTCAACATCTTCCAGACCTGACTTTCACACCGCTATAGAGGAAGGTAATGGAAAGTGATTTGGAAAGTCAGCCTCTGTCTTCTTCTAACAGTCACACTTGTCCAAAAGCACAGAGTGTGATTCTGAAGCATCGGCCCTTGGAGGATGATTGTAATATCATCTGAGGTTTTGCTGTGGCTTAACCTTTCCTGAATGATAGAGGAAACGAGAGCTTTTGGTAGTAGATGAATTTGGTCTTAGGGTAGGATAAAGAATTGTTCAATTATGTAAACTGTTGCAGAATGATGGTCTACAGCAGCCGCATGCGTTGATCTCACTGGTTTCTGTACTTTATGATTTTTCAGATTAATCCTGTGATATCCAAGAAGGGGATTTTCTTTCTCTCTCTCTTTCTTTCTCTCTTTCTCTCTCTCTTTCTTTCTTTCTTTCTTCCTTCCTTCCTTCCTTCCTTCCTTCCTTCCTTCCTTCCTTCCTTCCTTTCTTTCTTTCTTTCTTTCTTTCTTTCTTTCTTTCTTTCTTTCTTTTTGAAATCTTAATAGAAAATATTGGGAAGGAAAGATTAATAATGTTTCCCTTTTAGGTAAGTAGAAAAGAAAATATAAGAACAAAGAACCGTTCTGTGACTACATTCGTGATTGTGCCTGTCTCACAGAGTGGGAAAAGTCAACAGTGGTTCTGAGGGAAGAGGGCAAACAGAGAAAGTGCAAATTAAATTAAATTCTTTCTGCGGAGAAGCATTTACTGTGCAAAGAATAACAAAGTCAAGTGAAATGGAGCCAGACCATTTCTGTGTGCATGTGTGCATAGACAGTCATATACTTCCCTCAGCTGCTCATGGATTGTGTAATCAGGAAAATTTCAACCCCATCATATCTCTCCAAATGCTGGGAACTGAGCCTTAAGTGAGTTTTAGAATTTTAGCCAGCCTTTAATGTAAATTGATCTGACTCTGTAATTATAAAATTTATGAAATTTAACATAGAAATATGGAATGCAGAAGTGAGTGCTAGTAATTATCAATTAAGTTAAGGTAACAAAATGGGGATTTCAAAGAAAATACTTTGTATAAAATTAGAAAACTTTAAAATATTCTCTTCATAATTTTTTGGAAATCAGGAGCCTCTACATAAGGTTTTGCTTAAATACAGTTTTCTTTCCAAAATGTTTATAAAATTGTAAACCTCTGGCCAACATGTATATGTGGTTTTATTTGCAGCAGTATTATGCTGTTTCTTCTCTGCAAATTGGGCTCCTATTTTTAAATTATATAAAAATAACACCCAACGTGGCATTAAACACAGCACCTGCCTTTAAAATCTATCATATTTCACCTGGTAAGTTTTGTAGTGACGTTACTTCTTTGTTAGCATTGTATCGTCTGCCTGTGTTTCCACAGCAGATCGTCCTCATGGTCACTAAATTAGTAATACATTTTTTTAAACATACTTGCTTTTTGTAATTATGCACATGTGTTTGCCTATGCATATGTGTGCAGGCAGAGGCTAGAGGCATCTGATTCCATGATCTAGAGTCATAGGCAATTTTGAGCCTTCTGATGTGGATGCTGGGAACTGAAGTCAGGTCCTCTGCAAGAACAGGGAGGACTCTAACTACTTAGCCATCACACCAGCGCCTTAATTAGTAATTTAATGCTGTGTAACTTCTCTTCTTAGCCTGAGGTTGAAGTGTGCAGTGTTAACATATTTTTAAAGAACAGGCTAGAGATAATAAGTTGGTCACATGTGAGTGTGTTTAACCTTTGAGGTAATGCTGAGGAAAATCCCATTTCAGAAGGCATCTCTCAATATTTGCCTCTGATAAATTAGTTATTGATCACTGGAGTCACTATTTTCTTTCTCAACTCTAGGCTTCCTGTTCTCAGCTGCTGTTGATATAACTCTAAATGTTACTCACATGTAGGTCCACAATATTATTTTTTCAATGAAAAATGATTTTAAATTCAGAACCACCCGTTTTTCCTTTTTAATTTGTAAAAGTCATATAGTTAACATAACCATAAGTTTTGTCTTCTTTTGGCTCTCACTCTTCTTTCCCAATGGTGATCTGTGCAACCTCAGCAGTGACTACAATTAATGGCATTTTATTCTACGTATTTATTTTTAAATTATGTATTTCATTATATTTGTGTGTATGTATGTGGGTTGTGGCCCTCTTTCTTTCTCCTCACTATTCCATGTATAGGCATGAGTGATGGCGGCAGGCTGTAGAAGCCAAAACAGTACATCATGTTCCCCTGGAGTCGGACATTAGGCACCTGTTACTTACCCAGCAGCATGGATGCTGGAAACCAATGGATGCTCCTTAAGACCAATGAGCACTTTTAAGGGTGGAGCCTTCTCTCTAGCCCCTCCCCCATCTCATTTTGTCCGTAGGCATGTACTCAATCATATACATTCTTCCGTCTTTGGCCTTTCACTTCAAGGTACGTTCCTTGGATTGAGCTGGTGATAAGCTTAGCCTGTTTGCTTCCACTGCTGCACAGTATCTGATCTGTGACCAAGACACAGTTGCTTACTGACTAAGAGCTCTAGCAACGCCATGTGAGGGT
The DNA here is from genome assembly GCF_004785775.1 of Grammomys surdaster. Lineage (NCBI taxonomy): Eukaryota > Metazoa > Chordata > Mammalia > Rodentia > Muridae > Grammomys > Grammomys surdaster. The sequence continues at coordinate 9,332,513 of NW_021604633.1, read as the reverse complement.
CATAGTCTCTCCTCTTCCACATGACTTAGTCTGCCCAGTCTTTTTAATTTTAACCACATTAGTGTAGGTATAGTTTTGGTTTTAATTAAAGGTTTCCTTAGAAGTTCTATAATTAAAAGAAATGTGATGTGTCCTTCATAGTTATCTTTGTATTATCACGTACATTAGTTAGCATTTAAAGTACGTTTGCAAGAGGGATCAATTTGCACATTAATCACAAGAGAGGCTCCTGTGTCCTTCCTTCTAGAAAGCACTTGGTATTCTATCTCCCCCTCTGCTTGTGTACAGTTTACTCATGACATCATCTGTGCCATGGGGAGATTTGCTTCTTATAAATTCGCATGAGTTGGCTGTAGGGCTCCTCAGATTGTCTAACTATTTGTCACCATTATCTCTTCTTAGAAAATTTCACTTTTATTTAAAATTTCCATTTTTAAAAAAACAGGAAAACCACTTTTCTTTACATATTCCTTTGGTTTTGCTGGTCTGTATGGCTGTGCATTTACGTTTCCCGTTTAAGCTTCTGGATTTATTTATTTCACTTGTTTCAATATTTTCTAGGGTTTGATTTTTATTTTATTCTGTAGTGACTGATTACTGGTTGATTTTCATCTTCTATGCCTTAAAGAATTTTTCATCGTAGTCTGTTAATCTGCTCTGAGGTATCTTTTAAACTTGTAGTATTTAATCTTTTCACCTTTATTATAATCATAGCTATGTTTAGCTTTTTAACTACTATTGTATTTGTCTTTCAGTGAAATGCTGACACCTGTAAGAAATCAATATTTATATAAAAACCAATGTGTGTGTGTGTGTTTGTGTGTGTGTGCGCGCACGCGCGTGCGCGTGCATGTGTGCGCAGGCATTGTGTGCAGGCAGGAACAGAACCAAGAAAGATAAGAAAATAGCGTGATTATACTTTTGTATTGAATGATTTCTGAATTGCCTTTAATTTCTAAACATATAATCCTTCTCCACAGTCTTTGAGCCTTCCAATTCCTATGTAGAATACAACAAGGTTATATAAAAGTAAATTTAAGACAAAAATATCTCTGTGTTTTCAGATCTGTGTTTTAAAAGATGAAACAAGTTACCCTGGACTTCTGTCTCGTACCCAACTTTTATGTATGTTCCATAGTCACCTTTCCATTCCACTCTGTCATATACTCACCTTCTCCACATGAATAAGATCCAAGCATAGTGGTCATTGCCTCTGAGATTTACCATCAATTGGCATTATGCTTTTAAACTTCATTTTTCTTCCCCGGTCAACGTGATTCAGTAAGACCATATGGGAATGAGCTGGGCTTGCAGTTTCAAGCTCACCTACCTGCCTGTGGTGTTTTTCTTTGTATGGCTGGAGTGGCAAGAGAAACATGGGAAGTTTATTTGTAGCATTTAGGCCCTTCCTATCTGGGAAGCAACAGTGTATTTTCTTGCCTCAAATTTGGAAACTTCTCACTGTTACTCACTATCAAATACCAATCTCATCAATCAAAGAGCAGCATTAAATGTCATATTTATATATGCTATTTCTGGGAAGCAGAAGTATGTGTTATTTTTGGAAACAGTGGGTTGACCTTGCAAAACTCACAGTAACAAGGGAAAAAAAAAGAAGGAGTACATTTTAAACAGTGACACGTGTAACTGAAGCTTAAAAGAGCCAGAGAGCGTGTGTAGGTGTTCAATCGTAACAACTCACACAGCCAGTTTCTTTTGTGAATGGAGCAATTCACAAAGTTCCCACAAATAAGACTTCAGGTAAGAACATTCCCAATACTTCTCACTCATTTAGTCTATCATTATCTTGAGAGTCTCTGCTAAGTAGTATGTAGGATCTTGGTTTCTATGACTATACACATGAATCCCTTATAACTCCTTCCTACACCTAGTTTAGTTTAGTGTGTAACTCAGGTTTTAACGGTAGGTACATTTTATTCTTAAGCATAGAAGTAATGAAGTCAGGTAATATCAACTTTGAGAACAAAATCATGTAACTAAGCATATGTCTTCTTGTATTTAGTAATTGTGTACGAAGAGGACTATAAAGATTCATGTCATACCTAGAGCTCCATGGCTTCTGAAATAGCATATAGTTCTTTATAGTTAAGAAAGAAAGAGGGCCGTTTATTTTAAGCTACTATCATTTACAATGATAATCTTATTTTTCCTTGTATGTACTTCCATATGTTTATTCAATTGTGGGATTTTCCTTTTTCTTTTCTAAATATTGAATAAAACTCTTCTTATATCATTAAAATGCAAAGGTAAAGAAAACTTTCATTATAGACATTAGCCAGCTTGCATGAAAATCAGTTAAAGCAGATGTTGACCAAATTTTATATAAATTGCCAGAGTAAATATTTTGTGTGTATAAGGCCATATGGTCTCTGTCACAGTGATTCAACTCTGTTTTTCAGCAGAGTACAACCATACACAGAATGTAAACAACGGGAGTAGCTGTATTCCAATTACATTGTATATAGAAAAGTAGACTGAGGATTGAATTTTCTGCCTGGTGCCCAAATGTGACTTAGTGCATGCAATGAAAATGGAAAACCATTTTGCTCCTTCCAAATCAGATCTAGGGGTTAGCTTTTGGCATCCCCACACTGTGCCTACTATTACCCACACTTACACTTGAGGACTTCTGCATCTTACATCTTCAGGGACAACCCAGGTAGCAATGTGTTTGGTACTATCTCGAGGGCATTCTGCCTAGCTTGAGTTCTTCCTTTGAAGTCTGTGATGATACTTTTATCAGATAGAACTTTTATTCAAATAGCATACAAAGACAACCTGAAGGGAACATTTATCTGGAGTTAAAGTTGAACATGAAAATTGAGAGAGCTTGACACTTTCTTCACAAGGTCATTCATACATATCTAGTATAAAGGCTCATGTGCGACTAGAGTGGGTATTCGCTGTCATGAATAAAAGCACTTCCACATAGTCTTATTCTCAGAAAACTATGATGCTTTGAATCTAAACGGCCTGATTATCCCTGGGACTGATCTCCAGACCACCAAATCATAGATACAGCAACCCCTCCTTACCTTTTAACTTTAGCCTTTCATCTAGTTTTCTCGTACTTAAGTAATTTGTGGTTTATGAATCTTGCTGTTATTTGTATTGTTATACCATTTCTGGATCAAAAGCAATATTTCAGAAATATTGATGATTATTGCTAAGGATCTGTCTTAGATTGTGTTTCCATTGCTGTGAAGAAACACCATGACCAAGGCAAATCTTACAAGGAACAACATCTAATTGGGACTGGCTTATAAGTTCTAAGGTTCAGTACATTACCTTCAAGGCAGGAGCATGAGAGCATTCAGGCCAACATAGGTTTGGAGGAGCAGAAGGTCCTACATCTTCACCCAAAGGAAGCCAGGAACAGACTGTCTGCAGCAGCTAGGAAGACAGTATCAAAGCCCTCTCCACAGTGACCCACTTCCTCTAACAAGGCCACACCTACTCCAACAAGGACACACCTCCTAATAGTGCAATCTCTGGGCCAAGCATATTCCAGTCTCCACAGGATCTTTGGGGTGTTATCAATAGAAATCAAGGTAGCTGTCTTAAAGTGTGTCTTTTATAAAGTGCATTGGTGAACTTCTTAGCTTTAGGAGACTTGAGTAGGCTGCTAGGATGCTGCCACCTTCACACCCATGTGCCTTTGTACAGTCTGTGCCATTTGCCAGGTTTTAATTCCTGGGAAGGGATTGACTGGCTAAGAACAAAAGCTTTGATTACTTACAAGGTCAAGCATGTCATCATGCCTGTGAAAAGAAAATATGAGGTTATTACCATGCTAGGAAGAAGACTCAGCCAACTTAGCCATGCTAACTTGCGCCTATTTATGACTCTAGAAATGACAGTTTATGTGGTTGTTTTCTTTTCAAATCCATTTTACATTTTAAATTCTACCATTAATGTATACTAGACTGCTGGACACCAGGAAGCCCTTGCAAATATCTCTTCTCATAGCAGTTTATTGGAATGTCTCTGCAGTATAATCAATACAGACATTTTCCAAACCTGACACATCCATTTGTAACCCTGCTTTAGCTGATATTATCTGGAAGATTTTGTTTGAAATCTTTTTCCCTTAGTTTATATTTTTATGTAATATCTATCCTTCTGTTACTTCAAAGACAGGATAATCACAAATGCAATCCAATGGTGAAGATAATGTCTAGAACATTCCCTCAAGTCAACTCACCTCAAGTTCATGCCTTGATTCACTGCCAGCTTAATACACACTGCCAAGCCTGGCACTAGGCCTCCTCAGGATCAGGGCCCTTAGAAAGACAGAATGGAGCTTTTTGCCCATTGATGGTCCCATCTCATATCCAAGGTCCTGGAGATCTCAGCTTTTTCCTGACTTGTGGTCTATGAGTCTGGCAGGTTCTGACTTCTGTCTCTTCTGAAAAGCCTTGGCATCTCTCTTCTGCTGCTTTCTCTAATGGAGTCAGTTGGCCTGCTTTATGTTGCAGATGTCACATGATTGGATTCTCTGCTTCCTCTAAATGGACTTTCTCTTTCTGGAAAGCTGTATCCTTCACATATTTCAGGTCTCATGCAATTCCTTCAGCACTGCCCTTTATGAATGGTTCTTACCACTGCTCTAAAAGGAATGTTCTTCTTTATAGCAATGCAATAACTAAGGCTCCTGTGCAAGTTGATGGTGTTCATGAGCATTATCTAAAATGTGGTAATCAAATCATCAGTTCTTAACTTGTCAGGCCCCTGTAATTCTACATGCTTGTCCGTATGAAGACCATCCATGGAGAAATGGAGGGAAGAAGAGGCATCACATAATATCTCCACAGCTGGCTCTTTTCTGTGTTTCTTGTATGCCTATCCCTGCATATACTTGGTATTTGCTTCATTAAATCAAATCTAAAACTAGAAATATAATGTAGCGTGGTGGTTTTTATATGCTTGGCCCAGGGAGTAACACTATTAGAAGGCGTGACTCTGTTAGAGTGGGTATGTTACTGTGCATGTGGGCTTTAATACTCTAGTCCTAGCTACCTGGAAGTCAGTCTTCCACTAGCAGCATTCAGATGAAGATGTAGAACCCTCAGCTCTGCCTGCACCATCCCTTCCTTGATGCTGCCATGATCCCGCCTTGATGATAATGGACTGAACCTCTGAACCTGTAAGCCAGCCCCAATTAAATGTTTTCCTTTAAAGACTTGGATTGGTCATGGTGTCTGTTCACAGCAGTAAAACACTAACTAAGATATGTAGCAAAGCGTTAAAGGTTAAATGTAGCAGATGGTTAGATGTAGGTTCTTTGTACTAATATTGAGTCGCTCATGTTTTAAATTAGGTAACAAAATCCTATATCATCTAAGGGAACCAGCTTTCTGATTTTCTATATTTTTATATTTCTATAGGTATTTTCTATATCTGCTCCTGAGGCTTCATTTTCTCCTTGGGAGACTCAGTCCTACACAACCTCCAGGGTGTCCTTTCTCAGCTGGAGAAATCAGAGCCTTAAAGAAATTAGGTGGAAGCCACAAAGCTCATTTCTGACTTTTGAATGCACAAAAAAGCACTTGAAAATCCATTTATTTTAATATATTCCTTTATTTGTATATCTTATTATCTTAGAACTATCATTTCTCTCTTTGGGGAATAGGGCAGATTCATTACCACATTTTAATAAACCTTAACATTCTTAGACAATATAAAAGCATGTTTGAGATAGATAATGATTATTTTATGTGTTTATCTCAAATTGAAATTCATATTCTTTGTTTTCAGGATATTAGGGGACTGCTTCTTAATAAATGCAGTGGTAGAAGCCTGAAAGTCAAAGACACAATAACACTGAAACTTAAAACTACCCATGGAAACAGTCTGGAATACATAGAGAAGAAAAAGTAATTTAGAATCTACTCAGGACAAAAGGCAGGGAGAGTAGAAAGGGTTGGGGAGAGGAGGAAAAGGGGGAAGAGAGAGAAGGAAGAGAGGTCAAGAAGGATGGAAGAAGGGAAGAAATGTGGAAGGAATGAATGAGGAAGAAGGGGAGGGGAGAGAAGAGATGCCTGGAAGACATACTGTGTGGGCATTGCCCTCCTCACTTCCCGGAACTATATTCTATGACTAAAGATAGTCACCATAGACTCACCATTTAAAGTGCTTCATTAGAGGGCATGGAATTTATGTCTCGTGTGTGTGTGTGTGTGTGTGTGTGTGTGTGTGTGTGTGTGTGTGCGTGTGTGTGTTTTAGTTCTCAGGCAGCACAGGAGACCAATGGGGCTCAGCGAGACCTCTTTCCCAACTAAACTAGGAAGGACCTGGGAATTGTAATGGCCAGGCCTGATAAACAAAGAGGTTACTGCTTTAACTGAAATCTCAGAAAATGGAAGAGTTTCATTGGATCCAGTTTTCTGGCCATTCAGATAGACTCACCTGAAGTGCCATAACTCCAAATACTCTGTTTCTTAAAGTAGTGAGAATTGCTCATTTATGGGATGAGTGTATATGATTTTCAGAGTCACATATTCCTGGAGATATTTTAATTGTCTTTAAACTTTTTGAGATGAAAGTAGAATTACCTAGTCTTCTGTTTTCCTTTCCTCCCCAGACCCTTCCAATGCAGCCTGTTATTCTCTTTCAAATCCATCCGCTCCATTTCTTTAGTATTATTCTGAGTATTTAAGAGAGCAGACTACGGAGGAAATCCTCAAAAAAAAAAAAAAGGATGCACATGCGTGCTTTGCTGCTGCTGTTGTTTATCTATCTTCTCTGTCCCTAAAGATATCCTGCTCTCTCGTTGTCAAACATTTATTGTTAAGGAAACAAGTTTGGTCTGTATCCCCTAGCAATGTGAACGTGGTGTCAGGACAATGAATCAGTGATCTGGCAGCAGAGATACTTTTTACTTTCCTTCTGATTTTGCTAACACTCCAGCCAGTCGCCATGCCTCCACAGTCCGTGCAGCTGCATAATTACACATCACATCTACAAAATGAATTAGTTTATTTTTAAAACAGCTAATTGCCTTAGTGGAGTCATGTTTTACCAGCAGCACAAAGGCACTTTGTTCGCTGTAGGGGGATTTTCTTGTGGAAGGACTATTAGGCTGTAGCTTCTGTGAATGTCAGTCATAAACAGACAAATATCAGCAAAATCCACTAAAGTAGCTCATACTCCAGAGCATCCCAAAGCAATTTTAGAGTTCTTTACTGATAACTCTGTAGCTCTTTGTGATCTTACAAATAAAATCACATATTTCAGAATGTTCTATGGCACAATGGCAATTATTTGGGTCAATTTTTCTGTGTATTTTCAATAGCCCAACTTTGATACTTTCCCTTAAAACCTAATTATGTATTTACAACTAAAAAATCTTTTGTTGTATGTTTAGCCCTCTTTAGTTAGTCCAAATCTTGGAATCAAGGCTTCTTTTGACTTTTGATTTTGGATGTCATCTTGGTATGTATGCTTTCTCCTCCTGTAATCCAACATTGTAGATTGGTTAATTTACAAAATATAAAGGTTTATTTGACTTACAGCTCTAGCCTAAGTTTAAGATCAAAATGCTGGTGCCTGACATCTTTGTTCTGTGTCATTAAATGGCAATCAAGCCCGAGGCTATCATCAGGATGAACTCACCATTATTATCAGGAACCCATTCTCATGATGGCTTACTCAATGCCCCAGTACCAACATCCATTCTTTCCGGACATGAGTCTTTATGACATTTGAAGGAAGTTCCATCTTCAGAAGTCTTACTGCTTCATTGACAAACCTCAATGTGATTTTCAACAGGTTGAAGGCAACCTGTTCAATATTCAAACCATGTCTATTTTAATCTTTGTCAAAATGGGGGGGGTGTGATATTTGAATAAAATCATAGTCTTGGAAATCATGATTAAAGATTCACTTATTTCCTGTAAGGTGGCATTAGCTTGACCAATTGAAATCAGCAATTCCCAGAATGACTGAGACAAACCAAATACAAGAGGAATGAACAGTGTCACTCTATGGGGCCACATCTTCATGACCTCTGAGCAGTAAATGCAGGCTAGAAGTAGAATAACATTGGCGTAAACCTGAAGCACAGCCATACTTGTTAGTTAGATGGTTTGGAAGTTCGGTAGCAGAAGGCTAAGATAGCTGATAAATATGTCTCCAGACTCTGATGTTACATAACCACCACAGATACCCTCAAATGGGGACCTTTGTTTACATTTCCAAACTTTGTTGCATTTCTCAATGGCAAATTAATTGCTTAGTCACTGATGAGTATTTGAGAGTAAGGAAGCACCAGGAAAAAAAGCAAATGGCGGGCACCCAGTAAAGTTCAATTTGGAAGCCCATCCTCATGGTTTCCTTCTCTCCCTGTGCTTCTTTCACTTGTCTTAACAGTGGTCTCTTTTTGTTTTGTTTTTCATTATCTGATCACACAGAAATTAAAAATAACAAATGCATTTTAATGTTCATTTCAGCACTGTATCCAAGTTTGCCTTCCCATCCAGAAAAGTAATATCTATAGTAAGCTAAATTGTATTATTTGTAAAGTTTTGTTTTTTGAATTTAGTTCCAGGACAACATATGCATCATGGCAATTAGATTTCAAAGGATTCACCTAATAATTTGTTGGAAAGCAGTGTGCTCATTTGGAAATGAGAATGCCAGTTTATAATTACAGGAATGTACCTGCCTCTGCTGCTACATACTGAATGATGGGCGCATCTTGGGTACTACAATTTTCCTGGCTTCAAGCTCAGTGATACCCCTTGGATGGACATTTCATTCAATAGACTAATCTCCATAATTATAACACAGTCAAGTAAGACAAATCTGAAATCCATTACATGTTTCTTCACTCAATTAAGTCCCAAAGGACTAAGAGAAACAAAATGCAGGTTGCCTCCAAGACCTAACTTGACCTCTAAGAACTGTCAGATTAATAAATGACTGTAGATAACATAAAGGCCTTCCAGGGAAGCCTATTATTAAAAGAGTCAATATTACCAAGCCAAGGGTGACAGAGAAGAGAAATTCTCTCTCTCTCTCTCTCTCTCTCTCTCTCTCTCTCTCTCTCTCTCTCACACACACACACACAGACACATACACTTTGCGTGTGTGTGTGTGTAAGTAATGTAAATATGTATTTAAGATGTATCTGTGTATTTTAGAAAACAAAATATTGAGTTCAGTTCAAAATATTCAGTTATAGCTGAATGGAAAAATTTAGTAAATTTTAAGTTCAAATTGTGTCTATAGCAAAAAAATTATTCTTTATTGGCAAAATAAATTTTTATAACTTAAAGCATTTTAGGATAGTCCCAAAAGTTATTTGGATCAGATTTTCTAGAATGCCTGAGTATTTGAAACTTTGAACATGTGAAGAGACTCCTACTTGACACGTTTTGTAAGTGAAGTTCCTGGAATCCTGTATTGTTTAATTTGTAAATGTCACATAATTTGAAAATTATATTAGGTATGCTACATTCTTTTAAAAAAATCAAGAGAACTTCAGAGGATCCATAGATTTCCATTGATCTAATAATAGCACTCTGCAAGCTATAGCTACTCTTTGGCCTCTATGCCAATATTGCATGGTGTTTATTAAGAAGTTGTAGAATTATTCCATTAGTTTCCATTTAAGATGAAAAGTCATTTGCCTCTCATGACTGTGGTTGAGTCTTACAAGTCTTGTTTTTGACACCAGAACATAAAGATCAGTCCACACTTTAATTGCCTGAGGGCTATAAACAGACACAAAGCATTTCTTAAAGCAATAATCATCTTTAGAAAAGAAACTGTGCTTTTAAGTGCAATTTGTGCATTTACTAATTCTGTGCGGCATTATGGAGATGATGGGGTGCTCATTAGTGCCTTCCTTTTATGTTACATTACTTAATTTTAAAGTCAACTTTTATTTCCAGTTCCATAGTAATTTTTCATTGTCGGTAGCGGAATCACAATGAGAAACTCTTGAAAAGAATACGTTTAGTTTAAATTAAGCCAAAAAGAAAAGAGGAAGGTGAGGTTAGCCAGGACTCAGTTTAGGATTTTATGCAGACTATTTAGCTGGCTTAAAACATGCAAAATGTTTTTTTTTTTTCAAATGCCACTTCAAATGGAAATTTCTTGAGAAGAGCCTGCATTTGTATAAAACTTATAAAAGACCTTATCAGGCAACATTTTTACAAATACTTGGTACCTTATCATTACTTTCAACTTTACTTCCCTATACATATAAAACAGTATCTCATTTTAGCTGAATTCCTTTGTTTCTTAATGACTAGTTTGCCTGAACCTATTTGAAGGGTGATGTGGATACCACAGTTTGCTAGTACACAATTAGACATTTTGACCACTTAGTTATTAGACTATATCTTATCTTGTATACCTTGCAAGTATTACTATTAATATGCATTCTTAATGGTAATTATTGATAGAATAAATGGATTTGCTAACATTATTAATATGTATTTTGAATGTTAATTTTTGATTGAATAAATGTGTTATAAACATTTCCTCCTAATTTGTCATTAGTTAGTTTTTCTATTCAAAGATGTCTTTATATAAAATTGTATGCTTATGCCAGCATTACCAATCTATTCTCTGATAAATTGTGCTCCTATGATTTAAAACTGTCTGAAAGGGTAAGTATATTTCTCTCTACTTTCCTCACTAAAACTTTTAAAAGTTGTTCTTTGGATATTGTTGTTTAATCCATATTCAAATTGATATTTTGACTATATATGTAGTTTGACACTAAACAATGGGTTGTATATAGAACCCATCATCATACCATCCTTCATAATGAGCCTCACAGTCTATTGTAATAGTTCTGTTATGTGAAGAGTCCATAGGTATGTTTGCCCAACTTTTGTTGGTCTACCCTGCCTTCTTACGTATGTGTTTCTGTTTGGGTCACAGACCTTCTCTGTGTCTATTATAATTTCATCACAAACTCCTGAAATCTGATAAAATATATGGTCTCATCTTGTGCTTCAAAATTGCTTTGACATTTCTTGGCAATTTCATGTTCTTTGCAAAATTTTTGATTTTTTGGTGGTTGAGGAAAGGAAGATGGCAGTATTCAGTATTTATCTATTGTGTATCAATAAACAAATTTTTAATATTTTCTTTCCTTTTGACTTTTTTAAATAGGAGTGTCCATTTAATAATCTCTCAGTATCTTTACTAGTAGTATAATTGTATTACATTCTTATTGTTATATAGCATTGAATTATGAAGGTAGGACATTAAGTGCCAACATTCAGTTATCTTAGAGTAGATGCAAGGCTTCAAGAGATAAAAATCTGCTAGTTTTAGATTTCTATTTTTTATGAATTCATCTCTGATTTCTTACTTGGAAGATTGCTTATTTCATGCAACATGCTTTTTCCTCCTGGCTATTTTCACTTTATTGTCAGCTAACATTTTATGATTTTACCTGAAATAAAAGCAAATTGATATGAATATAAGTCTCAACCATGCTGGTTAAGTAGCTACTGTAGACAGTTCTCAACACATGACAATGTGACTTATGATTTTACTTCATGACAGCATGAAAATAGTATGTGTTTAATAGAAAGTGTACTTTGAATGTTGAATATTTGTCCTTTTCTGTACTAGCAATATGTAGAAGATACTTTCACTTCCTCAGATTTACAGCTCCCAGTCAGCTATGTGAATACTAAAGTATCAGACAATGTTCCACAGTGTGTGTAGCATAAGTTCAATAGATTAGGATAAGTAAATGCACTTTCCACTTGCAATGTTTTCAATTTATGATAGGGTTTGCAGGAAGAAACACACTACAAGGCAATGAGAATCTGTATTTCTTGATCAAGTACTAAGTAACAAAGAGTTTGCTTTAGGCATTTTATGTTATTACAGCAATGTAAGTATTAATGATTTTTGCAGCCAAACTGAAAGGTGACTTTGCAGGTGAAACAGTTGGGTGCCTTATCATCAGAGCTGAGGCCACATCCTTGGTTTCTTCCTGTCAGACACTGTCTTCTCTTTAACATGTAAGAGGTAGAAATCCATATGTAATCTGAGTCAACAGGATGGACAATCCAGACAACCTGATCCCAAGGAGGAGTCTCCAACTTTCTCTAACTTTTACCCATGAACTCCTGATGTACTGGGCACTTTTTGAGAAAGATGAGTTGTCTGGTCTGAAAGACAGACATTTATTAGGTGGACCTGGAGGGAGAGTTTAATGGTATGGTGAACTAAGTTGAATATCTGCCATTTGTCGTAGCTGGGAAAGAAGGAAAGGTAACAAAGGAAGTTTTTAGAAACTCAGTGCGATTTGCTACAATATGTGCTCTGGAATAAAATGTAAGATCAACTGCTGTCTCTAAATAGGAAACATAAGTTGGATAAATTAATGTCAGTTTATATGTTCTGAAAAACAAAAGGTTAAAAATACAGACACAGCCTTCAGTAAGAATGGGAAAAGAGAGCCCCTTCATGGTGTTACCACAGTGCCATCCAGAGCTAGTTAGTATACATTTAATACACCATAACCCGGCACCTTCACCCAGGAATTTCTCACAGAAATGCACCTGCCAGCCAGCTTGAGCCATGAGCTCATGCTGAGGCTCATCCTTTAAGACCACATGAGATGCAGCCACCCTGCTGCAGAGCCAACTTCCCTGAGTGTCATTTCAGCTCCCAGTGTACTCTTACTGCATAGCACATGAATCCACCATAGAGCCTTTGGCCAAGCTCAACCACTGACTGTGGTTTTTGCATTGAGTGTATGTAGTAGGTTGGGAATGAGGAAAAGTAACCTATTTCTCTAAGTAACATTACTAATAATTTCTCTAAGTAAGTATTAATAATGCTACTGTCATATGATTATCGAAGTGGTGACACTGGTAAGGTTATGAAGAAATATAGATTTTGAACAGTGTATAAGTTATCTTATGGTCCTCTGAAACTGTTATCTGAGGTATAGGTTTAACCACCTATGAATTTTGACTGGAATATAATTATTTTAGCCACCTACATTTATTCTATAGGCCTATTCTTTCCTTCATGGTGCTCAGAAACTTTAACTGATTGACTTGAGTCACTTAGATATTACTTTGGGGACACAAAACATATTTTAATGACAGTAACCTATTAAATAGTGTGGAGAAGTTCCATAAGTGATACACTTGGTTTACTTTGAAGAGCAGAGCCTTGGTCTCCTACGGCCTAAATGTGTCCCTCAGTGCCTAATACAGTTCCTAGAGTTTTCTTTTGAACTCAAGTACCTGGAGAAACGGTGACAAATTTAATTTAATGTGAGTTAATAAGCCATGAGATGGTTTATATTTCAGCATAGTTAGAGGGAAAGTGATACATGACAAATAATGAATTTTATCTGAATCCTTAATTCCCACCTCACCGTAAATATGTTGTCTGTTCTCTTGTATTTTTTTCCCTTGTATGGTTTGAAGATTAGAGTTTGTCCTGAGAAGAGTCACACCACCTCATGATATCTGTATGGGACATTTGCCCAAATGTATGTTAAGGACCAGTCAGTGAGTGAGCCCCGAGTAACTGTGAAGGCCTCTTATATTACCAGGAGTTGGTGTAGACTATACACACAATATACATTCACACTGAATGTATAGATAACATTATCAAATACTCTATATTCTATATCACCAACACAAATATATGAGTAATGTATTATGCTGCAGTGCTACTAAAGCAATAGGAGTGGGTGAGTTTTGATGGTCACTTATGACTGAGTCTCCTACATCATTGTTGGTGTGATCACAGCCTGGACCTGTGAATAGCTACTATGTCGAAGTCGCTGCTTCTATAACTCTTCCCATATGAAGTAATTTGCCTCTAGAAAATTTAAAATCACTTCTGGATACACATAGCAATATCTAGGACACAGGAAAAAATAGAACTATAAATATTTTTAATAAGTCAAGTAGACTCTGCCTTTAGAGCTCAAATCCTCTGAAACATATTTCACATTGCTAACTTTATGAAGGCTGAAAGACATCAGAGTTTTGTTTTCTGAAATTCAAGTATAATGGCTGCCTATATATTTATATTAGTGGCACAGCTTCAAGGATTTGAATATGGACTTAATCTTTCTTCTTCCAGTTAACTGATTTGAATCCTATACATTTGAATGTCTGGAGACCAATATGTCTTATTTCATGACTTTCTTTTTTGAAATGTTATAATGACTCATGATTGATTTGAATATAGATAAATGAGTATTCAGTTTTCCCAGCATATTAATGGTTATCTTGTTTTATTTGGTAATATGGTTATATTCACAGTATTAGACTGTGAAAAACAAAACTGAGCCATTATTGGATCTCTGAAGGCCTTAATGAGTTCTCATTTCTCAGCATACATATTGATTTAAAATTTAATTGCCTTCATATAATGCTGGGTATATGATCACTCTTACTTTTAGTCAAATTGATATTTGAATGAAAACAAGTCTCTGTGGTTTTTGAATGTTGTTTTTGACCAGTGGGTTTTTTTTTTCTGGTTTATAAATGTGATGGCATTTATTTAGGTTTGTAGGATTGTAAATTCCCAAACAGTTAGCATTTAAATCTTAATTATTTCATTTTTGTTTTTTGTTGTTGTTAGTTTTGTCTAGGATTGAGGCTTCTCAAGCCAATACACCAACAGGTATAATTTAAATTGTGAACAAGTAGTAAATTTTAGTCTAGCTAAGATTTGAAATTGAAAATAATTAAACTTGATGAGGGAATGAGAGCTACATTTATCTGTGAGTATAAGGATAAATATTTTATCTCTCCCTCATTAAAGAAGCATTTTGAAACAGATGGAGACTATTACAGAGAACCACAGCTGGTCAAAATGCAAGAACAGCTGACCATGGGGTGCTCAGCCCCAACACATACATCTGCAATGCAACCCCAATTCCTAAGAGCCAGGTAAAATCATGAAAGGGGATTGTGCAGGAAGCAGAGGGCCAGGATATTTGCTGTTTTAGAGTGTCTTCTAGACTCAGCAGAGAAGCCATACCTATGATAACTTATAACATGCAGGAGTGGGGTCAGAAATCCCACCCATAGGTGAAGAGATGTAGACAATGAATGACTGCTGTAAGAGAAAAAAAAAATTCTCTAGAGACAAGCTCCTTCATGGGTCATTCAGTCCCAGTGGTCAACTCTAAATGTATGTGTGTAAGAACAACATAAAAGGATTCAGTAAGGTGTGTGTGTGTGTGTGTGTGTGTTTATGTATGTATATGTTTGTGTGTGTCACTGTGTGTTTGTGTGTGTAAAACAATAGGTAAATGGGAGGTCATGAATTGAGGGGGATTTGGGGTATACAAGAGGAGTTGGAATGGGGAGAGAGAAGGGTAAAAAAATGAAATAACTATAGTTCTACTATATGAAATTCTCAATAAAATAAAAACATATTTTAAAGAAAGTACAAAATAAACAGCACCTCCCTCTAAGTCTGTGCCCTTCTCCTTAAAAGGGCACTGCTGTGACTCCCCTGTAGGTGTGGATCAAAGAAAAAGACAGTCTCTACTTCCTTACAAATCATTACAACGTCGTGCAAAATGGCTAATGTTAGCATACTGACTTTTAAATTGTGTCCCTGCTCTCTGGGATAAAACATATATTACCTGGGGGAGCACATCATCTACTGAGATTTTCCTAGGTTGTGATTAAGTGGCAAACACAGGTGTACTTTAGTGTCTCCTGTGGAAGTTCTATTCCATGTTGGTATGGCTATCAGTCTGTCTTGCTCATTCAGATATCATGTTGACATTACAAAGATAGTGTAGCCCACAGCCTCTTCTATAGGTAGGTGTAGCACATTGCTATGTACCCAGAGTTTGCTCAGCAGCCTGGGAGTAATGCAAACATTGGAAGACCACCACACTCTCTATACTTTGTGTTTATTTTCCTATAGGAAAGTAGTGAAATTGGTGATCTTCAGACACTGCTCTGTGGTGCTCCAAGCTGACCTTTAAAAGTAGGACTTACCTCGTGTAAGGACCCCAGTCACACTGAATGCTTAAGCTTATGTTTTTAAGCTTATGTTTTTAATTGTGTGTGTGAGGATGGTATGTATATGGAGGGCAGGTGTTCTCAAAGGGTAGAGCATTGGTTGTCCTGCAGCCTGAGTTACAGGCAATTGTGAGCTGCCTGACATGGGTGCTGGGGACCAGAACTCAGTTCCTCTGAAAGAGCAGTCCATGCTCATAAGCACTGAGGCACCTCTCCATCCTCAGCTATGCAGTTCTTAATTTGTGTATTAATACTATTAAAAAATAAACACAGCGGTGCATTGTGGACTACCGTATACTTGTCACAATCAAGGATTTCATAGCATTTCTAAATATCAATGCTATACCGCATAACAAATATTAACTATCATTTATGAGATGACAGAATTATTTCTCAGAAATGTTGAGGAGTTCGTTCCGGTTGTACCTCTCAAAAGTAATTTACTGAGATAACAAGCATAACTCAGATAAAAGTGTACTTCTCCCACAACTCATGGCATAGATTGAATAATTATGTGACTGTCAAAGTGGAAGGGGGAAAGTCCACAAGTCCTTAACCCTACGAAAAGAACTACAGGCAACTAAGGAATGCTGAGAGCAGGGCTAGTCCAATACCAAACACTCAGGCTTAAAAACATACATAGAAATAATATCATACAAACTGAGCAGTTTCTATTTAGAAATATTTGTATATACATAAAAGGCCATGAATTTGAAAGAGATCAAAAAGGGGCTTATGGGAGTATTTGGAGAGAGGAAATGGAAAGGGTGATATAATTATCATCTCAAACAGAACAGAAAAAAAATGGAAAAAAATTAAAAGGAAATAAAGTGGTTCTCATGAATCGACTTTACATTAATCTCTAAAGCTAAGGTTCCTACAGTTTTCAGAATATATATCCTTGTGATCTAGAAGATACATGAGCCCATATCCTCTCTTTGAAAACGCTTTGGCCAAGTAGGGTTTCTTTAAACCAGAAAAATCAAGGAGATTCTAAGTTCGAAAACTGTTTCATCATAGCTTTTGTGGTGTTAGACGAACCACATCAGTGTGTCCCCTAGAAGAACAGAAACGAAGCCGATCTCGCTTGCCACAGAGACCTAAGAACACAGGGAGAATTCTTCCAAAAATCCCATTTTAAAAAGGAGTTTCAATATAGAAATGTAAGTATTTTAAATAATAGAAGTTCTTAAATAATAAGATATCTTTCTGAGAAAACCATTGTTTTATAGAGTTTATATTCCTCTGCCAGTCTGTTCTGAAAAGCATTATATGTGATGGAACTATCATATTGATGGTCAGGTAGAGGTGGGGTTAGTATAGACCATGTACTTTTCAAAGAAGGTAAAAACCACATCTGAGGTAAAATTAGGGGAGGAGTTACCTAAGGTGGGGTAGAAATAGGAGATGCAGAAAGTGCTGGGCCTCACATGTGCTGAGTGAATATTGTTCTCTAAGCAATGCATAAGAGGTACACCAATGAATGTAATTATTCTCATCTTGTTGATGACCTGTGCAGAATCATAGGCAACTGAACCACCCAGAATCTCTCATTTTGTCACAGTTGGACAGTGAGTTAGGGTATGTCCCTTCATGATCATTCATGTGCTAGAAGCCATTGCGGTTGAGAAGATCGACAACTGTCAAGATATGGTCTCATTTTTGAAGTTCATCAAGTGGAAGAGAAGTTTTTCAGCAGGATGGAGAAATGGAGAAATCATCTATAAGTATGCCGAGAATCATTTACTGAGTAAATATAAACATAAATTGATTACTATGAACATAAAGTGTTCACCAAATAGGAAAACTGTGGAAGAAGATCATGGATTATAATAGCAATGTGTCTAAAGAATGAAGAATTGGCACAAGGAATGCCAACATACTGTAGCTTATGTACATCATTTGAAAAGAAGTGGACCTTACTGTCAAGTCACACTGTGGTCTGAACATGAATGATATTTGAAGTCATTTGTCTCTGTTCTACAAAACTTCATACCCACGGTTCATTAGCACTTAGTGATATGGCCAATTGTCCATACTTATACTTTATGGGCCATTGCTGTTACATTTTAATCTGTCAAAAGTACATAAAATATGTTCTAGATCCTTCCTCTTTCTTAAATTTGGTAGTTGGCACAAAACTGAGTTAGATTCTTAAGTTCTAATTTAATCATAACTATAAAATACTGCTGTTTTTAGAGGTAAGCACTCTAGAACTCTCTCAGTATAATTTGATGATAGGTTGTGGTGTGAGGAGACAAATAGTAACTTGTCTTTCATGGCAAGCAATGATACGAAAGCTGTGGATTGCATTTGTGATAACTGCTATCCTTGAATTGGCTGCAAGGAAGAGTGATCACAGTTCTCAACCCTAGCACTTCTCTGGATTCTATACATGATTGAATTAGTTTTCTAAGCTGGTAAGCATTAAAAACATAGCTACTACATATATGCATATAATACCAGTTGAAAAAAAGAGGCCATGAACCTAAAAGAGAACAGGGAGGGCTGGATAGGCGGGATTGGAGAGAGGTTAGGGAAGGAAGAAATATTATTATATTATAATCTCAAAAACTATTAGTAAAAAGTATATATTGTATGAGAAAGCCCAGAATGACAAACTAATTCTTTGAAAAAAAAACCTACAACAACAAAACAAACAAACATACAAGCATAGATACATTAGGGGAAGACTTATTTTGTAGGATTAATCACGCTTTTAATGCATATCAACAAGTGACAATCAGAATGTAAATGATACTTGAATAGATTTATAGAATTTTTATTTTCATAACCCTGTCTGTGTTAAAACCAGGATTCCTATTGAGTGTTTATGATGTCATAACTCCATTGTTCATCTGGAGTTCAGACAACATGAACTGGCTCATTCACACTATTTCGTATTTCAAAGTAGATGCTGTTCCTTAGAGATGCTCATTTATTCGAAAGGGGCTTTCTGTTTCCAGCACCTGTGATCCAACACTGATGAAAGCAACTTAGGGATGAAAGCTTATTTTAGCTCATAATTCCAGGTTACGGCACATCATTGTAGGAAAGTCAAGGCAGCAGGAACTTGAAGCAGCTAGTCATGGCCACAGTTCACAGCAGAGAAATAAATGCATGCATGCATGCATGCTTCTGCTTGGCTCGTCACTATTCTCATACACTTTATGGGTCGAGCCCACAAACTTGTGCTGCCCACATTCATGATGGACTCTGTCAACTCAGTCATCCCCACTAAAAGATCCTTTACAGGCATGTCTGCGTGTCAACTACATTTATACAGTTCCTCACTGTAACTCTTCCCAGGTGATTCTGGATGGTATCAGGTTTGCAATTAAAGCTAACCATTACCCATGTAAAACATCAACGATGTATCCTGGCTGATATGTACTGACATATTAGTTCAAGCACGTCTTAGTTAGGGTTTTACTGCTGTGAACAGACACCATGACCAAGGCAAGTCTTATAAAGGACATTTAATTGGGGCTGGCTTACAGGTTTAGAGGTTCAGTCCATTATCATCAAGGTGAGGGCATGGAAGCATCCAGGCAGGTATAGTGCTGGAGGAGCTGAGAGTTCCATACCTTCATCTAAAGGCTGCTAGTAGAATACTGACTTCCAGGCAGCTAAGATGAGAGTCTTATAACCCACACCCACAGTGACACACCTACTCCAACAGAGCCACAACTTCCAATTGTGCCACTCCCTGGGCCGAGCATATGCAATCTATCACAAAGCATTAATAGAAAATGGTGTTAACTAGCTTAGTGTTCTCATGTGCGATGGTTATTTTAGAGTCAAATGATACAAACAATTGTGTTTATGTACCCTCTCGTTGAAAGGAGGAAAGGCTGTAAATCTTTTCTCTCAGAATCTTGAGATACGATAGATTCAGTAGAGTTCACCAATTAGAGTACAGTACATTAGCCAGACATGGTGGTGTGCTACTACAGAGGCAAGAGAATAACAGATTCATGTCGTACTAACTGATGCAATTGGTGACAAGAGTTTTCTATACGTCTCTATCATTGAGAGAGTTGTTACATTGTTATAATCCAATGTTGTGAGCTGGGAGCCACAGATGCATTTTATGTTACTGTCTTAGTGTTGATATCTTTCAAATGCCTCACAATAAGGACATGGTATTACTTTGTTCACTCAAGTTTTAGTAGATCTCGTAGATTATCTCATAGGGACATTTCTAATATTTTATGGATGATAGTAAGTCAAGGAAAAAATGAATCTTGGGAAAGCATGATAACCATGAACTGAATTAATGCTATTATAATTACTCTAATGACATATAGCCATGGGTTTAGATTTTGATTATGATTTATTTATTGCTAAATTGATATTTTAGTAAGGTACTATGGCAAAATGTATAGCAATGAAATATTGTAAGTTGTATAATAGGGGGATTAATCCAGATCAGCCATCATTTATTCGTTGCAGCATTATTTCTTGGGTAGAGAGCTGTATGCAAACATGGTGCTCAAATCTAGTCATGCAGCAGGAAGTAAAATAGACAATCTTTGCAAGCTTGTCGGTGAGGGTTAATATCCACAATTGAACACTTAAGTACTGAATCAACTCTACAGCTTTCTTTAAGAATCTCTGTAGTGTGTTAGGAAAGATAGACTGATAATAGCTTTTCAAATAATTTAATACCTTGAATATGAATTGCTTAGAAGAACATTTGTGGCACTATTCCAGTAATAACTGTCTCTTATTGAATACCCGTCAGTTTGGTATTATATGATTTTCTACAATTTCCATAACCCTTCAAGGTTTCATTTTAAGAATCCATTGTATTAAAATTAACTGAAAATTGAAATGAGATCAAAAGGATTTTTGTTTGTTTATTTATTTATTTATTTATTTATTTATTTATTATTTTGTTTTAAGGCAGGCTAGCCTGGAATCATTATTTTCTACAAATACTGGGCTAGCCTCAACAATTGGTGATCTTTCACCCTCTGTATCCTAAGTGCTGTAATTACAGATTGTGTGTCACCATGTTTGGGAAAAATATCATGTTTTTAAAAATTAAACTATATTAATAACTGTAGTTCTTCCTTCTAAAACTGAAAGTTCTGTGGAAGTACAGGCTATTATTCCCGTGTAGATCTATGATTAGTCAGTATCTGAATAGACGAGTTTTACTTGACCTATTAGTTCCAGGCCTTGCATGGCCATATAGATTTAGCCTCCTGTGTTAGACATTTAAAGCTGAATACAGCCACACATGTGCAACTGGAAAACACTCAGAAAATATAATTCAGAAGCACAAGGTGCTCCTCAGGAAGACTAGTGCTCACGTGTTCCTCACCTGAAGTGAGGATTGCTCAGGTGCTCCTCACCTGAAGTGGGGAGTTCTGGCCTCATGTTCCAGCAACAAAAAGCCATTTCTGAGCTTTCTTCCTAGCCTTTCCATGTTGAATATTAGTGACACTGCTTCCTAACGTCTGAGCTATTTTAATTATTTTCATTTAAAAAATATTTTGTAATAATACTCACTAATTTGGTATTGTAATAAAAAGATATTTTATCCATCTATATTTTTAGCAATGTAATTACTGTTTTGGGAAGAAGATCAAATCTCCTGGGTCTCATGCTTTATTGAGCTTCAGAATCAGTTGAAAAGCTACTGAAAAGATACATTTTTTTCTCTATGCAATAAGTTGCTTTTCCAGCAAGTTGATCCTGACCCTCTGTAAAATCCCTAAAACCAGATGAAGTCATAGCTCAGTCTGCTCTAACTCCTAATACCAGACTAAGTCATAACTCAGTACACTCTATTTTGAAAGAAAGTATGTGGGGGATATCAAATCAAGACCCAGTGATTCTTTAAAAATGATTTTGTATGAAACAGTCTCTCTATAATTTTATCGCAGATGAGGTTTCCTAAGTTCTCTACTTGCTGCTGGTTCCAGGTTTACCAACAGGGAGGAGTTTATGAAAATGACTGTTTCTTTGTTGACTAACAACTGATGCTATTCTTCTGGAAGAGGCAATTCAGATAAGTAAGCTAGTTCACAAACAGACATAACTATGTAGGCCATTCCCTCTCCATGCTGCTCCTGAGAAAGCCAAGAGCACAAACCCATTGTTCGTAATGGAATGCATAAAGTGCTGTTGTTGGTGGCAGCGGTGTGAGACATCTGAAGATGCGATGGGGGAAAATGACGGTGAATGGTGAATGGCTGCCTAGAGGGAGGATACCAGACCCAGAAGTCACCCAGGCATTGATGAGATTCTTATACAGCACAACTTAATGTTTTAGGGAACAGAGTTTTAAAGCTTGATTCTGGGGTGAAATGAAAAGCCTGCTTGCCTGACATTTCTATCACCATGCCTCTAGAAAAGAGATTGGACTGCCTTTGCTTAGGATGAGAACTTCAGCCATCGTAAGACAGATTAATGGAATAGAATTGAAGACCCAGAAATGAACCCACACTCCTATGGTCACTTGATCTTTGACAAAGGAGCTAAAACTGTCCAGTGGAAAAAGGACAGCATTTTCAACAAATGGTGCTGGTTCAACTGGAGGACAACATGTAGAAGAATGAAAATTGATCCATTCTTATCCCCTTGTACAAAGCTCAAATCTAAGTGGATAAAGGACCTCCACATAAAACCAGATACACTGAAACTAATAGAAGAGAAGGTGGGGAAAAGCCTCGAATACTTGGGCACAGGGGAAAAGTTCCTGAACAGAACTCCAATGGCATATGCTCTAAGATCGAGAATTGACAAATGGGACTTCATAAAATTGCAAAGTTTCTGTAAGGCAAAGGACACTGTCAATAGGACAAAACGACAACCAACAAATTGGGAAAAGATCTTTACCAATCCTTCATCTGATAGAGGGCTAATATCCAATATATACAAAGAACTCAAGAAATTAGACTCCAGGCAACCAAATTACCCTATTAAAAAATGGGGTATAGAGCTTAACAAAGAATTTTCAACAGAAGAAACTCGAATGGCCGAGAAGCACCTAAAGAAATGCTCGGCATCCTTAGTCGTCAGGGAAATGCAAATCAAAACAACCCTGAGATTCCATCTCACACCAGTCAGAATGGCTAAGATTAAAAACTCAGGTGATAGTAGATGCTGGCGAGGGTGTGGAGAAAGAGGAACACTCCTCCATTGTTGGTGGGATTGCAAGATGGTACAATCACTCTGGAAAACAGTCTGGCGGTTCCTTAGAAAATGGACTTATCATTATCAGAGGACCCAGCTATACCACTCCTTGGCATATACCCAGAAGGTGCTCGAACATATAATAAGGACATATGCTCAACTATGTTCATAGCAGCCTTATTTATAATAGCCAGGAGCTGGAAAGAACCCAGATGTCCTTCAACTGAGGAATGGATTAAAAAAATGTGGTATATTTACACAATGGAGTATTACTCAGCTATTAAAAACAATGAATTTGAGAGGTTCCTAGGTAAATGGATGGAACTAGAAATTATCATACTGAGTGAGGTAAGCCAATCACAAAAGAACACACATGGTATTCACTCACTGATTATTGGATATTAGCCCAGAACCTTAAAATGCCCAAGATGCAACTCACAGGCCACATGAAGTCCATAAAGAAGGAAGACCAAGTGGGGGTGATTCGGTCCTTCTTAGAAGGAGCAACAAAATACTCAAGGGAGCAAATATGGAGACAAAGCGAGGGACAAAAACTGAAGGAGGGGCCGTCTGAAGACCTTTCCACCTGAGTATCCATCCCATGTGCAGTCACCAAAGGTAGATGCTGATGTGGAAGTCAGGAAGTGCATGCTGATAAGAGCCTGATATGGATGTCTCCTCAGAGGTCTTCAAGAGTCTGACATATTCAGAGGCAGATGCTCACAACTAGCCATTGAAGTGATCATGGGGTTCTCAATGGAGGAGTTAGAGTGAAGACTGAAGGAGCTGAAAGGATTTGTGGCCCCATGAGGAGAGCAACAATACCAACCAACCACAGCTCCCAGGGTCTAAACCACCAGCCTGGGAGCACTTATGGAGGGATCCAGGGCCTTAGCTGAATATATAAGAGTGGAGGGCCCTGCTGGGCACAGGTGGAAGATGAGATCCTTGACCTCATGAAGGCTGGACGCCCCAGGGGGTGGGAGTTTTGAGGGTGGGGAGGTGGGAGTGGGGGGGTAGATAGAGGTTACATCCACAAAGAAGAAGGAGGAGGTGTGAGGGGATTGGGGGTTCCTGGGTGGGTGGGGGATGGGGTAAGGGGACAACATATGAAATGTAAATAAAACATCCAATAAAAAAATTAAAAAAAAAAAAAAAAAGAAAAAAGTTAGTACTGGCCTTTGCAAACCATTAAAAAAAAAAAAAAAAGACAGATTTGAGAAAGGACCACAATGAACAGGAGGTCTGAGGGGACATAAGTAATAGGTTACTTTGACTTCATATTTATAGTGCTGGCTATAGAACCAAGCTACTTGAGCATGCTAGGGAAAAAATCAATCAAACAAACAAACAAGACAGTGCTCTACCACTGAGCACTGTCTTCAGTACTTGGCTAGCTTTGGAAAGACACTGTATCATTTTTATCCCCAGGCATTTTTGTCAAATATTCTATAATTGTCATAATTTTTGAAAAACATTTGAGAATAGGATTCAGTACATACTTTCAACTAATTTGAGAACCTGGACTTTTCCTCTCATTGTCTCCCATATTTTAATCTATCTGAAGTTAAAAATATAATAATAATTCGATTTCAAAAGAACTTAGTCAATTGATTTAAATTTATTATATTGAGATTTAAAAAAAAATGACCTTTAACTTTGATGTTTATGCCAGTTAACATTATTGTAAAAGTAAGTGCTCCCCCACATGATCTGTAAAGCTAGTGTCAAAAATAGCTATAAACAAACTTAGTTGCATTTCTTTACCAGAGTTTCTGGATGTCAAATGCTGGCAATCAGTGTCCATGTTGAATGTTACGATGCTCATTTTTCTTCTGCTAGACAAACTTCAATTGCCATACGAAGGGCCAAATATATTTCATACTACAGTATCTTTTTGCAACACTTAAATAGAGGACAGGAATGCTAATAAAAAAGAAGTTGAGTAAATCCATCCTGTTTGAGGTGAGACATGCAACACACTGAAAATGAAGACATGTTGGACAGCAGTTTCCTGGAACCTCAGAGAAATAGGATAATTACTTACTATTCTGGAGTTTTGTTCTATTTTTGCTTATAAAAGCTTAGGGATCTTTTTTGTCAATTGTGTTCTGTGGGTGTAATTAAGCATGAAGTGACGAAAGATGTGTAGGCATCTATTATGCCAATATTATGATTGTGTTATTTGTCTTACATATTTTTCACAATCTTTGTATATTCTGTTGAAAACACTCTGAAACAAGTAGACAATTATTTCACTTTTATCAGTAATTCATTTGACACTTTATTCTGAAAGTCTAAAGTAACGAATTTGTATAATTTGGGTAAGGGGTAAGGCAGGGTAACTGGAGAACATGAATGCTAGAGATACATGGTTAATCACCTTGGTCGCCATAAACAAGTCTCTTTAGACCTGATATTTCTATTATAGAGACACAAAAACAAAGAAAGAAAGGAGTGGTAGTTGATGGACAGGGAGCTTGGTGGTAGTAGGTTTTCTTTCTTTTTTTTTTTTAAGCGATGTAAGTATTGCAAATATTCGTTCACAGAGAAATGTATTTCATCGTTTATTTTTCACACATTGTGTCATAATTTCCTCATTGTTGCCTTCATTAATTTATTTATTACTCACTTTACATCCTGACTGTAGCTCCTCCACTCTCCTGTTAGTTTCTCCCTCACAGGGACCTCTGAGAATGGGGAGGTCCCTCCCAAGGAAACAACCCATTCAGGCACCTCAAGTCACTGCAGAACTAGGTACATCCTCTCCCACTGAGGCCAGACATGACATGTAATTTCCTCTTACTCATCTCTCTCTTGACTTCCCTTCACCCTTCGGTGTATTCTTTCCTCCTTCCAATTTTCCCCTTCAACTTTTATGACATTCAGAATATATAATATGTATCCTTTCTCTCTCTCTCTCTCTCTCTCTCTCTCTCTCTCTCTCTCTCTCTCCCCACCCCCTCCTTGGTTGTTTAGATTTTGTCTTCTTGTCTCACAGTTTCCTTTCTATTTTGATGTCTTACATATACATATGCATATGTGTATGCCCTACATAAATACATACATACATTCATACATACATACATACATACATACATACACACACACACACATTTAAATCAGCACTCTACAGAAATATTTTTCTGAGTCTGGCTTGATTTATTTAAGATCCTTATATCTAGGCCCATAATTTCCAGAAAGTGTTGTAATTTCATTCTTTATAGCTGAATTAATGCTATTGTGCATATATGCCCATTATCTTTGAATCCATTCATGTGTTGATGTGACTCTGGGATGATCCTATAACAAAATAATGCCATAGTGAGCATGGCTGGCCAGTAGTCCTCTGGGTATATACCAAGTGTGGTGGTGGAGGAGCTCAAACGATAGCTCTGGTTTTAGTTTTTTGAGGAGTCTCCAGACTGATTTGCATAGTGGCAGCAGTAGCACTAGTTTTCATTCCCATCTAAGGTGTATGAGGTTTCCTCTGTCTGAGCATGCTCATTAGCATTGTCATCTACCTGAGATGCATCTTGACTTGAGTAGGTGGAGTCAAAGCAATTTTAACTTGCATTTTGCTGATGCCTAGGATGTTGACTACCCGTCAGCCAGTGAATGGGTAATGAAATCTGGTACAGATATAAAATGGCGTACTACTCATCTCCAAAGAAAAGTAAACACGCAATTTTAGGAAAGCAGATGGACTCAAAATGTATTAATTGATATTAATTGAGGTCACATAATGTCAGAAAGAAAAATAACATTTTTCCTCTCATGTACGTCTAGTCTATTGCAGATATGTATATATGTAAACAAATATTCATGTGGTTAAAATATAACATTTAGAAAAAAAGGGAATAAAAGGTAAACCATAGGTGATAAGGAAGGATTAAATACAGGTTTATACAGTAAATCATGAACAGCGAATAATGAAAACTGATGTAATGCTAATTAATTGGATTTTTAGGTTTAATTGTCTTTTTTTTTTAGGTTTTGTTTGTTTGGTTGATTGGTTGTTTCTTTTTTGTTGTTGTTTATGTTTTGTGGTGGATGACCACATGAAAATATAATTCACAGTGAAAATACAGGATCCGTTGTGAAGCTCTACAGCTTCAGAATGGCTAGTCTTACTGTGTGAAAGTTCATTAAAATGCATACACTTACCATACGACTAATCTCATGTGTGATGTTGTCTATTTATAAGTTCTCTACAGAAAATTATAAATAAAAAATCATTTTACAAGCTCTGCGAATGGCTGTCTAAAAGCTTTTCTGACAGGACCTTAATGCACTAGGCAGAGTGTGCGAGATGCAACAGTAAATGGAGACGTGTCTTATAGTGCAAAAACATTATAGAATAAATATTGAAAATGAGACAATAATAAAGGGAGAAACATTGCATCTCTCAAGTAAAAAAATATGACGGAAGCTGGCCTGGTTGGGAGAGTAGCTCATGTGGAAGAAACTGAGGCAGATTCCAAATGTGAACAATCCCTTTCACCAGGTCTAAGGTGCCGTGTATGATAACCACTCAAAGATGACTTTCCCTATCAGAGGACAGTGCCTCCATCCCTTGAATTTTATTCATCAACTTAAAAAGAAAGAAACATGAAACTTATTTTCCAGTGATAGAAACATTAAGGTTTTGTTGTTTTGCTTACATACAATTGAATTTATAAAACTGCTTTTAAAAGTTTTATGAGTTGGCCGTTCAAATAATGCCTTTTCCAGAAGAGGAGAAATCTGCACAAGGAAAAGAATCCAGCTACTGTTGTCCCATCTTCTCTTTGCTAGATTTCTGTGCATTCCCCTTTGCTTTTCCTGGTCCCCACAGCCTGGTTGTGGGGAGCTTCCTCTTCTGTCTGCTTAGTCTAAGCAGTTTGCAGCAGGAGCTCTTCCTCTCTTCTTTCCCTGTCACTGATGCTGATGCTGAGTAGACTTGGAAGAACTCACACAATGTGGGGTTTCACTTTCCTATATGTCCTTGGGACTGGTTAGCTGCTGGTGTCCCATTTGGGGATGCTGAATTGCTTGCTTGCAGAGAAATGTTATTATAAATGTATGCCAGAGACTATAGAACGGTTTAGAGAGGTTCTGAGCTCTATTTACCTTATAGGTGAATTCTATAACCTGTGTTGGCCTAAATCTATTGACATATTCATACTAAACTGAGGTCTATATTTTAACCATCCAAGGTATAAATAGGCCCTGGCCATTTGTACTCGGGGAATGGGCACAGGGATTGGTTTTCTGACTGGCAGGTGCAGATGCTCACGGATCCCACACCTATAAGAAAATATCAACAATTATACAGGTGAAGTGGATCTGGCCTGTGGCACCGAGACAGAGGAAAATATTGCAGACCTAAGCCACAGTTTGGGTTTTTGGTTTTAAGTATAGTAGGATCTGGCTGCAATAAAATTGATACATGGTCTAAGATCACATTAAGGTCAGTGAGAGGGACAAATAGCAAGTAAACAACAACAACAACAACAACAACAGCAGCAGCAGCAATAAAGAACCAATCCAACCCTTCATAAAGTTTTTATTTTGGGGTGTGCTTGTTTTTTCCAAAAAAATACCTCTACTAAATCTCCTGTCAGTGCTGAAACTAGAAGGCAGAAAAGCTTCTCGTCCTACAGCCAACTGCAGTGTAGCCAGAGAAACAGGCAACAAAAATAGAACACCAGGATTGCTGTGCGTGGGTGAGGCAGAAACCACATTATGAGCAAAAGCTTCCAGTATTATTTTAGAACCAATACAGCTCTGCACTTCTCTGCTCTCTCTTCCAAAAACACATACTACAGAAATAAAATGAAATGTGTGTGCATCCTCCCTCCTTGAGTTAGGATTCTGCTTCTTTTCTCTTGATTTCCTTTCCTTGGAGGTGAGATGCCGGTATGAAAACCCAATATGTAAAACAAGTGGAGGGAGGAAAGAGTTAATTGCTTTTAAGGCCCTGCAATAGAGAATTATGGTTTGAAAGATAGAGGCTGGACAGCTGGCTTTGGTGGGGTATTTTTAAATGCATTAATGCAGGCTGCAATCACTCGGCCATGCTTGACCTATTTTTGGCTCAGGCCGACCATTGTTCTATTTCTGTGCCTGTGGGCCATGCTGTTGTTGATTCATATGCAAATGGATTATCACTAGCTTTAGCCAACTTGAGCTGAGAGAGACTGAGAAAGGGAAGAGAGAGACAGATAGGAGGACACCCTCTGGAGCCACTTGCAGGCTGAGGATCTCGCCTTGATATCCTAGCAGTCCAGGGAGCTAGATGCCTGGTTTAATGGTTTCCTTTCTTTTTTATCCTCATGGGTAGACTTAACGTTTTTCTACTTGTTCTTAAAAAGAAATAACCCCGAAGCACATTCCTTTTGCCCACCTGCTCTCAGTTTCCAGGATAACCTAAAACTCCAGCCAGCTATAGCATTCACTCTGCTCTTTCTGCTTTGCACACAGGTTGGTAATTGGAGGGGTTTGGGGGGGGGATGCCCAGGTCTTTTTTTAAAGGGTATGTCCATCTAAGCAGAAAGGAAATTATTGTGGAAGTTGATCCTCCGCTTGCCGTTTCTCCTCGGAGAGGAGGGAGGACCAGTGAGGGTAGCTCTTGGGACCAGAGAGCACTGAGCAGTGATGAATCTTTCATGGAGCTGAAGTAAGAGTGACTGGAGTATGCTGCAGACAATTTACGAGACTGACTCCTGTGTTTCCTCAGATGGAGTGGCCGGACGGGAGCAGCTCTTGGCTCAGCAAAGAATGCACAGTATGATCAGCTCAGGTATGGTCTCTTTTAAAGCTGGGATGTTTATGTTTGAGAAGGCTGGAGGGGAGGCTGGTAGGGAAATGAAAGAAAGCAGCTTGCTTAAGGAATTGCTTTTTCGGCTTGATGTTGATGTTTTGTTTTTTTTTTTCTTGGTGCCATTGAAGTGTTTAACTTAGATCCTTCTATTACCCTTTCCCTGCATATTCTGAGTGTGTTCAGGGAAGGCTGCTTCTGAATGAAATTGCAAAGTATTGCTTCTGATGCCAGGGGACACTAATACAAGTAAAAGTCAGGTGTTTGCCTTACTGTGCAAGTAGAGAAAAGGAGAACTGTACTGATTGTTAACACATGCTAGTGGGACTTTAAGTTCAGCTTGGGGCTTCGGTTTAAAACGCAGCTTCAGCCAGCCAGATGACTGTATGTTTACAGTGTGCATACACAAGCATGACTATTTATAGACCTACCTTCTGAAGGATGTGTCTGTGGGGTTCTCAGGTAGTTTTATTCTTTTCCGAATGTAGCGTTTTCCTCTGAAGCTCAGGGTGAATTTGTTTTAGATGAAACAGAATTATTACCAGATGCTTATTTTAATTTCTCTCCAAACACTTGGGAAGTCTAGCAGTGCCAGGCAGGTGCACGCACGCAGACACACACACACACACACACACACACACACACACACACACACAAAGAAAGAAATGTGTTAGAAGCAGGTTCAATGCTTTGTCAAATTCTGACAGGATCAAATTCTAGTTTATAGTTTTTCTGCACATGCTTGAGCTCTCAGAGATCGTCTGATGGGCGATGGGGCTTGTCCACTTTACGGGTTTATGTCTATTAAAAGTTCCCACTCTCCAGGCAGTCTGATGTACTTTAATTACTGCTGTTTGTTATTTGTTTTCTATAACCAGTTCATAAAGCTCTTATCACTCTGTTTCTGCCATCTTCTGAATGCTGCAACCTAAGTTGGTTTAAAGTTCTTCTTTGGAGCTTCCGAGTTCCCCCCTGTGGGCTTCCTCTCAGTTGTAGATCACTGCCTACATCCCCTATAAGAATGTCACATAAAACAGCTTTTACTTAGTAGACTTAAGTAGGGAAGGAATATTCCACAGGTTGGCATGAAGTCGGCTTCGGTGCCTGTACACATTCCCATCTGCGGATCCTGTTCAAAGCCAGTTTTCTTTAAAGCTCTGTTCTGTGTGATGATTTTCCGATCCTCTGTTTACCCCATCTTTTTATGGAATCATAATGAAATGTCAGTTTTGTAAAATTTTGTATTCTACACCAATGCCACAGTAATTATATTCATGAGTGATGTCTGTTTGGCAAAATGGAACATACTAGAACATCCAGTTTGTTATCATTGTGACTGAAAGCTAACAAGGGCTCAGGGAGAAGAAGCTAGCAGGTGTGTCTGGGCTGGATCTGGACACTTAGCATTGCATTTTTGACATATCAACGCTAGAAATAACTATTTTATCTATCTCTACAGTACCATGATAACTTTTTGGTCTTTGTCTTTGTGTACAATTGTTTTATCTTTTAGAGAATAGAAACAGCCGTGTCTCGAAAGTAACAACTGTTAGCTGACACTGGGCTAGCCACAAGTGTGTTAGCAAGCTTTACATTTTGCCCATGATTTTGATAGCCATCCAACTTGATTCAAATCCCAGTAGAGATTGTCATTTACCTGACATTGAAAGATTAGTATGCAGCATAACAAGATTTTCAAACTGCAAAGCCTGCAAATTGCTTGGCTGCTAGCAAAGCACCTGCAGCTTCATACATGTAGCATACGGATAACATACACACAGGTAGCATACTATGCCAGCAAATGAAGAGCATTGTGGTAGTCAATGTCTTCCCAGCCTGTCACACAGCCCAGTCTGTCTGTTGCAAGCAGGGAAGGTCTAAATTGTACTTGTTTTTAAAAGTTAGAACTTTAATCAAATCCTTTCTATATCTCATGATATTTGATTTTGTTTCATAAATATGACCTTAGATTTCTTTCACTCAATCTTTTTTGTGCATTTTTGTTTCTGAGGCTGTGGTTCTGGATCACAGAGACACCAAATACATTTGCCGATATATGTTCCTTGGATTCCACCCTGAAGTTTCTCTTCTAATTTTAACTGAGCACCATAGAGAGCAGGTTTTAAATCTCCTCAGCCATTGTATGAAGAAATCTTGGAGCTGCAGTGATGGAGTTAGGGACTGAATAGTTGGTTCTGGTGGACCTCCACCAGATTATTATTTTTTTCCCTCTGGATTCATTATTAAATTAGAGATGCACTTGTCTTGACTGAGTTACAGATCTTGCTTTCCTCTTTTTTTCTGACCTGTTTTGAAGTACAGAGTAAGAAGTATAGAGTGACTGGCTGATAGAACAGGTGTATGTGGTGATGCTGGGAGGTAGAGATGCTGTCCACAGACTCACATGCTGGTGAGCCTGCTGCCCACTAGTTGTGGAGTTGATTTGCTCATCTCCAAATAGTGATTGATGATGTGCACCTATTGGTCTGTCAGCATTCCTATGAGAGTCACATGTGTAGGCACATCTGTAAAGTGTATGTGGGCATATTTTTTTCCGAAGAGAAGAACTGGCTCTCCAATCTTGCTGAACAATCCAGATGAGTTAAATTGTCCACGAGGAAATATGTTTTTGGTCTATAGCTCTGTTTTGTTATTTTTCTTATAAATTTGCTATTTCCCTGGGTATCTTGTTTTCATAAGAACAAGGTCATTTGCTTATATGACTCATGACTATGTATCAGGGTAGGTTCACATGTGTGTGTTCTGTGAAACATATCATGATATAATAATCAAAGATGAAAAAGCTGACAAGTACGTGTTTAAACTGTGAAACTTCACTAGATATTTAATGAGATTATTTTTAAAAGTTAGTTTTATCGTACAATTGTGATTACCAATGTGTCAAGATAATATCTGTTGTTGATATTATATTAGGTATTGTGTGTTAAAGTATATTATTTTTGTTCAGAGATCTTTATATTGGATTGTAAACATTATATAGAGTTGCATGCTTTCCTAATGATGATGGTCAGGCTAGACATCAGGTAGGATAAAGATGGTCTACAGGAATAACACGGTCTGCTAATGTCTTAGTTTAAAATGTTCCACAATATTGAATTTTCAAATCCATTAAGAGTGATAATTTTTTGCCAGGTACATTTCCACATTTGTGGTTTGTGTGGACCTTGCACAAATATTGATTCTAGTCCGTGAGCAGGAGCAGGCAGAATGAGGCATAGTTTTCTGTTGTCAGGCTTGTTGCCTAGCATGTTGGACAGCAGAAATATTCACTCAGTGTTGGGCAAGTTATGAAGGAATTGCCTCAAGTTTATACCAAATTGCTGTTAGATATAATTAAAATAAAGAAAAACCATATTCATTATTTATTTTTACTTTTAATGATAAAAACATTTAAGGCTAAATTCTGGCTTTTTATTAAGATATGTCTTTACCTTTCCAGAATTTAGTGTCTCTTGGTGTGTCATACTGAGAGAGATGGACCATTCTGGATTTATTAGTCAATTGTATCTACTTGAAAGCTAGAATCTAATTATGAAGTAGTCTGTGAAGGCTTATATTGAATAAGAACCACTTCTTGTCTGACCTGTAATTGCTATTTTCCAGTTTTTTTAACTCATGTTATTGTCACCTTAAAACTTATTATCAGTTGGAATATTCGATGAGACTAAATATAAAACTCTTCATAAGTAAGTCTGTGGGCAACAGGTCACATGAGTGTATCCGATGGCTGAGAACCACCCAAGTGCCGTAATTAGTAGTATATACATTCGCTAAGACTAAAATGTCTACAGGACTTCTAGAAAATGACTTTAAAATATATTCTAAGTGGCAGTTTGGAATTTTGTGACGAAAATGTAAAGATGTCCTGCAGACACACTTCCTCGCTACTGATGGCTGTTGACGTGGGGCTCATAAAGATATAAGCTAACAAACAAACACAGTCCACCAGACAAGGCATTAAACAGTTAAGTGCAAAGAAAACTATGTGTGTCATGCTTCCATATCTAACCATGGAAAACTATTAGAATGTTGCTGGCCTACTGATAGATTCCTAAGAACTCTATTATCCCCAGATCTGGACAGGAGACTGGGTGAGATTTCCTGCGTTGCATTGTTCCTTTTCTCCCACATGACAGAAATGCAGGAGAAGGAATTTAAAAAGATAAGGCTAGTAAAATGGGGGAACGGGCTTAAACTGGCCCTTCTAGAGAAATATGGGCATATAAGCAATGCCCTAGCTGAGCTTTAGAACAGGGTGTTCCCACCCAGCTAGTCTTAGGGTTTACCAAAAAGAAAGCTTTCAAGATTTTTGGAGAAATGATAGTCTAAAAATTGCTTCCCAGAAAATAGCATACCGTGGGAAGCAAATAAACTCCACAAAACAATACCTGAAAGAAGAGCATGGTAAAACTATAGGATGAGCTGAAAAGGTGAATGTTTATTAAAGGGATCGCCTAAGAATGACAAAATCATGATCATGGCAGAGCCAAATTTATCATTGGAAATAGCAAGAAACTGACAAATGGGGGAAGGTTTGAAAAAGGAAAGTGGCTTAATATAAATAGAGGAAAGATAACACAGTGGAATAACAAAGAGCAGCAAACAAACTGGTCATTTGTGTCCCAGAAGTTAGTGTTTCAAAGTTGTCAATGAAGATAAAAATGTATATAAAGTGAAGATGTATATATATACATACATATATGGATATATATAATATTACATATATTATATATAATGAAGATATATACAATGCACATAGATGGATAAATAGATGATAGATAGATAGATAGATAGATAGATAGATAGATAGATAGATAGATATAATGAATGGTAAAAAATAAAGAAAAATTTTTTTGAAAAAAAAAATAAAAGAAATCAATGATTCACAAGAGCAAGCACAGGATGTAAGGTCACTTGGGAAGGAAAGTCTCCACAAGATGGAGAAGAAACTGGGTGAAGCAACACATACCTTTAATCTCAGCATTCGGAAGGCAGAGGGAAAGACAGGCAGATCTCTGTTGAGTCTGAGGCCAGTCAGGTCCACACAGTGAGTTCCAGGACAGCAGGAGCTGTGTAAAAGAACAATCTTTTGAACTGTGCGAGAGAAGAACCTTCAATGTCACCATCAGTCAGGATGTTCGTAAAATGGGGAGAGAACTGGCCAATGATGGAAATTCCTCAAATATGAAGGAGATGGACTAAGAGTGGAACCCAGTTAATGAGCAGATGAACTTGAATTCACATGCAGAAGGAGAAAACTTAGGAAAATTCACAGGAGTGGTGTTGTTAGGGGTGGGTTTAGTTGATTTGAGCAAACATGGATCGTGCTTGTGAAAACGAAAGCAAACTCATCCGCGTAGGACACTTTATAACGTTAATTGGACTAAGCATTGTGAGAAGCCATCCGTGCTGAGACGGAGACCTGTGAGCACCCGCTACCATCCTTCGCTTCTGTTAACAGGGACAGACTCACTGAGGCTTAAAATAGAAACGTGGAGTGGTATTTTGGTTTGATTTTTTTTTAAGTTTCCGAACACTAATTATTTGTGATAGTTTACTTAACCCTAGGGAAACCTTTTGGAAATAGTATAATACTGAACAAGCATTTAGTGTGTTTATAGTTTCTTCAAATGCACTTTTAAATCTGCTAGGTTCAGTTACATTCAAGGTTATTCTTTTAAGATACAAACAACACCAATCAGGTAATCTTATTTTTACGCAAGTGTCCTTTTTTTAATCTATCCACGCCCTCAAAGAATTCATACATAGATAGAAAGTTAGGAAAGATGTTGCATCTGGGGAAATATCGTTACAATTCTTGCTTTTGTGCATTTACATTTATTTAGGCTTTTATGTATTGTGTGGGTATGAGTGTCGTGTATGTGTGCTTTGTGCATGCACATGAGTGCACAGGTTTATGTATCTGTGAGCACATGAAGGCCAGAAGAGGATGCTGAGTCTGTTCTTATCAATCTATGCCTCAACTGTTTTAGACAGGTTCTCTCACCACATCCAGAAGTAGGCTGTTGGTCAGCAAGCCCCAATGGCCCTCTCATCTTTCTAGCACTGAGTTACAGTCTTTGGCAGGACCACACATGGGTGCTGGTATCCACTCTCTGAGTCACCATCTCCTACAGGAGTAAACTGATTATAAGATCTTACATTTTTTTCTCCTAATACTTCCATGTACAGCGTTTTGATTGTTAGTAGTATATATATAAGTTGATTGGTTTTCCACTTCCAGTAAATGAAAACTGGGAAATGACAATGCACTAGGAGTTAAATAGCTGGTGGCTAGGCTGTCACAAGGACTGAGCTGCATTCAAACCCTGCACTCAGTTCTACTCCGTGGTTGTGTTCTGGGTGGTGCCATAATGTTTGTACTGCTAGGTGACTCAGAGGTCATGATTTCACAGTACTGTTTCCAACTCCTGGCCTTGATATATGACAAATTGCAGAGACAGAGGAGGGAATCT
>NW_021604633.1:9254002-9295949 GCF_004785775.1 Grammomys surdaster | reverse complement strand
CCCCTCCCCCCCTTTCCAGTTTTGAGACACATTCTTGTTATGTAGTTAGACAGGGTTAGAATCGAGTACCAGACTCCTTATCCTCTTGTGTGTTGGTATTACCTGTGTGAACCCATGTCTGACTTTTATGTAACAAAGATTCTCACCAACATCTTCTCCAATTATTATCCATTATAATTTATTGGTCATGTGGCATCATGTGCATATTTTTCCTCTAGTTGTTGAGTAGAATATGTGGTAAGCTTAAGCCCTGAAGGATGCAGACTTGAACCTGATCAAGGTTTCTCCTGGGAGGAAAAAAGGCACAAGAATCCAAGGGACTGGGCAAATCCTCTCCCACTGTGGCAAAATTAATGTAAATAAATAAATAAATGAAATAAGCTGTCTAATACCTTAAAAAAAGAATAGGGATTAGTTGTGTTCTACCAGTTTTTGCCATGGTGATAAAAAAAATTTCTTCTTTGAAAATTTAGTTTTAGTTTTGGAAATATAAACATTTTAGTAACATGAATAATGAACTAGGCCTCTTGATTATCTAATTGAATTGTAGTACAGTTTGATTTTTGTGAAATAATGTCTGTTTAAATACCGACTGGCCTTTTGACTGGCATCTATTAGGTTGCCTGACTGATACTATCCATTGTTAGAAAGAGACTAGTAATGGAAGATGGAAGCATCCACCTGTGGAGCCCACCTGCCTCTTCATTGATTGTAAATCACTTTTTTAAGTGAGAAAGCCAACACTGTTATCTGATTCATTGTAAGTACATATTTATGAACTTGAATAGTGTATCCCTTGAACATTTTTTCTGATGGATAGCGAAAATTTCAGAGAAATTTAGGCAAAAATGTATAGAATATAATTTAATGGTGAAGTTTCAGGAAAGAAATATATATATGAGAGAGAGAGAGAGAGAGAGAGGGGGGGGGAGAAAAGATGAAGGGTCGATTTAGAGTATAAATAGCAACTTTGCCAACAGATTGTAGTAATTACTACATTTTCAGAATAATAATGAACATTTTTATGTTACAGAATAACTAGATTTTCTTTTGAATTGTGATGCATTAAAAACAATTTAATTGAGATAAAAATCCCATGAACATGTCCTTAAAAATCTTTTAAGAAAAATCTAGCTCATGACTCTTGGAAAGTTGAGGCAGGAGCATTACCATGTTTTTAAGGCCAACCTGGCCTATATAGTCAGTTCCAGAGCTACAAAGTAAGATCCAGTCTCAAACAAAACGAAACGAAACAAAACAAAACAAAAGATAAAAGTTACAGCTAAGTTGACACACATGTCATTGGGTGTGGCTATGCCCTGCTTCCCAGTAGTCTTGCAAGGATACCAGAGTGCCACAGGTTACATGGGGCCCATGGAGTCCTTGCTACTGACAGTGGGGAAGGACAAGGAACACTCATGTTCTGACATGAATTTATCACCTAAGACACTTGCATCGAACAAATTTAATTTAAACGCTAAACTACTGTCTGGGTTTTTTTCCCCATAATTTAAGCTCCTAGAGACAATAAATACAAACCTAGGCACTTCTCATGTTTTCCGAAAGAATATATTTTCCATTCATTATGATAGTTTTAAGTTTTCCATAGTAAGGTAAATTGTGGGACTTATATGCATATCTTTTTAAATACTAAATAACTAAATAAAAGGAAAACCACTTCTGTTAAGGAAGAAAGAAATTTGCTAAACCACGGAGTGTAGCTAGTTATTTGCATATGATAGAGTGCTTTGCACATCAGTAAGTTTGGAAACACCCACAACTTTATTTTCTCTCATTTCCTCCTGGCCTATCATTTCTTCGAGAAACTTCTAACTTTGTCATTTCTGTTTCTGATTGACCCAGTTACCACCACGAGGATGTTATTTTAAGTTTCCTTTAGGTAAAGAGTGTTGAGTGTGTAAGGCATGGCATTTCTAAACATGGTTCAGGTACAATGACAGGAAGTGGATTAAAAATTTGAAACTTGAAATTAAAACTCAAATAAATGAAACTAAAGCAGAAAAACAAATCCACACAAAGTTATAAAAAAGAAAACATTGATTTTTTAAAATGGTTTATGAATTCTTACTTTCCTAAAATACCTGTTTTCCCAGAAAAACACATATGAAGTGAACTACAAAATTCAATGGTTTGGACACTATTTAGTCTTCACAGGTATCTGATTACTGGTAGAATTCCAGTTGATTTTTAGTTGGTGTGTGTGTGTGTGTGTGTGTGTGTATGTGCTTGCACACTCATCATGACACAAGCGTGCCGATCAGAAGACAACACTTGAAATTCTGTTTTCTTCATTACTGTGAGATCTAGGGATGGAACTGAGGTCGTACTTGTACACAGCAAAGAACTTTGCTGAGCCGTCTTGCTAGCCCTCAAGCATTTATTTTGATCCCAAACTTGTTCTTTCCAGTTCCTATGCTCTGCTTTGTGCTCAGGTGCTCACAGTCTACCCTGATTTTCTAGTGTTGCAACTCAGGGATCAGAGATATATCTTTCATCACCTTTGAGTGCCATGGCTATCACAGCTAGGGTTCTGAGAGTGTTTGCACCAGGGGTTGCTTTGTCATTTATCCTCATGTTTGAATGAGATGTGAAGATTTAATGAGATGTGAAGACTTATCCCATTGTTCACTCTTTATACCTGAGGAAGTCCATGTAGAGGGAAGGCACCCATGGTCTTTTGTGGAGAAAATGGCAGAATTTCATTTCCACAACTGCCACTTTTCCCAAAAAAGAAAAACAACACTATTAAAGTTTGATTTTATTTCTTTCAGCTTGATACTAAAAATGGAGCCTCTGTTCTGTTTATACGCAAACATGTGAAATAGACGTCTTAATCTTGGGGCATGTAAGGTCGAAAGAGGCCAAGTGTTAGAAGCCTTGCTGGAAGCTTCATACATTCTGTTCTCAGGGCCCTATAGGTAGAAATGGAAAGAGTTAACATGATGCATCATTACAGAGATAAAAAAGGAAACCTTCAGTGTTCTGTGCCGGTGGCCTTTGCCCTGGAGCAGATACTGAGGGCAGAATCAGCATCCTGGTGCATTTGCATCTGTCTGTTGCTCAGGATTTCATACATACAAATCTGAGAGAAAGTCCTTCTGCAGAATGACACATTGCTACTGGTGTGCAAGGAAGGTCTTTTTGAAATATAAATGCTATTAGATTCATTTTCTTTTACTAAAACATATAAATCATGCTCACCTTTATCGTTAACTAGAAACATACGGTCTGTTCAAGTCCCGATTTTAATTTGTACCAAGAAATTGTTGACCTAAAATAAAG
Source organism: Grammomys surdaster (assembly GCF_004785775.1). Taxonomy (NCBI): domain Eukaryota; kingdom Metazoa; phylum Chordata; class Mammalia; order Rodentia; family Muridae; genus Grammomys; species Grammomys surdaster. The sequence continues at coordinate 9,292,646 of NW_021604633.1, read as the reverse complement.
ATTTGGCTAACAAAATACATATTTAATTTAATATCTTTATCTGTTCATCTATGTATCTGTATCTATGTGTCTATCTATGAATCTATGTATCTTTGTATCTATCTATCTATCTATCTATCTATCTATCTATCTATCTATCTATCATCTAGCTATCTTTATATATATCTACCTACCTACCTACCTATCATTCTGTGTACATATAGATATAGGTTTATAATCTAGGCTCCGTCAATGAAATTGAATAACATTTTCACACAATCATGATTATATAATTTACTTTTTTTGAGTTAGATTTTATTTTATTAAATGTTATTGTGTTATATAGATGGTTTCATCTTAAAACATAGAAATCAACTACTAATCAAATTGTGAGAAAGACAAATGTTTCTTTCTAATAAATTTAAGAAAACTATCTCACTTGCTATGAGGGTCTTGAGCGACTTTTCTGAATCAATAAGTTTTGAAAGCATTATTGATTATCATGTTAATAACCAGCATAGTTTATTGCCTTCCTGGAGAAAGAGCCTTTCAGGAGTTCATTAAATGCATGGAACCTGCAGATGCTTGCTTGTCTGTGTCTCTCCTTAATAGGCTGAGTCCTTTGGGTCAGTTATTCTTAGACTCGGTATTTCTCTCTTATGGCATTGCAGGTCTAAGATTAGCTTGTTAGGCGTTATCATACCATCTGAGTTACCTCCTAATATAACTCTACACTGGAATGATTATTTATAGAAAGAGCATTCTGTCATTTTTGGGTTATTTCTAGTAGTTTAAATAAAGAAGAATAACATTCAAGTGAAACCACATATCCTTTCCTGCTGTCAAACAACTTGATAACTCTGCTTAAGGGTCAGCCGGGCTGCTGAAATGAGACCTTATGTGGCTGCCGTGTCCTTTTATCTCTGCCACCTTGGGGAAAGGGGACGGCTTTGGGTAGCAATGTATAACGCTTGTAGCAAGCCAAAGAGACAGCCTTGATGCTTTCTGTCACAGAGCACACAAGCCTCTGGGAGATGATGACAACAAGAAACATGGTGTATTTTTAGAAACAGGCATTGCTAAGCTCTCTGTTTGGTGTTAATGTCACTCATAAACAGAGCTCTCCAGGGCTCTTGACCCTTCCTGTGAACGTAGCATCACACACACACACACACACACACAGATGCATATGTGCATACACACACCATGCATACACATGCACACACTCATTGATTAACTATGCTAGAATGATTCCATTATTTAAGAATTAAACCACTTTTATTATATAATCTAAAATTCTCTTCAGTTTCTCTACTATATTAATTACTAAAACCCGTGGAGACTAGGTTTCAGAAGTGAAGTATAATAGAATGTTATATTAAAGGCACACTGAATATAAACAATGACTATAAATGAAAATGTATTATAATAAATTATGGTGCCTATAAAAATGTTATCTGTGATTCCAACTTTATTGCAACAATATATAAGATAGAGCTATGGGATATATGTTATATTGATTTATTACTTATTTAAGTGGATGAGGTATGAACAATATAAGTATAAATTTTACTTGTTCTGGTATAACTTTTGATGAAGTCAGTAAGTTTCAAATACAATTAAGTGAGTAGTTTTGCATATGAGAAATTTCTTATTTTATTTCAACTATGTGCTTAATTCAGATCTGAGTAATTGATACTTTGTTCTCAAATTAGAAATGTGATTTTCTTCTGTTAAATTTGCATTTTATGTTCTTAATTTAAGCTAACTGGTTGCTAAATGATGAGGATATTAAAATGATATGTTAATATGTTTCATGAGTCACAGAGCTTGAGAATAGGTAACTTAAGAAATCTTTAGGAATATACATAATTTTATCATTACTTATGTCTTTAGAAAGGAAAAGGTTTATTGGTTTACAGGTTACAGTCCATCTTCTTGGGAGGCCAGAGCAAGAGCACAAGGCTCAAACCTGGAAGAAGCAACAGAAGCACAGACCACAGGGAGAAATCTTCTTTTCTTGGCTTGTTTCCCTTGGCTAGTTCAGCTAACTTTTTTATGCAGCCAAGGCCCACCTGCCTAGAAACATTTGTGCCGTCTGAGGGGTGAACTCTCCTGCAATTAACAATCAAGAAAATATGCCACAGACATGTCCACAGGCCACTCAGAGGGAGAGAGTCTGTCAACTGAGGGTCCCTCTTTCCAGGTGCAGCAAGGTGGCAACTAAGCTTACCATCAAACTTATAAGTTGAATAATATTTATTAAAAATACCAGTTGGTTTTTGTAAAAGAAAATTGTAATTGTGCCCAATATGGAAGTATCCACTGGCAAATACGCAAAGTAAAAAAAAAAAAAAAAACAATAGAAAAGATATAGGAATGAAAATATATTAAAAGAAGCTGAGACTGAGCACAGGAGATATCTCAAGTGGCTATAGATGTGTTCCAACAAGCTGGACAACCTGAATCCTAACTTTAGGACTCACAGAGATTAGTTGTTGTCCTCTGAACTCTACATGAGTGCTATGATACCCAGTGCCTTTACATGAATGTGTATTCACACACACACACACTGTAATAGAAATTTAACAGAATCTTGCAGTCCCTGCAGAGTAGAAGCAACTGGAAGGACATGGCAAGTTGCACTTACGTTCTGAGTTAATTAACAGGTTGTATGTTTGGAAAGGTGACAAAATTGAAATTTCAAGAACCCATAATAAAATAGTCATTCAACTGATTTTCCACAAAATTCTTTGAAGGACAACCATGGGCCAGTTATCATTCTTGCCACAGAGGACATTACTGTGGAATAAGACCCACGCCATGTTCATCTCCAATTACCTCTGCCATTGGGGAGGGATGGCGTAGCCTTGAGTTGTAGGTAGGTCAGAGGCCAAGCAACACTAGTATCCAAGGTTCTCTCTGTTCACCAAGATAGCATGTGAGACTAGGAGAAAGGAAGTGCTCTGAAGGTGACAATCACTTGCTGAGCCCTCGCCTTCCCTCGCTTTTTAGATTTACTTTTCATTTGCTCTTTGAGAGTGTTGTACAATGAGTTTTGATCATATTAACACCCTCCCCAGCTCTTCCCAGATCTCCCTCCCTCCCTTCTCCACCCAATTCTGTGTCTTCTTTCCCTCCACCAAAGTCAATTTTTGCTGTTTTTGGATGTATAGGTTTCTATTGGAGTATGGTCAACTTTTCAGAGGCCACCCTCTTAGAGAAAATTGACTCTTTTTTTCCCCTTAGGAGCTACCAGTTGCCAATAGTTCCTTGGATAAGGGTGGAATTTCAAGCCTAAGTCCCCTCCCTATGCTGGGATTTGGTCTTGTTTGGGCTTCTACAGGTCTTATGCATGTGGCCTTAACTACTCTGAGTTCCTTTGTGCAGCTACTCTGTTGTGTCCGGAAGATACCACTTCCTATTGTCATCCACCACGTGTCTTTACCACTTCTCTTCCACAGTGATTCCTGAGCCTGTAGAGGGAGAGGGTGCAATATATATGTTCCCTTTAGTGGTAAACATTCTGTATTCTCTTGTTCTCTGTACCATGGCCAGCTATGTGTCTCTGAGTTAAAGGTTCACCCTTGTTCTTTTCAGCTGTAATCTTACCTTAGCATAATCTTTTGGCCTGAACAGTGTGAAGTGTAGCTAGTAGTTTTGTGAAGCTAGGAATCCATCCTTCCTGGAGCCCCCAAAGAGAAACAGCAGTGTGTCTGTAGTGGCTGAACTGGAAGTCTCAAAATATGTTCTCATAAGCATAATATTTCATGCTTTCTAAAAGGTCTAAAGTAAAGAACTCATCACAAAGGCATTTATTTATGTACATGCTTTGTACCAGGTGTTTTACTCAGGTAAATGACGGGTCACGTAGCATCTCTGACAGATGAAGTATATTTTTGAAACTAAATGTTTAGAAAACACAGTCTTCATTCTGTTGGCAAACACCTAGATTTGTGACAAATTGTTACTACAGTTGACTAAGGAAATATTTAATGGAGGCGACAGATCTATTTAAAAGATAGGGTGGGCAGCAGGGAATGCAAAGAGGTTTCCCTTACATGTTATGGTTTCTTGAGGATGGGGAGCAGTGACTGATAAGCACACTAGACTGGCAAAACATTTCTCTGGGCCTAATGTGTTAGCTCATGTGTGTGATGCCTCATGGGGTTTCCCCAAAAACATTCCTAGTCAGAGGGAATGAAAGCAGTTCGTACAGAGCCAGGGGTGCTTTGAAGCCATTTTAATCTCCATTTGCTTCTGCCCTGGAGGAGTTGGGGAAGCCTTCATTATCACATACATGAGAACCATGGGAAGGTTCTCAGCTATGATTTTCTCCAGCCTAGAGACTGGGACTGAGCTAAACTCCTGGGCAGCATTGCTTGTGGATTCACAGAGTAGTTTAAGGAAACCAGTTCCTGGTAACATGATTTACCCCTAAACATGAATCTCATTCAATCAATATTTTTTAGTACTTTGCAGTTCTATTTTAAAGGGTGTCTTTGTTGATGATGATGTGTTATTATTGGTCAGTAGAATGATACACATTAACCACTCCACACACCCTCCCTCCCCCCCCCCCCCAAAAAAAACATACAGAAGGACTATTTCCTTTTTCTAAAATGCTTTCTTTTCTGTTTCAGCTGTAACTGTCTCCTCCCCCCCATTGGGCAAAACTTTACTCTGTAAAAAACTTATTAAATGTGCTCAATACCTAACACAATCACCACTTCCTCCCTGTGACACTGATTATCAATTTATGTAGGTTCCACCTCCACAGGTCTTTATCATCTGCTTAGAACATTTCCATTCTGTTTTACATTGTAACATTTTAATTTACATCTGTCCCCATACTTAAAAGTTTAAAAAGCTGTCCCCTTATTAAAACCTCTTCAAAGAAGAGGATCTTGCTTTGCTTCTATTTTAGACTCTACAGTACCTAGCATGTAACACTCACTCCTTGGGACATGAATGAGTGTTTGAAGAGAATAATGCTATTGCAACTATGTTATGATAAATAGTACAATTATTAAGAATTTACTTCTTCGTTTATGTCTAAAATAATTCCTCAGTGTCCTTGTAAATTTGAAAAATATAGGTATTTGGGCAGTTGGGCTTTTTCATTATTTATTGTAAAATATCAATCAAGAATGACATCCATTAACGTGCAGTGATCCATGTCTTTAATCCCAGCCATAGGGAGACATCAACAAGCAGATCTTTGTGAATTCTGGACTAGGCTACATAGCAAGTTCCACAACATTCATGACTACATAATGAAAGCCTATTTAAAATAGAAAGAAAAAAAAAAGTAAAAGGAAAAAAACCTTCCAGTGTTTACACACACACACACACACACACACACACACACACACACCATTTATATGTTTCAGTTCTGAAAAAAATGAAATTGGGAATATGCTCATTTAATTTGATTTTTCAATGAATAATGCCAATTGAAATTTCCTAAGATATGCTTCTGCATTCAAAATGTAAAGTGTGAAATAGCTAATTTAAGAATGCCTGAATATAAATGTATACATTTTTATCCAAGTAAAAGAATAAATTTTGTGATGAAAATGATTACAGGTATAGGTTTATTTTATTAAAATATTAGATCATAGTTAATATCCATTTTTCTTCAACGTTCTTATGTAGAAATACTTAGAGGATAATGGATTTTTCTGTTAATGGTATCAATTTCAAATAAATCTTTCATTGGAAGTGCCGTTTAGCACAGAGATCATCCACATTTAGTAAGTTATATTTAATTGGCCCCATTCTTAACAATCAGGCAGGAAAAGAAGTTTAGTAAGCAAACATAAGATAGCAAGAGTGTCAGTCATTTTAAAATATATTCTAAAGCAAAATGTCAGAAGGAATTCACATCATGGGGTCTTAAGGAAAAACAGATGGAAGGGGAATCAGTTTCTAGGAGAAGCAATTCAAAGAGAGAAAAGAAGTAAGTATAGTTATGTCCGAGGGAGAAGAAAGTCAGAGGTAAGAAGTAATGTCGGCAGGAAGGATATAACTTTTATTGTCATCTTTCTGCTGTGAATTAGTCTTAAATCAGTCACATAAATACATAAAATTAAGTTAGTTTATATTTATATTAAGTGTGGACCGAGGATAGAGTTTGTAATAGTTTTACAACACAAGTGTTGAGGTCTGCTGACTAGACTACAGGGAAAGATATAAATCTTGGACATCCTTTGAGTGACTTTGTGAATACTACAATTGTGTTTTACCACCTTTATGAGTCCAAGCTAGGGATCTGACATCATGATCATATTGAGATGAGAAAAATCAAGATCTATCTGCCATTTGATTTGGAATTTTCTTATCTCTTTACTAAAACATAAATAAAAGGATAAAGATTGCTTTAATCAGCTTCCCCGGGCCTTTTAATTTGCAGTTCATAAGCATTGCCCTTTTGGTTTGTTTCCTGAAAGATGGATTGATATAAAAATGTTAGAAAAAAATATCTGAGTATCCAACTGAACTTATACTGTAAGAAGACAAACCTCAAACATCTGATCCTTAACTAAAATGAAACAGGGTTTTGTGGGTCACTACCCATGATCCCATACTAAATGGGAAATTTTCTACATCGTTGACCTGTAAAGATCAATGATCCTATGAGAATTCAATTTTAGATGACGAGAAAACATACTGAGTTGTTTTGGTGACATGGAAACAAACATCTTTCCATTGATTATTCAATGTCCGGCCAATTTCCCTGGGCACTGAACCAACATAGAGTAGAAAGTATCCTTATGTTTAAGCAGTCATGTATGTGAGATTAGCTTCCCTCACATCCCTGCCAATGCTGGAGAGCATCAGACTTTAGATAGTTTGCCAAATTGAGTGATAAAAAAATGATACAGCACTACTATTTTTATATGAATTTCTCTAAGTAGTAGTGGACTTCACCAGTTTTTACACAATATCTTCCATTTAGGTTTTTCTGGGGAGAAACAATTCCAGGAACATAAGGACAACTAAAGGAAGGGTCTACCAGTGAACACTGCTCCTTTTCTATCTCGGGAAAAAAAAAATCTCATGATCACCTCATGAGATATATAAAACAGTCAATGAAATTCAGTACCTTGCCATAGCCAAACCTGTTATTAAACTAAAAATAGAAGAGGAAAGCAAGGAAAGCTCAAACTCCATTTGATACTAAGCATCTCACAGTAACATGAAATCATACTATCAGGCTGGAGGGATGGCTCAGTGGTTAAGAGCTCAGGCTGCGCCTGCAGAGGACTTGAGTTTGATTCCCCAGCACCACAGGATGGCTTATCACAGTCTCTATCTACAGTTTCAGAGGACCTGACACACTCTACTGGCCTCTGTGGAAAAGAGGCACACAAGTGATATACTGATATGCATGATGGAAAAAAATACCCATACACATAAAGACAAGTAAACAACAACAGAAGAAAAACCCAAACTCCTTTAACATAAGCACATATTTTGGGGGAGGGAGGGAGTAGTCCTGGTCGACATCCCAAGCCATGCATGTTTGATTACAAACCAAAAGAATGGGAAAGGAAGACAAACTAACGGAACTAATGAGGGGTTGAACTCTACTGCTTGGTACAAGGTCAGAAATATACTACATGAAATAAGTGAGAAGCAAAGCAAAACAAACCAAAGCAACAGCAACAACAACACAACAACAATAACAACAACAACAAAATGTAAAATGCCAGAAACACAAGTGTAGCACAGCAACAAAAGAAACCTTTAAAGGGCAAACAAAATTATTGAGAGGCCACAGAAGAAAGCAGGACCAGTTTTGAGAGATATCGTGTTCACGAATCGAAAAGCTGTATATTAAATCCTGCTTATTCAAAAATTAATTTTCTAATCTCATTGTCTATAAAATGGCTAATTTGAAGACATGAATGTTTGCTGTATAAGAATGTAACAGTCATAGTGAGTGATTTAGACAATAGAAAGTGGATACCACTTCAACACTAACTCTCCAAGCCATTAGATTTTTTACTTATAAATAGCCTGTTATCAATTTCTTCTGTGCATTTTGGAAGTTTGTCAGCACAATCTCAGTTAAGACCCTAACAAGGGAACATGGCATGTTGATTTTCAAACTCAGCATGCTAGTTAGTATGGACAAATGGTGGTGTTTAAAAAAGCAAAATGATAGGCTATATTTCAAGAGATATTAAAGTATATTAATAATTCTTGGTTTTAAGTGGGGGGATGGTTAAATGGATTGCAAGAAATAGAGGGGGTTATTTTAATGATTATATGTGACAATGTTTATAGCACATATAATGCAGACAGGGTAGACTCAACAAAATGGTTTGGGTTGATTAATATTTTGTTTGTAAATTTATAATCATTGATGTATTAATTCAAGTGTTTATTTTTGAAATATAACAGCTGTCCAGTTGGACAAGTTATAACTTAAAACTAACGGGTTATAACTTAAAACTATAACAAAACTTATCTCATTTCAGTACGTTATTCTTAAGCTTTTGAAGGCTTGGGAAGAAAGGGAACAATTGAAGCACATATTATTGATAATGCTTACCCACTTAAAAGATATAGTAAGACTCACAGGAAAGAGTCAGATTCGCAAACATCACCAAGGAAAATATAAGACTAGCCATGACTGCTAGGAAGAAAATCAGGTATGTCTGCCCTAAAACTTCACCAATGTTTGTCTCTGAATAGACTGTCTGGCTAGGAAAGCCCTCTGGATCCTTCTGTTCTCACTTCCCTAGTGCTGGAGTCACAGGCCTACATCATGGCTGGTTGCTTTTCACATGCATTTTGGAGGATCCGATAGGGATCCTTTTACTTACAAAGCAAGCATTATCAAGTGAACTACCTCCCTAGCCTCAGCAGTTTAGAAGAGAGGGCTATGTACCTCTTCATGTACATTGACAGTAACTCTGAGTCCAAAGGAAGATAATCCCATGAATGTCTGTTTATGAGTCTCTTGATTTTCAGTAATACAGATTTTACATCTAAAACTTGACCTACTCTAGTTTACCTGAAAGTTACTGAAATTCAGAATTCTGTTCTTTGTCTAACTTGGATTTTGAACATATTACATTTTCTTAAAAGCTTTGTAGTCACACTTGTATATGAAGAACTTTTCAGTAGTTGTTACAGCTTACCCAGTTTAGTTTGATAACAATCATAACAGATTTCCTCCCATATATAAAGTTTCATGTCACAGAGAAGACACCTATTGAGGAATGTGTCCTTAGATGAGTGTAGTTGCCTTGGCATAACAGAGCGTGCTTACGCAAGCCTAGATAGTGTAGATGTTACACACCTAGGCTTTTACTTCTTCACCATAAGCCTGGACATTGTCCCTCTTCTGTACTGTAACAACAGTAGGATGATGGTCAGTACTTTTGTATCTGAATCTTTCTGCTTTCAAAAGAGAATACAGTAAAATATTAGATGCTAGGAATTCCTCAGGTCTAACACGGTTTTATGGTCTGTTGTCACATTTGTTGCTTATAATTGATGGAAAATCTGGTTAAATTGGAACCTGGCAGTGTGTATGTGTGTGTTTTTTTTTGTGAATATATCAAGGTACACCTATCATTCCTATAATAATAATAATAATAATAATAATAATAATAATAATTGATAAGTGATAATAATAAGTGATTTTTTCTATCTTTATAGGAAAAGCATGTAGTTCTAAAACATATAAGTGTAAGTAGAAAACCTATGTGCTAAATTTCTTATAGCTTACAGTTAATCATTTTGTTCCCATTTTAATAATGAGGACTACTGTTTGGTTTTTACAAATGTAAGGTTTTCATAAAAGAATTCAACATCTTTCCTCCTTATCTGTGCTTGGGAAAAATAATATCTAATGACCATATTTGAATCTTCCCTTTGCACTGAGGATTTCTCTTCAGTATTAAGCATCAAAACTCATTCTGAACCTAGGAGAACAGGAAAACTTTTAGTTTATTAGGACCATAACTGACATTATTGTAAGAAACATGTCAAAGAAATACTGATACTGAATATAATATTATAAATTATGACAAATCCATTGCTTAATAGACGAAGAATTATTTTTAACAATCTTGCCTGGCCCCAAATTGTTTTATTCAAATCATTTTTGTAACAACAGAATTTTAGGATAAGTGTGTCACAGTCCCTTAGGAATACTTTATTCATAACTTTTTCTGAATCCCTGCTTATCATTAAATCTTTAAAATTTAAAATAGAAAGAGCTTATATTGGTTTGAAAGTCATTTTATTGGGCTTTACAAGAACTATGGATGGTATTTAGATCATGCCAAAGCTACATGTTGCAATCAAGATAACAAGAGTTTTCTTTTTTTCTTTCTTCTTTTCCTTTCCAATCTTTTGAAATGTAATGCATGGAAATTTTTCTTTCATATGTTAAGTGTAGCTCATTGCTGAATATAGTGTGCTTCAGTGAAGTATTCATTTCTTTGCCAAAAACACATCCGTCATTCACAAATATTCAGTATTCTGAGAATGAAAAAATTTTTTAGCTGCTTGGGTAGCCAGTTTGCAAAGATTTCTAACTCCCAGAATGTGAGATGTGATATGGATCCAGGGCTGAATGTTAGCTTCCAGCACAGAAGATGGAGATGTAGACGACTGAACACTACACACCACAGTATCCTAGACCAGGATTTGTAGCCAGTTATCAGAACGGCAGTTATTTCTGAGATGTTTAGTTTGTGTGTGCATATGTTTGTGTTGCATGTTTGCATGGATCTATGTGTGTGCATATGCATATGGAGACTGGAGGTCATCTTCAGCTGCCACTTCTCAGACATTGCGTATTTTGAGACACTGAGGTGTAGCTTACTTAACAGACTTGGTTGGGAAATTCCTGTCCCTGCCTCCCTACCTGTCCTGGCTTGGCTTGTTTTGTTTTGTTTTGTTTTTTTTTACATGGGTTCTTGGCATCAAATTCAGGAATCAAATTATCTTGATTGCAAGGCAAGTGTTTTACTGACTGAACACTCTCCTAACCCTTAGTGAGATAAATTTTAGAAAAAGATAAGGGTGTCATCTTCAAGAACACATTAACATCAAATGTAATGTTTTAATACTAACTAAACTACTCACAATTCAACTTAGGAAGCTTAGGACCTAGAAGATTGACCAAAGCCTAACAAATGACTAATAAGTATTAAGGACTCGGGTGAATGAAGGAATGAACAGATAATTGAAGAAATACCTGTTTGTTGTGACATTGCAGCTATTCATATGCTTTTGACATTTAAATGGCCCAGGCCTTTTATGGTGTATTTTCTGAGCATAGAATACATAAAGGATATGTTTTAAGCACTATTTTTTCTAATTTAATAGTTGAAGGGATTCTTAACCTTCTTGGTAGGTTGTTTTATGACTCATAACTCTTTGTATGAATATTAACTAAGTCATATTCAAACACAAGTTTCTCCAGTGACACTTAAGGTATGGGTTTTTTTTTCTGTTTCTTTAGATAAAAATTTTTTGCTGTTTTACTTTGAAACTCGTCATCTTACTTGCAGTTCCCTTGGTAATGGGCCACAGTCTTACATCCTAATTTGTTATACATAGTGCAGTTAAAACAAAAAACAAGTAATTACTTTATCCCTTTATTTCATAACATTTGAGTTAAAAGAAACTTAAAATAGATTTTTTTCTGGTTAGATTTAGTTAAGTTCACATTCATTAAAAATATAGTCTGGTCAATATCCAGCCACATTCTTGGCTTTTTTTTTTTTATTCTGGATATCTGTGGTCATTAGTGACTTCCATCCAGAGTTGTTACCTTACAGTCCTACTTAGTCTTTCCACAGAAGTAACTCCCACAGAAAGCCCTACCCTTCCACCTCCCTTTGCTTCAGATGTAAGCCCTAGAAGAATGTTATGATGTTCCAATTCTGAGAAAATAAAACAGGTATCCTCCCTAGCTGAATTATCACACATCTAGCAGAACAGTAAAAGGGATAACATGAAAAGATTTAAAGATCGATTCCTGATCTGAATTTTTTGTGTGTGTGAAAAACAAATCCATTTGCACTGTTTTTACATACTCTAAACCATTAATATTTGGTTTGAAGCCTGGTTTCTTGGCTCACAACATGTAACCACATACATAGAGATATTGCTTGCTAGTGGGTGAAAACACAAACAACCAAACAGGTTATGATGTGAAGAAGGTACAAGAGCCTATAAACACCGAGGCCTTTACAAGGTTCTGCCTCCATTTCTACCTTCTACAGCTGGCCCTCGACTCTTTCTACAGACCAGGAGAATTCAGAGAATGTGTTATGCATTGGATTCTGAGGATGCTTCAATTACTTGTTACTTTCTACGGCGCCACTCATGGAATGCCTATTCCCTTACTCCTGGTAGGACTGGGTATGAACTGAGAATGAGAAAATAAAGGGCTAGCTTGTGAGAGGCACATATGGCTGGGACTTATCTGTTCCCCCTCCCGCCTCATCCTTTATGTTCTCAGAGTCTAGCCTGGCTGTCAACACACCATATAGAATATATATGTATGTATGTATATATTCTACCAAATGAGCTTGGAGCTGTTACATAACCTATTACATAAGCTACCCCCCTTAGTTCCTGCTTTCTGCCCTATCTTCTTTCCCATACTGTTTTGATCAGGAGTCTGTCACTCATGGTGGACCAGCGCAAGATAGGATAGTATACCATAAGTGAAAGCAGGCCTTTAAGGCTCTCTGTAGTTTTCCATTCTAAACCCAATGCCAGGGTGAACAGTATACTTTCAGTGTAGAGTTGAGGAGAACAGTGAATAAGAGTCTTACTCAGACCCTGGGGAACTATTAGTATTAGCTATGCTTCTGAAGTAGGGGATAGAATGGCAGCTTTTCTGGCTAATGTACTGTTGTTGTTGTTGTTTTGGTTTTCATGTTTATGCCTTTGAAACACAATTCTTGCTTCATTTTCTTTCCCCAGTTCATGTACTCCCATGTACACACAATTAATCTTATGAGTTTTTTTTCACCAAACACACATATATCTATATGATTATATCATCACATATTCTATATGATTTTTAGTCAAATATTTGAAGCCATTATTTATCCTGATTTTGATACCTCCACACTTCTTGATCATGTACCTTCCAAGACAGAAACAATTTAACAGTTCTGCAATCTGCTCGTAACTCAGTTACTTGGAAATCAGTTTTCTTTAGTTTCTTTCATGATATTTTTTTAGTTTAATCTTAGTTTGTGTTCATGTATAGATGGATATTTTTCTTGTCTGTACATGGTCTATGCACCATGTTGTGCCTGGCGCTGCAGAGATCAGAAGAGGGCATCAGAACATTTGAGTCTGGAGGTACAGATAGTTGTAAGCTGCCATGTGTGTACAAGTAATCAAGCCCTCCTCTGAAAGAGCGGCCAGTGTTCTTAACTGCTGAGTCATCTCTCCAGCCCCAAGAATCTCTTATATAAAGTAAGTCAGAAAGCGATTCGGAATCCACATGACCCTGTGTTGACTTTCTATGCAGTCCCTGATTCCTGTGTGTTAGTCTGCAAGTGCATTTTTCGTGAATGTCCATCAATTCTTTGAAGTTCTCAAAGAAAAATTTGAACATTCTAAATGCAAATTTATGACCATGTTGATATTCAATATCTGTGTTACCATCAAAGACCATGTGGATATCCATGGTCTGTGCTGCCACCTCAGACGATATTGGAGTCTGTGGCCTGTGCTAATGCCAAGAGCCATAGATGCTGTTTGTGGTCTGTGCAGTGGCAGAGGGCTTTGTTGATGTCTGTGGTCTGTACTGCCACCAGAGACCACCCTGAGGGCCATGGCACATACTGTCCCAGAAACCATGAGAATGCCCATGATTTGGGCTACTGCTGACTATAAAGGTCAAGGAAGCTACTTCTAGAGTTGTATCAATGACTACAGACTCAAAGTTGAGAGTGTCATAGAATGTTTCTGTAACAACTCCCAACCCCACCTTCCCTCCCTGCCTACAAATAACACAGACAGGAAGCTATCAAAAAAGAACTCTTAAAAACTGTGATAAGGATGCTAAAGTATAATTCTCCAAAGCTGATGGCTTCCGGCAGGGGCGCACGATGGGGAAGGACTCAGTTTTTTTTAAGGACCTGGTCATTGGGAGTTTAACCATGCTCCAGTGAGTATATGGGCAATACAAATTGGACATTTTTTTTTGCTGTTTTTTTTTCTTTTTGTTTGCTTTTCTGACTTCTTGGGGTGGGGTCGGGGCTTACAAGGGTGTGGAGCAGACCTGGGAAGACCTGGAGATAAGTGTGATCAGGGTGTATCATTTGAGATTACTAAATTTTAAAAGGAGAGATTACAAAGAGAAGAGGGAGGTGGAATATGGCTTATCCCTCAGTTCACTGAGGTAGATAATATCAAGTAAAACAAAACAACATGTACATCCCTTTAAGAATAGCAAAAAGGTTGATAAAATAGAGAGAGAAGAACAATAATAACAATAACAACAACGAAAATCTGTCTAAACACAGAAGAGGTAATTGCCAGGCATAAAAGGCTCTGAAGGCGATGCAAAGCAGTGCAGTGGCCAGTGTGTGCAGGGATGGCCTTTAATGTTTCATAGTATATGCCTCCCTGCTCTTGGCTGTCTTTTTCATCTTTCCTGAGTCCTGGGAACTGAACCTAGGTCCACATGCATAACAGGCCAGCACCCTATCACATTTTTAGCTTGTAGACATCATTAGAAATAGGAGTGTTTCTAACCTAGTTTATAAAATTCCCCTAAAATATCGAAATGAGCATAGCATGCTGTCACGCCCAGAAGAGACATTTCATTAAAAAACTCACTGAACTCTGGCTCTCAATGTCTTTTGTTTCCTCTTCAGCCATGTTGCCAGACCCTCGTGGGTGGTGTGTGATGTAACTGTCCCATTTGTGGCTGAACACACAACACTGACACTCTCTGCGTACGACCACTTGTGAATTTCTGTGCTAACCACCATCCACTTCACGAAGGAACTTTTCTAATTGGGTCTATGAGTTGAACTCATCTGTGGGAAGAACATGTACTGAATTGTAGAAAGATATGAATTCAGAGAATAGTTTTATACTGTGTCCACTTAGCAGGATAATAGTAATATGTTCACCCTTGAGGTATGGGAACCCTATCAATGGCTTCTCAGCTAGATTTACAGCACTTGGTATGGGTTTTCTCCTGTAGAGCAGACCTTCAATTTAATCTGAAAGCAATTGGTTACCCAATAACATTCATGCCACATATATACATGAACATATCTTTATATACCCATAATTATTATAGTTCACAGGGTACATAGCTGAGTAAAACTACTGATGATTCTTTCCTCCCAGTAGCCTACACAGAACCTTCCAGTGCTATGAAAGCTAGCCAGAAGGAAGGAAGCTTAATGGCCATTAGCAACTCGATTTTACATGCTACATGACTTTATATGGTATCTTTAACAATAGGGACTTACTATACTGAAAAAATGAATCATGACATGAATAAGCTCTGTGACATCTACACTGACTTTGCCAATATCTGTAGGTTCTGTTAAGACACCAATAAACTCTTTGTATAGAATGAATCTAAAATTTGGATTTAAGACTCTGCATCAAAGAAAAATATGAAAAATATGCTCCATGAAAGTTGACCCAAAGGGAAGGTACGTAGATGTAGGCTGGGGAAATTCCACATGAGATGAATCTTCAAATCCAAGCAGAAGGCCAGAGCTGACCCAGGATCTGTGTCACTCTTGGCCTTGCTCAGAAAGCTTCTTTTGCATTGGACAACATTCAGTAGAGATCAGCATAGCCAGTGAAATGTTGAATACAAGAAACCACAAGTTGTCATCTCTCAATGGGAGGTCTATTATACCTCTCACCCTCACAGCTCAGGAGACATTATAGCGAAAGAGACAGAAAAAAGTGTCTGAACCAGAAGATAACATCAGTACTATGCAATACTGTATTCTAGCTGTATTCAGGAAATCATAGTCACTGAATATACATTTACAAAACCTGTGTGAGATTAGGCCAGTTAACATCCCAGCAAGAGTGGGCAAGAGTCCCACAAAGGCTCCATGACAAGCTGAAGAGCTCTGAGCAGCTGATAACTGCTAGTGAGAAAAGGCACCATTTTTCATTGGGGGTGTGGCTACTGATAGGTTACCCATGGATAGCCCCATACCCATGTTCACATGGGCAGCACTAATTAGGATCGGTAGGTTATAAAACAAAATAACTAAAAGTGAAGAGGATATACAGATGGAGATATGCTGGGGAATGTCTGAGCTGAATGGGTGGTGGTGGGGTAAATGTGATCAAATTACATTTTGTGTGTGTGTGTGTGTGGTATGAAATTCTCAAAGGCTAATCAAAACTACTACTAAAATACTAAAATAAAACAAAACACATCATTAGAATTTTTAAATGTGCTCAATGAAAAATAAGTTTAGATATTATGCCTTAGGAAAGTAGTTCTCTTTCTTCTAACAGACTTATGAATTGATTATCACAACTCTCTTTAGCAAAGCCCTGGGCTAGTGCAATTCCATATAAAGAAACTGGGAAAAGGATACTGGGTATTTTTTTTTTCTTTTTGGCTTTGCAAGCCAGGAATCAAATGAAAAATCATGCTTCTATTTTCTACTACCTGACTGACAAGACATGCAAGACATGCTCATGTAGTGAGTGTATCTGTGAAGCACAGGTATGAGAACTACCTAGTTTTTAAAAACAAGCACCCAAAGGCTGCGAAAGGACAGTCAAAGAGGAAACTAAGACCGGGAGTAAGCAATCAGGCTCTGGGATCACAGTGACATTAGTGAGGTGTCCTTTTTTTTTTTTTTAATCAGATTAGTGACGTAAAATAGCATCAAACTCTGTCCGTTTTAACTTGTATGGGAGAGCAACGTTTACATCAGAGAAAGGTCATGATGGAGACACTGTGGAGGAATAAAAGTTGGAGGTACTAGCTCAGTGATTCGACTTAATTGTTATTCAGTCATACTTGCAATAATGCACAAGAATTTGTATACCACCACGTTTATCTTAAGTACTATGCAGAGTAATGAAAATGTAATATAAGTATTGGTAGTAGAGATGCAAGGCTCCAAAAGTCATATTCTGTAGTATTGGTCATTAAGATTAACCAGCAATGTCCATAACCGTTAGCTCCACCATTAACGGAGAATATCTATCAGGGCCTTTTGGATGGAGGTAAAATCACTAACGTAATGATGCTGTGCTTTTCTTGTCATTCTAAAACAAACCTTTTGCAAATAACTTTAGTGTAGTTCATAAGTATAGAAAAAATGAATCGCTTGTTGCTTTCGGAACTCACTGTTAATATTACATTGAGGCACGGGGCGGCGGGGGGGATCAGCATAATTAGAGGCAACCAGCTTGTTTAAGTAGAACTGGTTAATTAAGTCACAAAATTCTAAGGGCGGATAATGAAATAAGCAGACATATGTAGTTAGAGCTTTCTGTTCTGCTTTTTTATTTTTCTTTTAATCAAATGGTTCTAGCACCTGGGATTTTTCAAATGTCCTTCTGTTGAATATTTCGTTCAAGTGGAAGTTAGTAAGGACAGTGCTCTCTGGGTAACTGAGCTTCTCACTCAGAGAGTAATGACATGCCCACACACAGTCTCCAAAAGAACAGTTTCACTATCTTCTTGTCTTGGAGAGAGTTACTGGATGTGCAGAATGGGCTGTAACTAGCCTAGAGCCTCCCTCTGACCTGAGGCAAGAGGGTTTCTGAAAGAAGATAGCCCAGGAAGCTGGAGCCTCGCTCTGCTGTGTCGACATGTCTAGAGCTCAGAATAAAATTGAGTTTCCTGCTTTAGCCATAGCCAGTTCTTAAAATAACCTGAAGAAATTATAGTTCTGATTACATAGAAAGTGTAGGACTCAGAACACTCTCCTAATAAAGCCAGGAGAATGACACACAGCTTAGTCATTGCAGGCCTCTAACGGGCGCTTTAGAGAGGAAAAATAGAGCTTTGAAATTGGATAATTTGATTTGAAATCTTGCCTAATTATTTTAAGAATGCAGAAAACCTTTCGTTTTGGCCAAAAAAATAATGATCTGGAATCCAATTATGAAAGAACAGGCTTTTAAAGTGCTTGCTATCTCCAGTAATGGAGGAAAAAAATGTGTCTTTTAAATCGCACTCTGCTGCAAATCTCATTCTTGGATGTCTTGCTTTTTGCATTTTGAATGGACAAATGTAATATAATTTCCTTCTGGAAACATAGCATTGTAAAAGTTAGATGAGATGTTTAAGTTCTTTTTGGATCAGATCTTGCAGAGTACAGATTTTTAAGAACAAAAACACTTCTTGTTTCATTTTAATTCCCCAAGGGAGATATCTGACATAACCAGATGCCTTGATATTTGTCACAGCATAGACCATTTACTGAGAATCTGTGCCCAGCATCCTTTTGATTAGCACACCATGAATAAAGTAGGCAAAGTTGAGAGAGCCTCTGATGATCCCAATTAAAAATTATTAGTGTCTATCATGTTTCATTGTCCATGTGTGATCCCAAATGGCGTTTCTCCCTCTGCAAGATTTACATGTCTATTTGTATCCAGACACTTTCTCAGGATACTTAATGATTCATGTACTGTTTGAATGACAGCCATAGAAATGTGACCAAGAACAAGAGTCCAGGATGCCCAGTTATTAGGACAAATAGAATGAAGCAAATTGGAGGTGATCTTCCTTAAAGTATTCACATTTTATTTGTAAACTAAGAAATTATTCAATGAAAACTTTGACTAACATTCTGAAATGGTCCTGGTTAGGTTTAATATAAAGCTAGTTGGATCTTTATACAGTTTTTCTGTTTTTACATGAGAGTTAAATTTGACTAACCCTCAGCACAGTGTGGTGAAACAGGCGCTCCAGGGAACATTTGTTGAAAAAAAAATCAGTTATTGAAACATTGTATCTTGTGTTATAGTTCTTGAGAAGTGGTGGTGAGACAACTTGGTAGAAGTGACTAACAACCACATATACACAGAAGGCAGGATGTAAGTCTCCAAGGTAATCAAGACCATCAGGAGGATGTTAGACCAAAATTAACACCGCAAGAAAAATGTGTTATGCATATATTACAGCCTACGTGTGGGAATCTGTTCATTTATAGAGAGATTGCCTCTCTGTGAATGGCTGTGTTGGTAGTGCCAAGTACAAAAAAACCTACTTGGGGCCATTCAGAAGTAACAGCCACACATTCTGAAAGACTTTAAAGTCAGAAGATACCTTATTAGTAAATGCATCTTTAGATAAGTGTTTGAAAGGTATAGCAGCCAAATACAAAGCAATGGAGGATTCTAGGAATATAGCACCATGCCAACAAACTCTGACGATCAAAGACCTTCCAACACCGTGCTCTTCACCCATCCCAGCGACCATCACGTTTTTAATTTTCTTGATAGTGAGGATGATTGTCAGTGCTTCTTATGCCTATGCCTGGACGGGGCATAGTATCATAGTTTCTTTTCAATTCATTCCAAAGCATTAGCTCATACTGAAAAGAGAAACAGGAAAGTGTTCTGTTTTTTTTTAATCATCCAATAAACAAACCATACCTCTCTTCATCTTGATTCTGGTCATTTTGATTGGGAGCTCATGGTAACTGAACTGTGCTCAAGGGTATGTCCTCAGAAGGAACAGTGATGTTAATTAACATTATGTTATTTGCTATGAACTTGAAGTGTATAAGATTCCATCTGTATCTTCTGAGGACCATTTTTATAGGTGGTATTATCATTTGACAAGTGAAGAAATGGGGCCCAGACAGTCTCAGCCCCTCCATCAATCAGTAGTTATATAAAGTCGTCTTGGTTGGTCAAATTATCTGATATAGTAGTATCTTGCTTCCTTCCAGAAGTATACAGTCTAGGGCTGAGGGAAAAAAAGTAATGTGGAACTAATGCAACAGGTGTCACCTGTAGAAGAGACATGGTTGAAAAGTTCTGTGAAGCTGTTCAAAAGGGAAGAATAAAAGGAAGTTCAATGTGCCTGAGAGCACTTGGAAGGTGGTCTATAAGGTTGGCTTGTCAGGCTATGAAGCTGAAAACCAGGCATAAGACAAAAGATTTAGGACCTTTAAATCCACAGAGGCATGGTGGTTGGGAACCTCTGATGAATTTGAGGAGGAGAACCGTATGATCAGAAATGCTCCTTGGAAATGTGACTGGAGCTAGAACGTTAAAAATGGAAGACACCTTAAAATAGGGTATGCAATTATCACATAGAATTAACTGTTAACTATAAATGCCCGAGGTGCAGGAACAGCGAGAGCCTAAGGAGAGGGAAAAATGGGAAGGACCAGGAATAGAAAAACAAACAGGAATTGAGACAAGAAGAGGTAGAGAATGAATCTAGAATAACTCCAAGAAGCCTTGTATTAGTAATCAGAGAGAGATTGTTCATCCATTCAGTAAAGGTCTCTGGGTGTATATTTTATGCCAGATATAGATATTTAAATGAGGAAACAGGACAACCGTGTGTCTTTGCCCTCCTGGAACATAAAGTCTATTGTATTTTCCTTTGTGTGAGTTGGGGGCCGGGAGTACTTTTGTGCAATGTAAATAACAGTAATGTGTAGTTGGTTAACGACAAGCGGTCCAAACAGATCTTTTTGTGGAGCTAAGATTATTAGCAAAGGGTGGAGGAATTACTTAGATGAGTAATTGCATAAGAAACAGATTGGATTATTACTCACTGAATGCTTTTGAGAATAATCTTTTTTCCTTCCTTTGTTTGTTTTGCCATCCATATGGGCTTGGAGAGGTAGAGCTAGAGGTTCATGGGAACCCTCAGCTAATTTTCACAAAGTAAGAGCTAGAGAAAGAAAGCAGAAAAAAAATCATCTGCAATAAAAGCACAGAGAGTCAAGAGAATCTCCAGCATAGACCAAGTTAGTTGCTCTCAGAGTGGATACACTCAAGCTTGAATGCTTCCTCACAGACCAAGTTAGCTGCTCTCAGAGTGGATACACTCAAGCCTGAATGCTTCCTCACAGACCAGGTTAGCTACTCTCAGAGTGGTTACACTCAAGCCTGAATGCTTCCTCACAGACCAAGTTAGCTACTCTCAGAGTGGTTACACTCAGGCATAAATGCTTGCACAAATGCTGCCCCACCTGATACACCTGCACACAGCTGAACTTAATGTGTGGAAGCTGGTCACACAGCTAACTGCTATTTTTGTTTCAGAAGGGAACAGTTTTATCTACTTGAAAATAATTTTGTATTGTCCAGCATAAATTGCAGGGCTCAAACGTAGAATTACTAGTCAGTTGCAAATTTCGATGTATTTTCCTCACTTAGGGGAGTGAAATTGTTATATTCGTCCACTTTGTGATGCGGTCCTGCTACTAGATCTGCATTGGTGAGACTTGTCTGAGGTTACTAGTAGCTTGTCTCAGTGCAGGCCAGCTTACATCCAGAACAAAGGTTGGATTCTGGATAGGACAATGTTTTGTGTTGTGACTTCTTGGTAGCAAGCATAAAGCTATGATTATAAAATTAGTAAAAGTCATTCACAAAACAGAAATCGATATTCAAACTTGGAGGAGAGAGAAAATCAAGAGGGTAAGGATGCATACTTTCTCTTGTAGCTGTAAATTTCTATAAATTGAAAGAGACAATTGGTGTGAGGAGATGTAAGCTACAGCACTGCTTGATGGAATATTGTCACCTCACAAGTCAATTTAGTATGAAAGAGATGTGTGTACGTGAGATCAGAGGATAAGGAGATGGGAATAAAACTTAGTCCCTCTGTTATGTGAGAAGAAATGATGTGTAAATACACAGAAAGGAAGGTATACAGCCGGATAGCTGCTCTTAAATGTACTATAATGATTTAAGAACAGAACCTACGACGTCTTAGATGACTCTACATCATCTTAGGACTTTAGTGGTTGTACACATCTAACATCTTTAATGTATAATTGATTACAAACTAGAAAAATGTTATTAAGTCATTCTAAGTCAATAAAGCCTTGTAATAGTGGGCTCTCTTAATCATTATTAGAAGATAAAAACTAATTACTTTTAAAAAATAATTTCAGATGAAATGTGTTGACAACTGAAAAAAAAAAACATGTAATGCTTCAGGCAGAGACCAGATGGGACACTAAAACAAATAATATTAGTGACTTTTAAAAATAATTACTGATGATAAAAATCTTATTGAGATAAACATATTTTAAAGTAACTAAAATACTAGAATGACTGTTTTCTTGGTTCCACATCTACTTGAAATTTATTGTAATAATAGAGCATAAATCTTTAAAATTGTGGGTTTGAGTTGGCTTTGGATAGTTATATTCATTTAATTTGCCTGCAGTTGTTAGTAATTTTTAAATGTTCATTTATGCATGTTATAATGTTCACTTTAAAGATTCTGTAAGCTGAGTTGCTTTGTTTCTTCAGCTATCATTTATGAATTTCTCTTGTCTTGTTCTTTATGTATAATAAAATACATTGATAATTAGAAATGCTAGTGAAACTTGACATATAATAACTGTTTTGATAACAGTAGGGTCACTCTGAATATAAGACTTTGATTCCTACAAGCATTAGTGTGGTTTTGCAGAGGAGAGAATTCCTAATGCCCTTTCATGCTTTTCACCCATGGCCTTTCAATTTATGTCACACTGACGGATTATAAATTCCAAATTTTCTTTTGATTTATAATCACCAGGAAACAAACATCTGGACATGCCTGTATCAGACTACCTAGATTAGGTTAATATAACTAAGAAGGACAACCCAAGATATAGCTAGTACCTTTCCATAACTGAGATCTTCAATTGAGTAAAAAAGATGACAATGAGTTGTGCCCCAGAATTCATCTCTCTCTGTGCCCTGGCTATTAATATAATGTGACTAGGTACCTCAAGTTCCTGCCACCATGATCTTGCTACCATGATGGACTGAATCTTGGACCCATAAGTCTAAATAACTCCTTTCTTTGGATATTGATCTGCTCTGGGTATTTTGTCATAACAAGATACATAACTAATATAGGTACCATTGGGAGGGTCCATAAAGAATAACTTCCCTCTAACAGCAACTTAATGGAAAGTTTCATAAAGGAGTTCTGGAGTTATTTTATAAACATATAGAATTTGTTGCTACTATTATGTCTTTTTTAAATTGTACAGTGGTACTTTAAGTTGCCTTCTCTGGGAATGGTGTCTGGAATTGTTGGGTTTATGAGCTCTACTACTTCTCAGACTTGACAACAAACGGAACATAATTTGAACACTACAAAACATCCTGTTAAGTCTTCATCACCACCACACTTGCCATTTCTGAACTATTAAACGAGCATATTGTTTTGAGAAACAGAGCTCTTTGTTGCCATATGTGAACTGACACTGTATTAATGTTCTGTTACCCACATCTAAAGATCTGTCGGAGTTGTGATATAGTGGATATAAGAGGTGGGAAAATCCAATTGATGTCACTGTCACCAAACATATTATCACAGTTAATCTCAGAAGACTGTCAAAGGAAATTAAAGTTGCCTTTGGCTCCACATTGTAAGAACTAACTGAAATTTCACCTGCTTCTGTAGCTCACTCCATGCAGCAGCAGGAAGCCTTCAATTAACTTTACCGATACTATTTGTAGTACAAAGGCTCTATGGCTTAGGATTGCCTGTGTGACTTAAAAGACAAAAATCTTCAACTGGATCTTAACAATATCCCGAAGTTCAGCCCAAGAGAACAGGAGACTCAGGGTCAGCCAGGAGCATGGAGGATAGTAACTAACTCAAAGGCAATGGGGTCTTAGGTTGAACTTTAAAAAACCCCACATGTTCTGTCTAGTCAATATGAAACACTGTGAGGGTTCCTTTGAAAGAAAGACAGGCCAGACTGTAGAGCAATATTCTACATTGTAGAGATTGTAACAATAAAAAGTGCAACATAAAATGATTTAATAATAAAAAGGAAAGAGCTTTATAAGAATAGGAAGTTGAAGATGTTTGGGGAGTTAAATACACATTACGATAAGTTTAATAGTGAAATATTATTCCTTATGATTCTTCATCTGGCTCCGTGTCATTGACTAAAATTATTTTTAATGAATATTAAAAGAATAGATTAGGGAATGCTAGTGGCTTCAGTGTTACTCTTTTACCCATTAAAACTACGTCTTTTACTACTTTGGGGGAGGGAGTAAATAAAGTTATCATGCTCTGTAAAATGTTAGTTAAAACTAAACATTTAAGAAATTCCCTTTGTTCTTTCAATATGAAACAAATTATTATTGCTGAAAGATTAAACATTGAGAAAATTAGGAGAGGAATCTCTTCATTGTTTCACAAAATCAGATTCAAAAGTATTTGAAATAAATATTGTGGTTTTATGTTCAAGATTTTAGATGTGTGCTAATTCTGAAAATAATTCTCAATTTTCCATGTTAATATTCAAAATGTAGCAATTGTCCTAAGTTCAGGGTAATAAGTCATATTTTCTTATAAGTTAACAATTGGTTTTGATAAATTTTGGAGAAAATGTATAAAAATTTAAGTAACTAACATCTGAATTTTCTGTTCTAACTTCTAATGAGATATTTGAATGGTGGAAATTTTAAATATATTATTGAGTCCTAAAACTACCTGAAGGATAAATTGATACTTTTTACTTAAAATCATTCTTATTATAACTTTCTATGCAGAATAGTTTTTCATGAAGACTTTCCTCAAATTTTTTTAATGAAAATTTATTTATTTTCCAGGAAGTACTCACTTAACATTCAAGTCTAAGCATCCTGCCTCTTTACTTATTTTCCACAAGTTTTTAATAGAATAATTACTTCATGAACTCATAATTATGTATCTCTTAAATAAAAGTTTTATTCTAAGAAAGCATGACTGAAAGAAATACATTTTGCCAGTTCCTACATATATGTGAGGGATTTTATGGTAGTGAAAGACATGTAAGCAGAGAAACAATGAGAAGAGTCCTTAGTGTGAAACATGACAGCTCGCCATAGCTCAGTGTGGGCAGCTATTAGATGAGGATGATGAGGATGATGAGGATGAGGATGATGATGCTCTGTTCTCTGTAGTCTCTCTTTTGGTGTCAATACTCACTTGTTCAGGGTAGGGTGTGTGCTTGAAACCATGTCTCTTTACAGTGAAACTGCATAAGTAACACACCTGAGACCACGCAGCCCTCCCAACGTCAGGGTCACCTCAGTGTCTGTACTGCGTTCCTCACTTCTTGCTTGATCACTTTGTCCTTCTGTCATGTCAGTCTCGATTCCCAAGCTTTTGTCTGAATGTAAATTCTATTTTACTGTATGCTTCAGTATAAGAGGTCCTCCGATGCATTCTCTCTGCTTCAGAAGACAGTCAATAACAGGAGATGGGAAATATCCAGAGAGATCTTCTGAAGGATAGCAAACTGCCTTTAAGATGACATTGCAGGGAAATCTCCCTCTCAGTTCCATTGTCTTCATCCCTTTCTTATCCTTTCTGAAGCTCTCAGAGGCATGATAGATGAAGGCAAAAAAGAAGAGAATGGAAAAATGGCAAGAAAAGGGAGCTGCAAGGTATGATTCAGACCAGAAAGGGCACACTATGGTTCATCCATGTTTCCCTCGAGCACTTTGTTTGGTAGACGTGGTGGTTTGAGATGACTCTTTACAAAGTAGATGCTACATTGAGGTGAGGATAAAAAAAAAAAATCTGGCTTTATGGGTTGGCTGTCAAAGGAATTTGAGACCCTTCTCACTATGATGTTAGTGCAACCAGGAAGAATTCTGGTAACTTGTGTGCATTTTATGTGTGCTTGTTTGTATTATAGAATAACTTAGTCAAGGTAGTTAGTCCTTACACAGGTTAGTTTTTCTCAAGTTATTTCTTCAGTTGTTTTTAATGAAGACACAATCTTGTTGAAGACATTTCTAGAACTAGTAAGATTAACTGATGATTTGCAAATTTTCTTGCTTTCTGTGGCTGCGTGTACATCATGGTTTGTCTTGGCATCTACAATCATGAGTCATAAAAGTCAGGAATTTTCCCTATTTGTCACCATTGTTATTTTTTAAACATTGACTTAATATTTGCTCCATTTTAAATGATCTGTTTAGTTCTCTAAGAATAGTATGATTGTGAGATAACTATTCTACCTGAAGACATCATTGTTAATACTGTGGAGATGTTGCTCCCAAGGGTACGGAGGTTTGCTTCCGGGAAGCTTTTCAACATTGTGACTACTCCTCCGTCACATGGTGTCGGCCTTCATGCCATGATGCATACTGACATTCATTCCAGATTTTAGTGAATGCAAAATATTATAGAGAAAAAAAAAGAGGAAACTCTTTTTGAGAAGTCCTTGGGAGGATAAAAAAATTTCCTTTTTTACATTCATTAACCTTTTACTTTATTTGATGTTCAGAAATGGGGTATTGCTTATGCATGGTGAACTCAACATTGGACTTCCCCATATTTTTGAGGAACTTCCCCTAATGTCAAGCTTCATGAAATGTATGTGTGTGTGTGTGTGTGTGTGTGTATGCATGTGTGCATGCGTGTGTTTGTGCATACATGCACACTATTGCACATACTCATCAGTACAAACATGTCTAAAACCAAAAGAAAGTGCCTTCAACTCCAACCCACTCTACTCCCTTTTCTTACTACCTTTCCTAGCTATCAGAAACAATTTCTTATACTTAGAATAACAATCTTTATAGCCTTACCCAACATCAGAAATATTAACTCAAACTATTGTTTGTTGACCTCATGATATTTAAAATAGTTTTTCCAATTATTTTTATTTTACAAAGTTTCCAGTGTCCAGTCAAATGGACACAGCTCTGCTCTTCGCTGGCTTTCAGATGGCGGGGGGTGTAGCTGTCTTACTGGCTTGAACGATGAGTAAACACCAGCAAGCCATAAACAATGTGTACATCTGCTCTCTCACAAATGTGATTAGACTCAAATTACTATTTTAGTCAGGACAATAAGAATTTAAACTTAACATAAAGTATAGGAAAACGCAAAAAGTTTTGTCTCAACTTACTTTGTCATACTCTAAGAACCAAATAAGAAGTGAATGTTCCAAAGGCATTATATTTAAAAATAACTTCTTAAAACTTATCCATTTTTCCTATTGATAATCAAATCAAATTTAATGCATAGCCTTTCATTACTTTTTGACAGCCTTTAACAGGTACAGTGACAGATTTCTTACAAGTAAGAAAATGGAAAAAAAGAAAATAAAGGGCCTCTTTTTCTTCCATGTTCTTGTGTAAGCACAGCTTAGTACCCAGTACCTCCCTAGCTCTACACTTCCGTTGTTGGACACACACACACACACACACACACACACATTCACACATATATAAACATATATGTATATATATGAACTCTGCTACCCAATCTTTTATTAGTAACAAATGCCATAACAAAGGGTGTATAAAAACATGTTTGAAATCATACATGTATATTCCTATGTGGGTATATAATGAGCTTCCTTTTGATATCTCATTTTATTCTGATAGTGATGAAGAAAATTAAAAATCAAAGTGTACGTAGGTTATACACACACACATACACACACACACATGCACATATATATGATATGTTGAGGTCAATTTCAGTGCAAACAGATTAAGGATATATTTTAAAAGTTCATATATGATAAAATATGAAATCTTTGTATTAGAATCTTAGTGATTTTAAAAAAATATGTAATAGATCTTTTAATTGTATAGCCTCATTTCAAATAACTAAAATAATTTGATATTGAGTTATTAAATTCTACCTGAATTGATATCCATTTGATGACTGTTACTATCATTATAACTTCAAGTCTTTTCAGAGAGCCTTTCTTTAAATGTAGAGCCTTTCTTCGGTTCCCAGAGCTGACTACTAAGGAAGCCCATTATTGTTATGGGCTTGATGTATTTACACCTTTGATTTTAATGATTGTGTGATGACATTAAGTTTTGTGATGGACATTTTTGAGTTGCTTGCCAAGTGATGTATTCATATCCACACACATTCATCTCTGTAGTGATAGTCCATCCATCCTGAACTCAGATGCCCAATCTCTTTCTATTAGTAACAAATGCTATAACAAAGGATGTATCAGAAACATTCTGGAAACCACATTGCCTAGAGTTTACAAGTGCTTTTCTGGAATAAGCCTGTCAGCTCATTAAGCAAGCAAGCATTTGTTTCTATGTCATAACCATGCTCATAACCAAGTACTTGTATTCCAAATACATTGTACTTGTCAAACAAAGCTGGGGAAAATAAGAGGGAGGGCAGCAGTAGACACTGAATCATCAAGTAGAAATGATAAACACAGAAGCACAAATTCTGAGCAAATACTTCTAGCAAAAGTTTTAGGTACCTTGCCCAGATCTCCACGGCCATGCTATTAAAGGGTTCCCAAGGGAGTGGCTCTTGTGGGCATTTATTGCCTTGCCTTAGGCCTTCTACTGTATTGAAATTTCTTTATATTTATACTATAAGGTTTTTTTTTTAGAGAGAATAAATGCTACCTGGAAGAAGAAGCCTGCTACCATAACTCCCAGGAGCTGATCCTGTCTATCCTCTTGACATCAGTGAAGTATAAGAGTTCTTCACGGGGTAATGAACAGAGAGCACCAGAGCAGTGGCACCGCAGTTCTGCTCTTACTTTCTGGCCTGCCTTCTCGTGGTCTCTTATTTTTCCTCTTTAGTACTCAGGTTTCTCATAATCAGCTCCTAAATAAATATTTACACTTTTAAACTCGGTGTAGGAGAATGTAAATAAAGAAAAGACTATTTTGCTTTGGGAAGCATTTCCGTATTTGGAGGTACAAAAAGTAAATTATTCAATTTCCAGTATAGCTTACAGTCATTGGTAAAACATTGTTTTATGCCATATTTTCTGTTTTTGGATCCAAGAATTATGTGTATATTCAAGAAAGATTTGTACTTGAAATAGCTAATACATTACAGCCCCAGCATTTGACCTTTTCTTATGTGGAAATTTAAACCATATTGAGTGATTCATCTGATTAAAATTCCGGGCATCCAAGATGCTATTGTGCTAATGAAAACATATGTGTGAGTGTTAAAGTATTTTGAGGCAATAAGAGATCATTAGCTTAATAGTGTTCAGCCAAAGCCCTCTCTAAGTCTCAGGAAATTTATGATGGTATGGTTGTGGAGGTATTAATAAAGTTAATTGTAATTACTACACCCATAGACTATAGAATCTTCCAACAACCAGAAATGTTACTTATTTAGAGGATTGCACATGTACTCTGTTTGTGTTATTGTGTTAACCACGCCCCCTTCTCCTGAATGGTATAACCTCATTGCTAACGGGTTTCCCCATAATCCTAATCCTCCTGACACTGTGGGAAATATGGGACATATTTGCTTCCCTCTATCACAGCAATTTAACTAAAGGGATGACCATAGGTGAAACATCTTCCCTGTAATGAGTAAACACGTACCTCCATGCGCTATCTTTGTATGTCACATTTTGTTACTGAAAATGGTGAAGGTAAGTAAAGGATTAGAGTGTGAGGCAGGAGTAAGAAATGTGGAAATCTAAGTAACGAATTATCGTAGTGTTGCTAAAGGAATTGAAATAATGAGGAAGCCTGGTTTCTGGAGAAATTCCCCTGACAGCTGAGGTCCTAGTACCTGGCTAGGCAAAGGGAGGGGAGGAAGAAAGAACAGACACTCCTTTGATGGAACTAGGATCAGGCAGGACTCTTTCACTCCTGGCTGCCACAACCTGGAACCTCAGCTTATTATGTGAAGCACAGCAGGAGGTGTAAGCTAGTCCAGGCACGAGTTCTCTGTAGGTGAACAGTCTCAGACTATAAATAACTAGGAGGAGGAAGCTGCAGTTACTAGTCTTGGTACAGACTGATTAATCATCCATAAACACTCATAATCAGACTCCCAAGGAAAGCCCTTCCATCCCTCTTAAGTGTGGTCCATATGGGTTCATGGATTTTCATGTTTCCCATGAGCAACAGGACTCAGAGTCCTTTGCAGGCCGTGCTCCTGTCAAAGCACATGTTCACGCAGGACCTCACTCATGGAGCAGAGGCTTCCCCTCCTCTCTGTGGCACAGTTAGAAGAGGAAAGAGACAGTGTCTCAGCGGCTGAGACTGGGATGAGGGAGAAGGCTTGAGGAAGTTAGGAGACTGAAGAGATGATGCCTCAGTAGGTTTGTCCCTAATATTTATTTCAGTGGTTGAGTTCATCATGCCCAAGTCTACAATAAAATTACATTCTCACTAAAAGGTAAGTGAATTTATTTTTGTAGATAACAAAATCAGGGATGTTAAAAAATTCTTATCAACAGCAGGATCAATGCCTGAATAAAGGTGAAAATTTTAAAAAAATTAAAATGTTATAGAGAAAGCAAATTAAAGCCAAAGTAACCATAAGGATGGAAAGCCCTGGAAAATCATCCAGATATAGGACCTTGTAAAGATAGTGCAAACCAAGCTGCCTTAAATTGTAGCAGGTAGCTATGACAATGACAATGGGAGTAATGACTGAGAAATTATTCTGTGTCTATAGGCATCCTAACTCTTAAAAATACTCAGTGCTTTAACATGAGTCTCTTAGCTCTAGTCACAGAGCAGAGAAGAGAACTACCATCTTTTCTAAGCCTGGGCCAATGGGCCACATAACATCCATCCTCAGTCCTCACAGAGTTCGTCTTTGTCTCTGGTGTCCCCCTGATTTCTTCTGTGCCAACTGAATCATGTTCTTAATCTGCAGCAAGCCTCTCATGTGTGAATAGATGGAAAATAGTTTCCTCTCATTCACTAGCGCTTGTCTGACATTTCCCCCTCTACCTACTTGCATTGTTAGTGTTCGAGTGTGTCCTCCAGCCGAGTGGTGACTTTCCTCTTCTCCTGGAACCTCGCTTTTCATTCTGTCCTCTCCTGACCCTGGTGATATATATCTGTGCTGTCTAACATCCCCAGTAATGGCGCATTGTGTCTGTTTCCTAATATCCACACAGCGCAGCCACACCCTTCATAAGTAAGAACACAACTTCAAGCATGTTCTTATACTAAAGTTGGCATCTGTAAGCTGACTGCTCGAAAACAGTGACAAGAATGTATTGCTTCTCTTCTGGTGGCATTTGTTTTGAGGTTGGTGAAAGGCATTCTGGGAGGAAAGAGCATACATTTGCAGGCATCTGTGCTGATATATTCATGGGCTTGGACTCTAGTCCTGCACTTACTAATTGATAGCTACTAACCTTGCTTGAGCCTCAATTCCCACATAGGATCAGAGTGATATGTCTTATCTTACATATGCTGTGGCAGATGGAAATACCTTCTTTATGAAGACTTTGATGGGCTTGAGGATGTCAATAAGGTCTGCTTGCAGGCCTATGGTCACGATTGTACCTTTAAATTAGTCACTCATTTCCAGTGATTAGCACATAGAAAAGGAAAATTCACTATGCAGTGGTGGGGGAAGTTGACAGAAACTGTTTTAGCAAGTGCCCGAGGCCTATGTGTCTGTAGTGCTTGCATGGCATGGTGAAATGAACACTTTCCCTCAGCCCTTGCCTTTATGAAATTTTCTTCTTGAGTCTCATTATGAAGAAACAATCATATCAACTCTATATTAGCAAAAATCTTTAAAATGCTTGAAGAGAAACATGCACAAGTCACGAAAGGCATTTAAATCAAGGCTGACAGAGTTGTTCGAGAGGAGCAAAGCTCCAGACAGACGTGGCCAGCAGGTGCACACTAGACAGAGTGCCTCTGGCAGCAGTGCAACATTCTTGTGGATTTAAATAAGATCTGGAAGTTAGTAAACAGCATGATAACAATGTTAATTTCTGATGCTGGCAAACTCTGTGTGGTGCTAACATTAACTCATTGTCAAATATAAAGGGAGAAGTTGTGATAAGTTGGACATTCACCTAAAATCCCAATTCATTGCCCTCATAGTAATTGTTTAAGCTAGAAAAGAAAAACATATATTGTCCAAGCATACACCAGTGTTTTCTATGATTGTGTGCCTGTAACACAAGTATCCCAGAGGAGAGGAAGAACCATTGGGAATTTGGAGGTAAAGGGAAATTTCTATATTTTAAATAGAGTTATGAGTTTGTTAAACTTTTTATGTTAAAATGTGTAGTTATGTGCACTTAAGTCGATTTTATTGCTTGTTATTTAAAAATAATAATGCCCCATAGGGGAAAAAGTAGATTAGGATAACAAAGTACATTTAATAGATAAGGAATAAGAAAACTAAAGTTCTTGACAGTATGAAATAGAACTTTCTTATATACAACTGTAATCAGATCAATAAACTTTATTCAGTGTATTTAATTTTTTTCACTTAATAATATTCTTAGATTCCAAATAATGTCTTGAAAAATAGGCTTGGAAGTAAACAATATTTAATATGATCTAGATGTTCAAAGAATACATAATCAAAGACATGGTGTCATATACTCTTTTAAGGACCCCACGAAAAGTCATTGTATAGAGACTAAAGAACACTCATCTATTTCCATAGTAACTCAGGATGATGTCAGTATTTTAAAAATGAAATTGTGATAACGCAAATTCAGGGTGACTGAGGAATTGTGTAAAATGGAGCTATACAGAACTTAGAAGCAGCTTCCTTGTCTGGGCAGTGAGTATAATATTTAGGAAAGGAGTATTGATATTTAAAGTGTATAATGTTTTTGTTTAAACATTTTGAAATGCCTAATATTGATGAGTATTAATTATTGGCAAATCTGACAGCAAAGACTGTGAATTATTCTGTATGCTCCTCATGGGAACTCTAGGAAAGAACTATACTATATTCCCCAGTTTAGTATAAAGAAATAGCACCAGCAAACATAGTGTGTCTAATATTTGTTCTTAGGAAATATAATAACAGGATTTGAACCTGTTTCTAGCTCCTGAACATACATCCTGCCCACTAAGTCTATTGTGATGGTCATTAAACTTTGCTGCATGGAATAAAAATAAAATGTTTCCAATATCCAATAAATCCCAATGTTAAAAGCCTTTAAAGCACAGATGGTCATTGCAGCTTCTCTTCTCTGGGCATAGCCTCTGTGGTGCCCTTTGCGTGATACCTGCCCCTTGCAATTATGCGTGTACTAATGCCTTTCTGCTGCCTGCCAGCAGAACGTGAGCCTGACGTGCCTCTAAGATTCCTGAGAGGTAAAGGTCATACTTAACTTCCTGATTAAACCGAACCCTCACGTCTGTCTTTGCCATGCCTCTCCTCCTGACAGTAGCCATGTCTCAAGGCATATTGTGAGGCAATGATTCCACAGCAGGGTTACCATGCTAATTGTGATGCCCATACACCTCTTAGATTCACTTACTTTGTTTTGTGTCAGATCATTTTGACCCCATGTATGTCTCTGCATCATGTGTATCTGTTAGGTCAGACCTGAAAATTAGATCCTCAGATCACCTAGAATTGGAGTTATTGAAGGTTGTGAGCCACTTCTGTAGCCCCTGATATATTTTTTACAATTTTTATGTTTTCAATTGGTAGAATTGCATAAATTGTCCAACATAATCTCTTCTGTGTCTTCAATGACCCCCATTTGCTGGCAAGCATTTTGATGGCAAACATTATAAATTATATGGAATTTTTGTTATGAAATATTTTTGTTGGAACAAAAACAAGATTTGAATTTCCCTATACAATTGCTGAAAAACACAGGTCCTTTGAAAATGAATTCTATGTATCTAAGTGTTCATATGGTGTAGTCTTTTTAATTCAGAAAAACTTAATAATAAATTTGATATTGAACTGCCAGTGAGTGGGGTTTTAGAGAACAGCATATGTTCACAGTGACTCCATATTGTTTATACCAAATCTTTCTCTCTGGCGTCGGCAGTGTATCTGAGATCCAAATTCCATATAGCGAGCATATATCCGCTTACATCAATGTTTTCTAGTCTGCATGCCATTCACATTTTTAGCCTGGCCAATGCTTTGTGGCAGGGTGCTGGCCCACAGTATAGACTGCTCAGCAGCTTCTCTGGCCTTCATCCACCACATGCCTATAGCACAAACTCCCCTTTCTGGGAAGATGATTAACAAATGCTTCCAGAAATTGCCAGAAGGATCCTGGGAAAAAGAGCCATTTTCATATGGGAAGCACTGACAAGATTTTCTCAGGCTTATGAGGAACAAACTCCAGATACATAGTGGGTACAAAATTAAACTCATTTCCTTTCAGATCTTCTCTGGCAGATTGGCTGAACTGCATATCTGAAGCAAATATTACCACTGTCTTTGGATAAGAGTGAAACTCTCACTAGTTTTCTCATCTATAAAATTAGCATTGACTATTTATAGGACTTTTGTAATGATTAAGTGCTCTAATATGTATAGAATACTTTGAAAATTGTGGATTTAAATTAACCAATCTTTGTTGATACCATCAATATTGTGATTGACAGTTCCTACCTTTTTATCTGATCATTTAGTCTATAGGCTTTCATGGGCCCCCAACCCTCACACTTTGATCTTCATACATTACAGGTATGATTATTGTATCATGATACAATAATCCTACTAAATGTTAGTGATATTCATAATATAGAAAATTCTTGATAAAATAAGTGCAGATAATTAAAAATATTAACAAGTGACAATAAACGCATAAGAGTTGAATTTCACTATAAATAAAAAATGTGAAATTACTTCATGTTATACTGTTTAAAATATTAAAATATGAAATATTAAATATAATAGTGAAAAGAATGGCAAATAGATTAATCTATTATTGGTTGAAAGAGTGAATGGCCAAATTCTTTCTGGAAGATCATTAATGCATGATTTAAAGCTAGAAAGCATTTATAGGCTTTCACAGAATAGATCTAGCTCTTAAATTTATCCTGAGGGAGTCATGTACTAAAAAATTAATAAAGAAGCCCATGTATTATACTGTTGTCACTGGTTTTTACAATGGCAAAATTAAAGCAACCTAAAATCTCAGCAATAGTGGGCATAGGAAATAACTCATAGTATATTGATGGTGCACATTGTGTAGCCATCATGTTTTCAAAGGACATTTAATAATTTGCGAGAATGTTCTGTCCTTGATAGTTCTTGCTTAAACATGTGTCTGTCACTTTGATGATGTAGATGTGCAGGAGCCTGTGTGAATGGTGAGATACTATGTGTGTGAGAGCACGCATGCATGGTAAGATACCCTAGATGTGCAGGAGCCTGTGTGCATGATGAGATAGATACTCTATGTGTGTGAGAGCACGCATGCATGGTAAGATACCCTAGATGTGCAGGAGCCTGTGTGCATGGTAAGATACTCTGTGTGTGTGAGAACACGCATGCATGGTAAGACATTATCAATATTGTGATCGATGGTTCCGACCTTTTTATCTGATCAGTTAGTCTGTAGGCTTCCATGTGCCCCTAATCCTCACTCTTTGATTTTCATACATTACAGGTAGAATAAGAATCCTTATTTGGGAATTACATGAGAGATGTGCCAAGGGACAAAG
This sequence comes from Grammomys surdaster, assembly GCF_004785775.1. Classification (NCBI taxonomy): domain Eukaryota; kingdom Metazoa; phylum Chordata; class Mammalia; order Rodentia; family Muridae; genus Grammomys; species Grammomys surdaster. Next base: position 9,257,105 of record NW_021604633.1, on the reverse strand, counting down.
ACTGAGGACCATTATGGAGTAGACCCCATCCCCTCACTGCATTCTCATGATCTCTTAGGGTTTTCTCAACAAACTTTGATCTCTGTACACTTGATCTTTGATCCAGAAAACTTGTTTACAGCTGGAATATTCTTCCTCTCTTTTGCTTTTTCTCGAGACCACAATAAATTATTTCCTGCCCCAGGAGGCAGCCTCTAGCTATCACTGCTTTCAAAGAGTACACTTTACTACTCTAGGTCCTATGGTGCCATATGAAGACTCATTCATTCATTCATCCATATTTTTATCTCTTCTTTAATTTATTTATTAAGATTATGTGAGTTGAGCTGCCCCATTCTATATGCTATATTGTTTTTACATATTATTTTAGGGAATGAAATATCCAAATTTTCTGTTCTATTTAGGCCTTCATCCTAAGGAGAATGATGGAGTATTTCTTTTAAAAGAAACTTTAAATTAAATTAACCTTAACATGTTATTTTTTTCATGCACCTCAAAGCAGCAAGTGAACCACTAGTAATATCTGAAGAAAAAAATATTTTAGCCATAAGGAACAACAGAAATAAAAGCCCAGACCTTGATTAATATCACATCCTTGCAGGGCTTGGGTTCCAAAATCCTAACTAAGGGGAGTAATGGAATGAAGAAATGACAGACTGACATACATACACGGAAAAAGTAGCATTTAGTAGAAAAGGCTCTTTGATCAAGAAACTACAGAATCATAGAAGCTCAGCATGTTTATTATTTAGAGCTGAACAAGGAGGCAAAGTTATTATATGTAGCTGGAAAAGAAATGTGTTATTACATGCAGATAAACAAGGAAGAAAGGTTTATGGTATGCAGCTGAATAAGGGTACACCTTTAGCTGAACTCAGTAGGAGCTGTCTCCATAGGAAAGCAGTTGTCAAACCATAAACATCTAGGGGTAGAAAGCTACAATTGACATTTTCTGCACATACATTTAACAACCACATGGTGAACAAAGGGAGTCTTTTCCGTCCTTTTGAGTCTCACCCCTGAAGGATGTCATAGCCCTTAAGATGGCCATGTTCATGTTAACAGCATGTATTCACTCACTCAGGGATTCCTACAACTTAGAATATTCCAGAAAGAGAAAATGAGCTGCTGAAGCTGGGGTCTACAGAAAAGCACAAGAAATGAGACTTGAGGCACATCTAGTATCCTCAGATTTCAATCTAAGTGCAATTTTAAGCATATGTGCATAATAATCTTATTGTTTCTGTTCAAAATTAACAGACTTACTTATTTCTGCTCTGTTGAGAAGGAATTTAAATAGCAAATGTCAGAATAAGACTCTCAGATCTATGACAATAGTCTAGCTGAGGGATGCTGGTGTTTTGGGTTTAGGTGACATATTGGTTATTCAATTTGAGAGTTAGTTTGAGAGTCTGGGTATGATAGACTTTATTACTTATTGATATGTGAAATTTGAATGAAGGGTATTTAGTAATGGAAAGATGTTTTGGGGCTCTGTTTGTTGACACATGTCAAGTAGATAGAAGTATAAATATTTTGAGAGCACAAGGTCCAAAAAGGTGGAAGGACAGAGATGTGTATCTGGAAATCCTCAACATTTAGTCTTGAATATGGTATGAATATAACTACCTTGCTGGTGGCCCAATCTGTGTAAAGTCCAGTCAGGCATCTAATCTCTGGGATGTGCCTCCATTTAGAGAATGAAAGGGTAATTTAACATAGAATTACTGATGGTTAGTAAATTAGGGGGTCCTAAGAGAATGAGAGTAAACTAAGGAAAGATAGTTCAAGAATCAGGTTCCCTAACAGCCAACTCTGTTATAGCAATGGTTCAATTGCTTGGCATGTTTTCATTTATATATCTGTTTACTCTATTAAACCTGTGACACTCAACTGAGGGCGATCTTGCATTCAAAGCAATGGCTGGAAGAAGTGTTTTGTTGGTATCCCTGGGGAGGTAGCAGTGGTATGGGAATCTAATGGGTAGACAGACAGTGAAGATCACCACCCTGCAAGGTTTCAGGCAGCAACAAACGTTGTTTGTGTTTTTAGTGTAATATGTTAGCAGTCCCAAAGTTGAGGAATCCCACACTTGAAGTTCCCAGACTTCAATCTTAGGTGTCTAAGGGTAGATGTAAAAGGGTGCTAGGGTATATTTTATAGCTTGCATAGATACACAAAAGCATAGCCCAAGGCAGTTTCTAGTTTCAACATTAGCTTTCTTCATCCTTTTCATCATATCATATCTTGGCAAAACTGGGATTTGGGGGACTAATGTCACAGAAATCAATGATCTTGTGAAAATCAGTTGAGAAATGTTTAGAGGTGTAGACTTGTGAGCTTGAAACAGTTCAGTCTTTTATATTTAACAACTCAAGAAAGTGAACCAATAGGGTATTTCTCTTGTTTGCTTGTTTTTTTTTTTCAGTAGTAAAATCGCTGAAACACTAATGACTCCATAAGGGAGAACATTGGTACTATTACACCAGAGTTCAGGTCTTTATGATACTGTCTATTGACATTGAGATACTTTCTATCTCAAAGAGTACACAGAACCTCATCAAACTGTCAAAATATGAGACGTACAATGCCCAGGAAGTGCCATGTGTGCCTGAGATAATATCAGCAAATATAATAAATAAAATATGAGTGAATAAAAGAGTCACCTGTGCTGTAATGTCAAGGCAAAGCAGAACTCTACTGTCTCAATGAGTCTCTCTAAACATACAATGCAAAGTAAGGTAAGGCTGGGGTGAGAAAGCCTGGATTTCTTACTAGTTTAGCTCTGGGCTTCGAGTTTCTGAGTCTAGTATTTGAAATTTAGCTTGTAGTTTGATACAGTAGCTTATTTTTCTAAGGCAGCAAAATATCTAGTCTCACTTATACATGTTGACAAAATTGTAATTTTCTTTTGAGTGAGTATATGAAGGGAAACAATTTGAGTGCCTTCTACATTTTAGCTGCTTTACTTCCCATTCTTTCTGCGAAGCACCACACACCCTAAACCAGTGACTGCATAGAGACTGCAAAGGGAAGTTTTCCTTAGACTTAGTCATTCTATTGCATTTAACAAAAAAAGTAAATCCCTTTAGTGTAAGAAGAA
>NW_021604633.1:9249214-9253992 GCF_004785775.1 Grammomys surdaster | reverse complement strand
GAATAAAAATTCTCCTTGTTGTTCTGGGAATTAAACAAGGTAGAGATAGAGTACCTGACACCAAAGTCTTATTTGGGAAACCTCACCTTACCTTTGCATTTCAATCTTTCTGGTTCAGTATTTTTCCATTTCCTCAGCCTCTTAGTGCTCTATTAGATTTTCTTGTCCAGGATGAAGCTTGTGTAGAGCATTGCCCCTTAATGGGCAAGTGTTTGGTTTGTTCCTACTTTATGTTTTATGTTACCTTATTAATGGTAAAGGTTGGTAGTTCAACAGTTGGTCAGACAAATTCATGGGTCAGAGGTGAAGTAACTGTAGGCCTATCTTTCTCACCTGACCATGTTCACAGTTCACAGCAAAGTTTCTATCCAGTACATGGCTATAGCTGGTGGTAGCTACTTTGTGGGTTCTTCTTTCTTCTACCCTTCACCACCCTTTTCTATGTTTTCAACCCTTTAACACTAAATAAGAGAGAATAAAGGATAAAAAAGTAAGGGAGCAAAATTATTGTTGGACTATTTCCTGAAGATTGTGGTGATGAGTTCCTTGGGGCATGTTTCATCTTCACTGTCAAAATCTCTAATTATTTCTTTTTCTTCCTCTTCCTCTTCCTCTTCCTCTTCCTCTTCTTCTTCCTCCTCCTCTTCTTCCTCCTCCTCCTCTTCTTATTATTCTTTTTCTTCTTCTTTCTTCTTCTCCTCCTCCTTTTCCTCCTCTTCCTCTTCTTCTTCCTCTTTCTCCTCCTCATCTTCCTCCTCCCCCTCTTTTCCCCTCCTCCATCTTTGTACACAACTACTTTACATGCTACAACAGACAATAATTAACAGCATACAATCAACAACCAAATCCTACTTTACTTCTTAGGAATTTAGCATTTATATACCATTTATATTCTCCAGAATTTCCAATATCATACAATTGCAGAAGCTATCTGCCACTGGCAAAATTACACCCCTGCTAAAGCATGAGGCAAATATTAGTCAGTTGCTGCGGACAATCTGAAGCAGTCCCATATCCCATACCTGGGATTAAAATGAAAACATATTCTTATAATATTTCTTTGTTTTTCTAAAGAAATTAAAATGCAAAACTGTCACTATGCATGTCTTCTGTACTTGCTGGATTGGCTTGACCCTCACTTATACACATAAAATTATTCTATGATAGAATTGTTTTGTTACAAAGAACTAATAAAATATAAAATATTTTAATAAGGCAATGCTGTATATAATAAGGAAGTTAGTTTGGTTTTCAGTAAATAAAAATTATAGTTGAATATCAAAAACAGACTCAAAGGAAATCTATTGGTCACCATTCTACCAATTATGAAAAAGATAAGATAGCCCAAAGGGTATATAGTTCCATTAATATAAAGGCTGAGAATGATATATGAGATATATGTGTTACTGATTTATAATTACATATTATGGATCTTTATAATGAGTGCACACAATAACCACAATAACCAAATGTATTTAAGCAATTACACTCATCACAGTGCATCGAATTTAAATGTCTTTTATGTACTGCTGTGTCATGAAGAAAATAATCTTCTGATCTTTACAATAATGATGTTTGGTCTTGTTAGGATATTATATAAAATATATGTCTTTGCTTTATTTTCTTTTGTGCCTGTACATATGAAAGATGTTGAACATTTGACTGGAATAATCAGACAATTCTCTGTGATGATTCTGATTAAAATTGGGCATGAATTTATTTCAGGCTATGACTAATGTGAAAGTTTATACTCCTGATTTAATATTTCCATATATTTTATTCAAGGGTACCAAGTAGGTATATAACAAGTGCATGTAAAACAAACATATAAATTATAAATAAAGTGCGTCTATGATCATTTAAAAAGGACAAAACAGTCAGATTTTTTTTTTGCTTTGAACCTTCAAGATATTGAGAAATTGATGTACCTATATTGTGTGTACTTCTACAATTTCATGTGTATGGTTTCTGGATTGCAGGCTTCTATAGTAACCTAATTTGCAGAATCTACAGTGGCCACAACTTAGTGTATCAAAGTGAGAAAAGACAAAAGAAAGAAAGGAAAGGAAAAATATACCACACACCTATTAAAGCAGGCTGCTGAGCACAGAGCTACAGAGACAGTTTCCCTTTGAGTAGCAGCTGCTCAAGCTTAGAGAGTGTTTCGAAGGAGGAGAATGTGATAGCCAAGGTTGCTGCATGTTCTGAGGCACAATGTGCCGCTTCCCACACTGGCATATTCTTGATCTTCTTACTTTGGAATGTGGCTGGCTGTACCTGTAGGCAAGGCATTCCTCAATTACCACATCATGCATTTTCTTTACCACAGTAGATACCCTGAGCCATATTTACTTCCCAATGTTGAGAGGTAGTCCTACTCTAAGAAGCTTTTTAAAATGGATTGTTTAGAGAGAAATTCAATAGCAATCCTGGGCATGGAAGTGTGTGTAATGTGTAGAGCAAGCATCCAGGCAAGAATGTAACTCTCTCAGACGACATTCTCTCTGCAGAAACTGTGACTGTGTCAAGCCTAAAAGCCAATTCCTAATCAAGTGTCCTGGAAAAAAGTTATGGTGAAGGCTGACTGAATGAACTTTTTGAACTTTTCATTTTCTCTTTCACTTCTGAACTAGACCTTTTAAAAGAGAATAGTGGAGACACAAAGCCATGGACGGACCAAGTGCTGTGACTGCAACTGTGTGTGTGTGTGTGTGTGTGTGTGTGTGTGTGCCTGTGCACTCTCTTATGCGCATACACACACACACACACACACTGTGTAAACCATTGTGTGTTTTGGCATGGCCCATGCCAGCAGCCAGCAGGAAGCCTCCAGGGTTGGGACTGCTTTCATCCTCTGTTACACCCTCACAACCTTCCTGTTTTACGATAATTCTGAAACCTAATGCTCCTGCTCCTTTTAACTCAGAACTGTGTTTATTTGCCTGTGGCTTGTTTTATTGTAAAATAAAAAATCTTAAAAATCCTATGTTTAGGGGACGCTTTGTTTCCTAAGAACAGTATGGTTGTCTTAAAGGCTAAATGACTGTGCTTTAATGATGTGTAAAAATTCAGTAAAAAATAAATGATAGCAATTTTGTTTTAAGAAGAAACTTTTAAAGGCACTTCATGCAGGAGACTTCAAAAACTACAATCAAACAATTGAGAGCAAGCTGTTCTGTGAGAACTTTTCTTTTTTTTTTTTTTTCTTCACTTTCTACAGTGAGCTCTGCCTTAATCTTCAAAAGTAGATGCTTTGGTTCCAGGTGACCACTGGTTGGGGCATTTGAATTAGCATTTATTTCAGAAGAAGTTTTCACAGATTTTGACTGTCTCTAAGAATTTTCCCCACTGTGGCAAGGGATGGAAGGAAGCCGATTCACTCTCTCTGCCAACCTCAGTGGTTAGATAGGTGAATGCTCTTGGTTTTGCTTCTCCAGCCGGTAGCTGCAGGCCCTAGTGGGGCTTGGGATGTTGTATAATTAGTTATGACAAGAGTCAGTGGTGAGCTCTGTACACAGTGTGCTTACTTCATAGGTCACACCAGTATTCCTGCTAACCCACCAAGTGAGGCTCACTGCAAGCGTGCAACACAGACAGCATTTGTGCGTGCTTGGGGCACAAAGAGTAACAAATGTATGAATGATTCTGCCATTAAGGAACTTGGGACTTGTTGCTGGCATTTCTGCTACGATTGTCTTCCACTGGCTTTATCCTTTCCTTTCCCTCATAACTTCTATTTAATCCTCGGGGTAAGCCATACTGTTAGAGTTTCTTAGATTTTCATGAGCTTTCTTCCCTGAATGGGTTGGATAACCCCTAACTTTGTTCTTATAAATCCCTGGATGTGTATCATTATGTCTATATTCTGTAGGGATAATATTTTATAGATCTAGCTTGGTTGTTTTTCCTTATTATATTGGTTAGTTTTGCAATTTTTGTGGCAGAGAACCTGACAGAATCAGTACAAGGGAGGAAAGACTTATTTGGGCTCATGGCTCTGGGTGTTTAGAAAATTGCAGTAAGGATGACGTTATGGAGCATCTCTGTGTTCCTGAAAGTGAAAGTTCTGATGTCTTTGATAATCAGGAAACATAGAGATCTAGCTCAAAAAGTTGCCAAGTATAACCTCAAGGGCGACCTACAGCAACCACCTCGATTATGTGTCCTACATATTCCCTAAACTCCAATCACCACATCACCTGGAGACTAAATGTTCAGACACAGGACACAGTAAGGGACATGTCACATTCAAACTATAGTGCTTAACTACTTCAATTGTGAATAATGAACATATTCAATCAATCGAATATAGTCTGGCAGATGATTGTTGTGTGCAAATGAAGTCCTGTCATTTCATTGTTTCTTGACATCAAATTAAAATGGTGTTCAAAGTCTCCTTTAATGTTTAACTTTGCTCATTTTCTCAAAACTTTCTCATGCTCTGTTGCTGGAAATATAATTTGGTCCAATGCTTTTGGAAAGTCATTTGGCAGTAGGTATCAGGAGATTTACAAGTTCATGGCATTTGATTCATTGATTCCATTTCTGGGAACTTCTCCTAAGGAAACAATTCTAATTATAGAAAATGCCTTATACACAGAAATCTCCACTTCAGCTCTGTTACTTGTGGCAAAGGATTGGGAAGTCTTCCACAAGCCTGATACTAAAGTTGGAGACATTGGTAATTATTGACAAATGGCTCTAAAGGCTAATTTTGGCAATTAAGTGGAACTATGTGATAGTTTTTTATGGCCTTTAGATGATGGAGATCGTAGACC
>NW_021604633.1:9247915-9248814 GCF_004785775.1 Grammomys surdaster | reverse complement strand
AGTATGTAGGTATGATTCTAAAGGACACTCAAAAATAACAAGCTGAAAAAAATGATTGTTAGTAAATTATAATTCAATTAATCATTATGAGTCTATTTCTTAGATTATTTCATGGAGTTTATAGACAAAAGTTGGGATTTTTTAATAATTTAAAAAATAATAATAGGTTAATAATAACAGTAATGGTAATAGGTTATAATACTAAAAACATCAAGATGAGAAATGTTGATTTCATTATATGTAGAATTGAAATATGAATCTTATATTAATTGGTTATATATGGTAAATTCATTGTCTTCTTTTTTTCTTGGTTACTGTTTGTTTTCTATGATGAAAATACAGTGGCTTTTTATGTGCATTGGTCTTTTGTGTGCATGTATGTCTGTGTGTGGGTGTTGGATCTCCTAGAAATAGAGTTACAGACAGTTGTGAGCTGCCACTTGGATGCTGAGAATGTTCCTCTGGAAAAGCAGCAAATGCTTTTGACGTTTAAGCAAACTCTCTAGCCCATACAGTGGATTTTTAATTAGAGAAAATATATATCATCAAAAATGTTTGTAGCCATGTGTGGTATACTTCTGTAATATCTACATTTTTGACAATCTGAAGCTTAAGATCAACCTTAGCTTTAGAGTAAGTCTGAGTCCAGCTTATACTATTTGAAATCCTGAATACATAACATACACATAGACATATATTTATATGCATGGTAGAACATGCTGCTATTCTATTCTAGCACTTAAAATTTGAGGGATGAAGGATAGGGAGTTCAAGATCAGACAGAATTATATAGGTAGTTTGAACTCTTGCCAAGCTATAGAAAACCTAAGATTATGTCTCCAAAAAGAAAAGGAAGAGAAGAGAAGAGAAGAGAAGAGAAGAGAAGAGAAGAGAAGAGA